>NC_136019.1:13310404-13630404 GCF_048128805.1 Centroberyx gerrardi
TGATAGCAGGGTCTGAGTCTTGCAGCTTCCCTTGTCATCAATTACAAACAGTGGGTTCTATAGTATTCTTTAACTCGGTGACTTCAGTGATTGACAAGCCAGGTGTCCAACTTAATTTCTGATGTTATCAATCTCTCATCGACCAAGGCAATCCGAATGCAGCGCGCAGGGCCTTTGATAATACAATCCTTGTTGGACTGGTTGCTCTGAACTCGGGGTGGAACAAAATCCACTGACTGAGCCTCCAAAGGATTTACTCCAAAGGCTGTGTTATCTATTGGATACAGAGATAGTAGAACCGGCGTGGGACTAAGGGATAGTGTCAGTGATGGGCATCGTGGCCATAGGGCAGGGTGGCGTGTGGCTGTGCTGGAATGTATGTGCAGATGGTCTGTGATTTATCTGGTACTGCTGCTGCTCTGCTCTGCTCTGGGGAATCCAACCAGAAGCACCCGCACTACTCCAGTGGGGTAACCCAATCGCAAAACATAACGGATTGGATCGCTACTGTCTCAGACAGTGATCCATGTGCCTGTCTGTGTGTGTGCGCATGCTGCTGAATCTTCACATTGGCTTGGATAGCGTGTGCTCAATTTGTCAACACACTGTAAGGCGGAGCAAACATTGTGTATGAACAATATCATCAGCAGCAATATGAAAAAAACATGGAAGACAACATAGAATTATAATCAACATCCCTTCCACAGACTGATGCAGTGGCACAAAACAGTTCATCAGCGTGAATTAATAAGTCACCGCCTCTTCCATAGATTGGTGCAGCAGCAGGAGACAATCATTCATCAAGGTAAATTAATATGCTGATTAATAAATCCGAACCCCCTACTCACCTGCTCGTACAGTGACATGGCAAACTTCTGGTGCGTGATGCAAGACTTTGAAGTGCAGGCGTCTGTCTCCTCAGGCACAATGTGCAGGTGGATCCTCTCCAGAATGTTCTCCTGTGATACAGTAAGAGGTCTATAAGGTACAGGTGGAAATATTGGGAATGTTTCCTACTCCGCTGTAGGGAAGCCTCTGCTTGTTCAAATCACTATACAAGCAGCAGTGGATATTCTTATTCCCACTTCATAAAGAAAATCATTTTAAGCACTTATAACAAGTACCACGCCATACATTTTTCTTTAACTACAATATTTCCAGAAGCAAAAATGCAGTACAGTGGCACACAACATTACAGACTCATTCAGAGTTCAAGCTTCATGTCGTAAACTTGCCAGCCGAAGGAACACATTAAAATAGCAAGTGGCACTCCATTTTAGCTCCCTTGCTGTTGCTATGGAGTCCTTGTGAGTTTATAAAATATTAAGGCTGCATGTAGACCTGCAAAGGTTACAGGCGTAACTTCACAGCCACTTAATCTGACACTGGCTAATTCTTCCCATAAATTCTCCCATGGCATACTGCTGCCAATGCATTACATGGCCAGTGCTCAAGGGCAAAGATCTGTGTGGGATTAAGCATCAAGATTCCCTATAAAAGACATAAATTTTGGCATGTACACTTCAGTTGTTGGAAGTTGGAAAGGGGTTAGAAAAAGGTTACTTCAAAGAGTGTGTCTGTATGAGGGGACTTTGTAACTTTGTACGCAAAGCAAGAAACAAAACACCAAAGCTGTTTTGCCTGCATGCATCTGACTTCAAAGGGCAGCAGATGTGATATTGCCTGGTTGCTTTGGAGTAATTTCTCCGTTACAGAAGAGTGCAGGAACCTAAGAGTTGGGAGTTAATGTTTATGCTTGTTTAACCCAGTGTTCACACAGAGTCTCAACAACTCCTGGTTTAGACAGATTTGATTCTCTCCGCTGTTTATACATTGCTGTGTAATGAGACATCCTGCGTGAATGAACAACAGAATAAAACGAGTATCCATCTGTGCTGTGTGAGTTTATAGCAATTATATTAAATTAAGAAATCAAACACAAGCTATAAACAGGGTGAGAACTAAATAAAATCATTAAGCCTGATGGACAAAAGGTATCATAAATGAAAAGTGAAGTGCAGCAATAAAGGCTGCACTATCTGTTTTCTATTTGATGGTCGGAGTCAAAATAGAACTGGAGCAGAAAGAAAAATAATTTAATTGCAGTTAGGAAAAAAAAAAAGTTCTGGCCAAACGGTGCTCCATTTTGCCAAACAGACCACAAAAATTGCAAGAGATATTTGTAAAAATGACGGTGAACCCATGATATTGACTTTAAAAAGCAAAAAAAGTGATGCTACATAATATGGTAGCACAAAGCAGAGGGGTTCAAACGCAACTCCGGCGCTTATATAACCTGTCATGATGATATTTAGAGGCAGTGTGGCAGGGGTTGATGGGAGGGGAAGGGAGGGACAGAAGCTCTTTCAGTGACCTCGCCAAACAGTTTGTTACAGTGCGTTACCCTAACTGTGTGGCAGCGCTACACACAAACACACACATTCCTTTCCATCCGCTGGTCTCCCTCCCTCCCTCTCTCCCCCAGGACTGCCTGGTTACCACAGGAACTTACGAAGCACTCTGCGGCATCATCCATGAAGCCCAGCTGGAAGCGCTGCTCGTCCTTAAAGGTCTCTGCCAAGGCGTGACGCAGGTTGTCAGAGGGCAAGGCGCGCTCCCGACTGTGCTGAAACTGGGAGAAAATGCCCTGCAGAGGAGAACAAGAAGTTGCAGATGAACTATCGGACATTTCATTTGTTATTATAAAAAAATCTGTGGCACCTTCACTACTCAATATCCAGAGTCTGGAACCCAACCAGTCGCCATATCAAATCAATAGTGACAAACAGCAACAAGTCAACAACATTAGTTCCCGGTAACTATGCTGCTGAATGTTCCTTACCTTCAGTGCACAAAAGATGCATGACTCTCCAAGACAGAAGTGTCCAGGTAGCTGCCTCAAGCTTCGCCTGAAGATGTCAAGGTGCCATAGCACCTGGACAAGGGATTGAAGAGAAGACGCATGAGGACATTAAGACTCTTATAATCCCCTGCTCTGACCTTACCAATGCAGCACTTCTTACTTAGTCACACTGACTTTTTTGCTCATTCAAACTATCATTACGTTTACGTCCTGGAAAACTGAAAATCTTTAGTGGTGGCTTTATAGAGGTACATAAAAATTCCAACCAATAAAACCAACACATATTTTTGAAAAATCCCGTCCCTCCCATCAAATAAAACTGCCTTTCTCTGAAAACTGAAATCCCATTGGTTTACACTTTTGAATGATGAATGAGGTCATGTCCCACCCCAACATCCTGTTTCAACAGGAAATACATCACATTAAGAAAGCAAGATACTCTCAAAATGCAGTTTCGTTTTGACTTTAAAGACTTACTGAAAAAATGAAGCAAACATAGTCACAAGCATCAAAAACATGAAACCATTAGGGATCATCAAAGGTTCATGATCTCTAAGCCAACCAACTTAAGTTACCTGCTACTCTTTTAATCATTAATAATTTTGTAAGAGCAGGTGTCACTTTTTTCTTCATATCCTTTGGCTCCTTTAGTTGTGTATGGTTCTGAATGACAAGGCACTAGGAGGACAGAGTCTCTGAGGTCATGTGGAGCAGAGGGTGAGAGGGACGACTTCCTTTGCGCAGAAACAAAGCCTAAGGTAATGATCATCTTTGACCAGCTCATCGGCTGTCTCACCATCTGAGTCACAGTTCCTGAGAATGACCTCACTGTGGGCTGACTGCAACAGTCAACAGACTCGCCTGCCACTATCCCACTAGACAAAAACAACCTTCCAGTAAATTAGTAAATTGCTGAGAAGCTCTGACAAACTTAGAGAGTGACTAAGCTTTGGACATTTTAAATAAATGATGGTCATGTTTTTAAGAGGGTGGAACATGGTGTACAGCCCCTATAGACAAAGCAACAAACATGAAGAATGAAGCACACAGGCGGGGATAAAATCACTGCTTCTAATAACTCTGCTTAGTAGATACTTCACCCTGGGACGGTGGCATTACTTTAACTTAAAGAAATCTTTGTTTCTTTCTCAGAGGTCTGGTCAGCTGCAATGTTATAATGTATTTTATTGTATATTCTTGTGTATAAACGATGTTATAAATAGAATCTTCATTCTGTATTTGCGTGTTGTCAGCGAATGTAAATCCACTGTGTAATATAGGCACAAGCAAAAGGAACTATGCTTCAACACACATGCCCATTACATGATGCATGGAAGAGCTGTAATGCTGACCAGTTCCGCAACCTGGAGGAATGCTATTGAGAAGTGAAATGATAGCTTTCAAAGCTTTCCATTATTACACTTGTGTAAAACCAAGGGATTTTGCAGCTTACAAAGAGATAATTATTGACTTGCTTTGCAGGACTAGTAAGCTGTTCCTGTTTAGTCAAGTTCACTCTAATAAGGATGAATACTCCTATAGTATAGGCACAAAGAGTTAGGAAATGAATCCAAGTTTAACCCTGAAAATCACTTATGTTAGTATAAGTAATATTTATAAAATGGACAAATAAATTTCAAACTACAATACATTCTGATTGATAGTCCAATAAACCTCTACACTTTTCCATTAACAGATTTGTTTAAGGTCAAGGATTCCAAAACCAAAAATGGAACAGAGTAAAGCCTTAACTCTTAAAACAATACAAGCACATCCTCTTAGCTCCTCCTCCTCAGTAGCTTCCTGAATTCCATCTCACATTTGGCATGTTTTTGAACAATTGTTCATTATATCAAGAGGGACCTTGTGGATAGCTCAATACTCCTAAGAAGTAAAGCTGAATTAGATACAGCTACAATCAACCGTGCTCACAATGCGATGGGACCCACCTGCACAGCGCTGTTGAGGAAGCAGCTGTTTTGGCCCGGCTCGTTCAGCAGGCCTTTGGTGGGGGCTAGAGACAGCATGCTCCCCGGCTGGTACGATTTGGCAAGATTGCCCCCCGGCTTCCTGAAGAACTTGACCCATGCCATTGGATAGCGGGGTCTGCCTTTTGACGGGTGGGAGAGTCAGACTACGGGGCAGGTTGATGTTGGGGGGTAGGATCCCTCGGCCCCGTGAAGGAGGAACTCCCCAACAGTCTGAGGCTACGTTATTCCGCAAGCTGCAGCAACTGTTCTGCTACACATGGGCCTCTACTCCATTTCTGCAGCACGAGAGGAAGGTGTTTCTACCTGGTCTGCTACTTAGAAGTCTCTCAGATGAAACAATGCACGCTCAACACAAAAAAAAAGAAAAATTACAATGAAAGTCTCAGTTTGGGAAATCCTTTGATGTCCACTGGTCTGGTATTTCTGATGAGAAGTGTTTTGACCATGGAGGGATGCGCCTCAGTCATCCTCTGGTCTTGATGGTTCTCCACAAGGCTTCAGATGAGGCTCTGGAGGGACTGTGGACCCTGCGTGTCCCCAGTGGATCGCCACATGGTCCTGATGCTATTGAGGACAGTCGAATCAGCCGGTCCTCTCGGAGGTTCATCCATAGGGAAGATCTATCCAGGCATCTCTTAGCATTGGATATCAAATGCGGGCGAACTGTTCAAGAGAAAGAGAGAATACGATTTTAAGACAATTGCAAAATTTTTATTATAAATTTTATGGAAGACATTATGGAGCCTATTATCAGTTACTGTATTTCTAGTATGTTTAATTGCCTCATTCATTATTCAACTTTTATGTAGCTGAACAAAACGGTGAGTGGTTCTTTATTAATAGAGCACAACTCTAGTCTGAGAAAATCAGCCTTCCCATGCCCAGTTCCAGGTTAGATGTCAAACTGGAAGCTTTCTAGACATGTCAACAAAGCTTAAACATTAACTTTTACGAACACCCTTTGCACTGAAGGTCTGTCAACATCAACATCGGAAGCTGCAAACTGCCACTCTGATTCCAATTTGCAAAACAAAAGTATACACAAGTATACATAATAGATTATGACGTTTAAATGAAAAAAAAAAATTAAGAATAATGTTGGACAGAAACTATCCACACTAGAGCCGATTTTGCATGTTGAGTCTCATTGAACTCCTACTCATTCATTTTGAACTGCACATTAGGCATATAGGTTAAAAAAGAGATTGGGACCACACAACATTGTGGTACCATTGACTCTATAGTATAAATGTGAGTTCAAGTTCAACTATATTTGTCCCAGAGGACAATTTGAGGTGCAACAAGCTGGTACATAAAAACACATAACATGAAGACACAGCAAATCAAAACACATGCATAAAAATACCAACCCCATCAACAACCAAAAACAACAACAGTCATCACTACTCTATGAATGGGCCACACTATATCCAGGAGGCCAATGGACACTGGTGTGAAGGAGTGTAAATGTGATGCCTGCAGCTTGATTCTATTAAGGTTTCAATAGCTTGTTATACTGTATCTCACCTCTGGTAGAAATCTTCACTTTTTAGCAGTCACATTATTATATTATTATTATAATCACATCTCTATAGGAGCTTAGGAGTCAACCTCCAACATTAGCTGCCCTAAAGATGATCTGCTGTCAACACTTTACTTTAGGAAAATTTTGGCCCTAGCATGAAACAACATAGCCTGGGTTTACACTGCCATGTTTTCATGTGTTAAAACTAGTATTGACTTCACCTTGACTAGGTTTTCAAAATAAAAGTGTTGAGTCATAACTCCAGATCAGAGCCCAAACCGATATTGATGGTTGAGTGAAACATTGCTTTAAGTTTCTTTTTTTCCCCCATTTTGTCAGTTTGCCTGGCATATTCATTCTTTTAGCAACTAAGCAACAGACTACAAAAGAAGGCTGGCCTGACCTATTTTTTGAAAAACATGACAAGAGCAGCAGAGCACATTATAACAATCCACTGAAGGTGTAGTTCAATTTATGATTCCTACTTGCAACCCAAGCAACAACAACAAAAATGCAGAGTACAACTATGAAAGTAGAGTTGTTTAAACAAACAATACTTTTGACAGGCTGTTTGTCTGCACCATGTGGCTTGGCAGGTTGTGCACTGGTTCAGTTTGATGGATGAGTATGATTGTACTGATTCAGTCAAACCTGTGTCAGGGTTATTAGGTTAGCAAATACCTCAAAAGGGACATATAGTCACAGTGTGTCAGTTCTAAACATGTTTAATCTGAGCTTTATATGATTTTCTTTTATGACGTTCTAAATTATAATAAGGTTCTGCTATGACTTTATGGAGAACTGAATGCATAGCATAGCGGAAAGACTTCCAGTACAAAAGAAGTGCCAAGAACAGACAGTGAGCAATAGTTTCTTGTGTGGCACATGGTGATTCATCCTCTTTTAGCACCACGACACCTAAAAAAATAACCTCAGTGAGTGAACTTAAAATCTTCTGCTATTCAGAGTAAAGGCATGAAATACTGCCCTAGTTTGCACAAACAATGAAACTTCCCTTTTGTGGCAGTCTCCAGAACCCTCCAAAGTTTCAGCCAAAACCAGTTGGACAGCATTTCCATCCTGGTATTTCAGGAATTCTCAGCTGATCTTGACTTGCAGCCATATAGCTAAAGCACAGCAGGTTAATGGTGGAACCAGAAGTTTAGTATTTACATCTTTCCCCAATTCTCCTAAAACAATTCTACTAAACAAGAACTTGCTAATGTTTCTGCCTCTGTACTTTGCAACTGGACTCCATGGCAACAACATTCCAAGGCAATCACTTAAGCCCAATGTTGCTTAAGAGCTGTTGTCTTCCGGATTAGTTTCAGTGCTAGAGGGGCAAGTGGAAAACTATACACTCCTGTACAGCTCACCTTTATGAATGACATCATTTGACCCAACAGGCGTGTTGCTATTGTGTATAGTGGATCATAAGCCATCTCCAGGCACAACAGGGCTGACATTCAGGTATCGCTGGCCCAACCATTATAACCACTGGCCCACTGGGAACGTTAACGTTGAACTACCGGTGCACGCACATCTGTTATAAGGAACGTTTGTGAAATGTCATCACATAGTAACGACCATAGCATCGAACCAATTTGGAGACAGTGAGACCCAGTGCTGGTTTCAATGGCATCTATGCACTTTTTAAGAAAGGCTTCACTTTCTATGGTATGGTATATTTTGAAACATAAATGTTCCTATGAATGATTAAAACTTGCAATAACCGTCAATGACATTGGCAAGCTAATTTAACCGAATGTCTCCAAATGCACACTCTGTTTTTGAAAATGATGTCATCACTTCCACAGTGTATTACAAGAAATGTCAGTCTTGGTAGACCGCAGTGGCCTAACGTTACCCAGGCAAATTCATAGAATATTTATCGACCACACACCATTATATTACTGCGAGAAAACTATGTGTTTTGTCTGTTTAGGACTTTGAAATCTACTGGCCCAAGCAGGCTACTTAGAATGTTAATCTACTAATCTAGGTCTGGAAATATGCCTCCGGGCCAGCGGGCAAATGGCAATGCCGACCCCTGTACAAGTTCCATCCATCCATTGTGTAAGCATGCCAACAAATGGAAAAAAAAAAAAAGATATCACTCACATTGTCCAATACGCCCTGGATGAGGAGAGAAACTGATTACCGGTGAAGGGCCTCAATAAATTTCCATTATTCTTAATGCCACTGTGTCATATTTCACATTACTTCAGACATCTCCATCACTCCAGGTCAAATCAAATGGTGATCCACATTACAAATCAGTCTTGCATTCAGCCCCTTATTATGGAACGGCATGTAGTGCCATTTAAAGATATCATACAAACCTCTAACATGACTGAGCAGCATCTCTTCCATGCCGACGTCCCGGCAAGCATAGAAAATACGCCACATCCCCATGTCCAAATAATTTAACATCAAATACGATGGCATGGAGAGTGAAGCCGATGCATGTTTTGGATTGAGCCGCTGCTGACAACAGCAAGAGTAAAGATGGCTCTGCCTTTCTAGTAGCAGAAATTCTATTGCATTATGGAAGTCTATCTGAAAAACTGCCAGCCTCACTTAGGTTAAACTATCTCTTAGTCTGAGCTAACTTGGCACTTGCTGACTACAATTGGATGACATGATTTAAAAGATTATGCTCCATTTCTGAAGGGCAAAGATAATCTTTTTTCAACATAAGACAATAACACCAAGTTCCATTCAAACAATGCCCTCCCAGGTTTCTCATTAACTCCTTTGGCACATCATACTTAGCAATAATTAACGTTACTGCCACTACTACCACCATTTCATTTTCTTTTATGATGTGGTGAGGCCATCGCTGAAGAGATAGCCATTTGTTTAGCTTTTTATGCTCCTTACCTTGTAATTCTTTTCAGAAAGAAAATAAGCATTTTACACTGGGTTACTGTATAGATGAAATATGAAATATGACACCCCTTGTCAGACAACAACATACCAAAGGGACTGAGAAATTCAGTACAGGACACGCACACATTCAGACATGGACTGACTGAATAACAATCCACAGAGGATAAAGTGAGACAGAGCTAACCTGCTTTGTGTGTGTGTGTGTGTGGGTGTGTGTGTGTGTGTGTGTGCGTGGAGTTGCAATGGCGATAAGTTGGAAAGAATGATGCACACCGTCTGCACAGGTGACTAAGGACAGGAACATGCTTATTGCTGTTAATATGCTCTTGTATTATTCAAAGATCTAGAACCAAAAAATGAATTTCAATTTAATGGGTGTATAATGAGAGTAGTCATATGAAATATCTGCTTCCTGGTTTAAGAAACATCTAGGTGGAGAAAATGACTGTGCTGATTGGCCACAATTTTGTAAACAGGCCGGGTTATGTCATGGCCTAACGTAAGCCAAGATGACTGTCCACACCCTTCTGTTTCAAGTGTTCGGGGATGAATGACATCATTTTCTTCAGGCTGCATTGTTCCTTATGAGTTTGATCATATTAAAGAAATTTTCTCATAAAACCCCTCTGGCTTAATATAAATGGGCGACACAAATAAGCTCATTTCAAGGCTAGCTGATGTTGAAATGCTCTTTTCTTTCTGAAACACCAGCCTCTGTGTCTTCAGCCTTGAACAACAAACTGCATCAAACAGACAAAACTCCACCAACTCGTCATATACGGCACACAAAAAACACTTCATCTCCATAAAAGGACTTTACACTGAACAGTGCTAGGAGTGTTTCATGACACTCTTGACGCATGACACATGCTTGCGAAACAACCTTTCAGTCATTTCTATCCTTACTATTACAAAAGGAAGCTCCCATAGAATTGTGTCATCAACACCTGTTACTGTGGGGAATTACTTACAGGTACAAAATAAAACAAACATCACTCTCACTGCAACTCTGGGAACCTGCCAAAGATATAATATAGATCTGAACGGAAACCAAACAAAAGGGCTCCAGAAGTCGTTTCACTTTTCAGGATTTCGGAAGTGGCATTGTACAGGAAGCCCACAGTCTTCCTCTGTAAACAAAGACTTGCTCAGTCGCGTTGAGCGAAGTCCAGGATTGACTCATTTTTTCTTGTCGTAGGGGAAAATGCTAAGGCTAGCACCTTGGAGCAATCAGCCAAAGAGTCTGTTGTGCATCAGCAGCTTTGACAGGCTGAGGGAGTCAGTTAGACCTGGACATCTCTGGTGTCAAGGCGTGGGGAGTCTGGTGCTATAATTTATCTATTAGTGATGTGTTGATGGATAGCCTCATTAAGAATGATTTAATTGATCTATTTTATATGGTAATGCCAACAGCCTCTGATGGATTGATCTGTGGTGAACTGAACCACACTAATTCAACGTCCGTAACAAGAATAAACACAAACACCTTGTGAGAATAGCACACAGAGGGAAGAAGCACTGAAGTATAATAAGAGGTATTTGTTGGAGCAATTGAGTGTACAGGTCCAATCTCTAATACCCATTACAACAAACACAGTACTCAGTACACAGTACTGATATAGTATATAGGGTAATTAGAGTGTTGACATTTCCTGATACGTTATAGTTACATGAAAAACAAAACCTTTCAATATTCTTCACACACTTCATTTGTACATGACTGCCTGCTCCTAAACCAAATTAATATTTTAGAGGCATCCAGCAACTTTTTCCCCAGTTGCGCCAATCTCTACAATTCTCTCTACATTCCCCTCCTTTTGATCACATCCAAAATGCTTATACAATTGTCCGTGGGCCATGCATTGCCTTTAAAGTAATCCCTGATCCAACTTTCCCTTGAAAAACCAGAACTTGCCACACAGCATGGCCCAGCGTTCAGCCTCTCCACAACTTCTGAGATTCTAGCAGTTGAACCATGGTGCACTATGCTTTTTCTCCCATGCAGATCAATACATCATCCCGTCAAGCTGGTGCATTACACACCTGCATGACAGCTGAGAGTGTCCCTTCCTGTTACTCCTCAACTCTGTCTCAATGTTGATGGATGGCTTTCCTTACTGGGGATAACGTTCAACAGCAAAACCTCCTCCCATGGGGGGCAAAGTAGTCTGTGATCCCTTTTATTTTTGGTTTATTTTTTCTGTATTTTAACCATTACAATAACTTTCTTTGAAAAAAAACAAAAAACATTTTACCTAAGGACAAAAAACACTGAGAAGTAACTTGTGTTATGCACTAAAGTGAAAAAATGACACCCACACTAAGTCTGCACAAAGCAACTATTTTTGAGAAAACTTGACAGCATAATTGGGTGGCATTGGGTCAAAATTAAATTAGTGTGTTGCTAGGGTAGGCCAGTGTTTAAAGTTGCAGACCTCAATGTGGAATAAATTCTTTGAGCAACAATTTTATTCACAGATGTTTTGGGAACCATTTGCTACAGTTGGCAATTAACTGGACCCGATTATGCTAACAACTTGGGAAATAGGGGCATAAATTGTATATCCTAATGAATGGAGTAAGAAAAAAACAAATACCAAGCAACGGAACAGGGTTATAAATTGTAGTTTCAGATATTGTACGACTTCCCTTGCCAGATGCACTCCCCTGAATTCCACTTCAGTGTTCAGCTGTCCACCAGCGTATTTAAAGTCAGTTCCTGGAACATCTATGATGACAGTGAAGAAGTGGACAAATACTGAGTTTTTCCTACTCTGGATTTAGCCTTGGGAATGGATAAAAATGCTTCCAAGCTTTGGTGCAGCCATGCAGACGTCTCAACGGTCTGACTCACATGGTAGATGTATGAATGAATTCACAACTCCTTGGGACTTATTTATAGGTGACAACTGACTGTTTACCACCCAGACTTCTCTACTTCTACATCTGTGATTTTTGCACACCTACCTAAGTGGTGAACTAAGCATCTGACGCGAAGTAAACAGATTCTCCCCTATGAAATACTTTCTAGCTCTTTGCTGTTGGTATTCTCCAATACCAACAGCAAATTCTGATTTTCTATGATTTTCGTGTGCTGCTGATTTTTGTGTCAGTCTCTAGATTTTACTTAGTAAGACTTGGCAGCGGGCCTAGACACAAAAAGTCTGAAAACATACACAAGCCTGAGCAAAAGCGTCCACTACTTATAACAGAGAGAGTAATGAAACGTGACCCTGTACGCTAAAGCCCTTAAAATAACAGTGAAACTTGTAAAATTCCCTACAGACTGCAGACACGGTTTAAGCCTCTGGGCAACAATGCAGCGGCCGTTTCCTGTGTGGGCTTCCTGCACAGAGGCTTGCTGCTTTCCAGCACGCGGACACCACCACGTTCAACCCTGTGAAACTGAACAGGTCACCCACACCGCGCTGAGTCACCCACTATTCCCTGCTCTGTCCGACAGAGGAAAAGGCAGAACAAAAGCACATGTTCCTGGACCCCATACTGAAAAGACTTTGATTGAAATATAACATCCTCTTTTCCACTCTTCAGACTACTTCCCAAATGTCTCCCGGCTTGCAGCTTGCCAATAAATGTCAGTGTGATGATGCTGGCATTTCCCTTCTTTACTGAATATATAAATTCAGCTCCAAAAACTAAACGTAGTGTGGCAAAACCACTGGGTCAGGTGTTTTTAAACACACTCTGGCGTAGACTTTGTGTAAGCAGGGCTTGCATAGCTGCCATAATCTGGCAAAGCGGGCAAACCCTCATCAATAGCTGATGAAGGCTTAGCACATTAGCCAACAGAATGCTTAGTAAATGGAGACTTGTTTGTTTCTGTGCATGTGCCGTCAAAAACATAAAAAGTAAAACCCTTGCAGCAGGTATTCTCCCATGCCTGCAAGCACAGAGGTGACATGGAAGGCTTACTGTCAAAACTGGTTCTTCAGCATGTTTCCATATTTACTTTTTGGGGCCTGAAGAAAATATTCCACAGCTCAAGCATGAGTATGCATGGTAGGATATCTACAAGGCAGGTTTCTAACAGCTGATGATCTCACTGCTCCATCATCAAAATGCTCATGAGAGTGAGGTGAGCCTGCTGTACAAGGATCTCATCACGTGAATAAATTGTAATGGGAGAAAACGGGTCATAATTTGCATGGGATATCATGTAGTCTATTTGAATTAGTTCTGCTGACTCCTGAATGTTTTCTCCACGTATGAAACGAGTGTACAAAAACTGCCCAGTATCACCAAAACTCTGTCCACACCAAACCTGAATGAGACTTGGCAGAGAGCGCGAGACGTGCTGATTTCTCTCAAGGTGTCACAAAACCATAAATTATGAAAGAAGGCTAATATATCTTCTCACATGAGCAAACTAAGCTAAAAAAGCATGTTTCTGAATATTTAAATATTTCCAACACTCTCATTAAGCTATATCATATTCAAAATAACGTTCACGAGGCGTCACTTTGACCTGCCTTTTGTTACACCCTTCAATATTTAATAATAAAAACCTACAGAGAGCAGTAAACAGCGGCGCGACAGGGGACGACTCCATATCGTTTCATAAGGAAATAACAGCAGTAAAGCAAATTCAGCTCTTTAAACCAAGTCTGAAATGACAACACAGATCGTTGACAGCATTTTTAACTTCCCTAAAACAAATTTTGTAAACTGACAAGTGTGCTAAAAGCTACACGACCGACGAGATGCTACTGACGCCAGGCCTACCTACCTGGTTTCAGACTTACCTGAGTTTCAGGTAGGGCTACATTTCCGCCATGCGTATTGCTGCGACAATAATACGGCTTAAAAAGTTTGAAGAACCACTCAAATCAAACTTAAATAAAGAGTCACTCACCTCGGAGCGGACAATAACTCCAGTGTGATAATATCCTCCAGTGTGGATAGACGCGAGTTGGGATATTTTGGCTGAGTTTCGGTGGAGAGGAACTGAGAAGCCGTGGCAGACGCTGGTTCAAATTTACTTGAGGGAGGAGGAGGCGTTGAAAACTAAAACACCAACCAGAAAACAAAGTGTTGGCTGTCCGCCGCCGAAACTTCACTGTCACCGCCTTTTGCAGAACCGTCCCTCTTTTAGAAATTCCACTTCGGACACAGCAGCCGTCCCCATTCACTTGCGGTGTATTCCGGTTTTTGGAGGCGTGCGGTTCTGTTGCAGTTGGCTGATGCGCGGCGGTAGTGAGCAATGGTCGACTTCGGCACCTGAAATACTGGATTAGTGATGTTTTCAGAGCTGCGAGGTCAAACCCCGCCTCTTCAACACTGTATTTACTGCAGTCTCTTGGAGCCATGCTACTGTACACTACTGCCACAGCTACAGTACACACACACACACACACTGACACAGACACACTGCATTTGCAGAGCACCAGCCTTGGCAGTCTCGTTAATGTTGCTTTATGTTGCAGGAGTTTGCAACCCACTTGTGTGTAGCCTACTTGCTTGGTGCTTGGTGTTAGTTGCCAACTTCATATATATATATATATAAATATAAATGCATATCAATATGTTTAGAAATATGTTTCAAAATGAACAAAAATTGTTTAAAAAAATGTACATGTAAATATATTTCATCCAAAATATATTTTGTACAGAGGGAATAACTGATATCATGTAAACTGTGAATTTACGACATAAAAATGTATGCCAACTTATAAAAAATGGCTAAACTCTATTCTGGGAATAAAAAGGCGAGTAAACTGGGTTTAGGTGAGTTTATTCTTTACTACATTCCTGTTGAAGTGTGTCCAAAATATATTAGCCTATATTTAGCAGTATAATAAAATATATGCATGTATTTATAGATAGTATAAATATACAGAAATAAATTGCTTAATATTCTAAGCTGTAGCCTATATATAGCCTAAATTTCAAATGTAGATGTGCATGTATGGATTGCAGTATGGCTGTGTAGGAAATAATTAAACACGCTTTTAGGGGTGTTAAATATTTACGTGCACTTGGTTATGCCACAGCAATGCGGTGACAATTATAACACTGCTAGATGATTATAAAGAACAGAGAGCAGAGGAATGTGATGTAAGGCTCTTGTTACCCAAACACCATCTGCCTGATCCTGTTACATAAAGAAAGCAATGAAAAGGATGTACAATTAAAGCTTTTCTCCCCTTTTCAGTGGCAAGGGACGACTGACTGTAATAGCTCTCACGTCACGCCCAAGGTTTCCACCAGGCTGCCCACATTTTTTATTTGGAGTAAGTATACTTTCCTCAAGATGTGTTAAAGTATACAAGATATATTACTATAAAAGCATAAGCTTTTAATGTCAAATTCATATAGACCTCTTTAGTTTTTTTCTCAAACCACCTATTCCCTTGGTAATAACATTTTAACTTTTAAGACTGAACACAATTTTGACACAGTTTATATGGCTGAATGCACATGTTCAGGTATTGTGACTTTATTTTGTTTGATTGCCATGGAAAAGGAATTTGCACAATATTTATAACAAGCACTCTTGCTGATTTGCAAAGGTCAGCCATCTGTTTCTCCATGACTCCCAAATTCAGAAGCCCTGTGAATGTCATTGTACAGATTCCACATTGGCCTTTTAAGAAGCATTTGAGAAACTAGTTTGTGCTCTCAACTTAATTTGGGCTAAATATCTTTGGAGCAAATTCAATTCTGTGCAGCTTTGTGTCACCCTCTATCGACCACTTAAACGCAGCGTAGATCTTCCTTTAGATAAGACCCGTAATCAGCTGTAAAATCAACTATGTGCTAATCATTTTCACCCAGGCCATAGGTCCAACACGCTTTGTATTGAAGAAAAACATTGGGTTTCAAAGAAATCAGCACAATCAGTGAGTGTGGCTGAGGAAACTGGACGCAGCGATCGAGTGTGTGGTGAGGGGTTACGGAGTATCAGAGCGGCCCAGGCTTTCCCCAGGAAGTAGTTGAAAGGGCCCATCGAGGAGACAATGACTTTTCCCTCCGCACGCATTTCCTCGGGGGACATATAATGCTTCCTCTTAGAATATGGAGCAAGTTTGGGAGTGTGTTAATCATTGTAAGTGATGTGAGCTTAAAGGCCTCGCTGCCAAGGTGTTTGACCTATCTGTCCAATTGTCAATTCAAAACCTATAGAGTGGGTTTTCAGTCTGGCTAGAAACTGCATGTGCATTCTGCTACATACTTTGTTGATACTTTGAAAACCTTGTAAGCAAAGTGAAAGCACACAGAAAACAAACACTTTCTTAAACAGAAAACAGACACTTTAATTTGAACAGCAGCCATTTTGGAGGGTTGATGTTATTATAACAGGATACGAATCACTCTCAAAGAAAAATAATTCTGTTTCTTTACTCATAAGACAGGATTAAGTAAGTATTTTGCAATCAGCATGATGCTCCGAGCTCACACAGAGAAGTAATGTGTTTTGAAGCTCCCCCTGTCCATGTTGGACACTCCCACCTCACTTTGAAGTGCTGCCAGTGAATATCTTATATTCCATATACATTATGGATCAGACAGCTCAAGCAAAAGCAGGCCTTTTGCAAGTTTCACAAATTTAAACTTTTTTTGTGACCTTGGTGGACAGTTTGCATTACAGCAGCTGAATCTACCAATTTGTGCCCGGTCAGCACTGCTGCCCAACACCGAGCCAAATGTCCAAAAATGACCGTATCGTTGCAGTGTGTGCATTGACAGGCCATTGCCCGGCCGGCATGCACTGTGAGTGACTTCTGCAGAATAATGGCTCATTGGTTTCCTATTGTTTCTGGATGTGGATTATTCATTGTTATCCCCAGATTTGTCTGCTTGTCCTAGGCTTTGCCACTTTGCAACTCCAAGCTTGCATTTGTAACTTTGCAAGTTTATGAAGTGAGTATTCTAACTGGATTCCCTAAGGATGTGGGAATATACCTTGCTGAATGTCAGACCAAACTGTTCTTGATCACAAATCTAGCGGTCTAGCAAACTACCGATCCTATATAACTTTGATTCTGTTGTGAAGGGCATTTTAATTTAAGATTAATTAGCAAGAGTTTGCCAGCGCTGCAAGGAGACAGTGCACACAGTAAACGCCCCGCTGAGAGTTGGTGCCGTTGCCCTGGCTCCTCACCTTGAGAAAGCCCCAATGAACAGCAAGAGATTTGCTGAACACAGCTCAAATGACAAACCGTATACGTCCTCTGTCTGCCCACGTAGCCCTCTGTGCAAATTCCCCCAATAATAATAATAATAATAATGGTAAAAATAAACTTTATTGAATTAGGTTTAATTACACACATCAAACAGGCTTTAACTTACTTTGGTTTACTGTTTCTCTAACTAGACAGCCGTAAGTTTCACAACCTCTTTGTCAAGTTTCTTGACCAATGCAGCAGTTGGCAGAATTAAGCTCTTGTTTTTGACTGATGGATTGATTCGTTGATGATCTTGATTGGGTCGCCAGGCAGCTAAATGGCATTTCACCCCAAATGTGGTGTGTCATTTGAAGGGCATTGTGGGCTATTTTTAGCACAGCTGTCTGGCTTTTCAATCCATACTTACTCTATTATTGGTAGTGCTGAGACACGAAACAGGAAAGGGGGACACTATATGAAGCACTCCAAAACCATGCTGCTTTTTTAAAGCTGGTGCTTTCACTGCAGACCTGTTCATACCAAGACAAATGTAAATAAACCAGACAGGCACACATGCATTTTAAATAGTAAGGGGTTTAAAATTTGAAGAATTTATTTTGATTAATAACGCAAATAAAGCAAGAATCCTTTCAATTCATGAAGCCTTTTCTGACAGGACAGTAGGCATATGCTGTAAATACACATACAGTAGGCTGAATAAATAGGCTACAGCTCCTTCTAGCTCTGACCTCAACTGTTGTGGTAATAACAACTGCAAAATTCAACGGTACCTAATTAAAATGTAAACTTAATCTGCTCCTTTCTCAGCCCCTGTAATAATAAATGCCCTTGTTTGTGTGTGTTTGTATGCGCGCACGCATACTTGCATGAGTAGTATCATGGGAAATGCAAATAATTCAAATGGAACAGCCTGCACTAATGAATAGCAATATAAGGACTTAAGTTGGCCTGACCATGCACATAAACACACACACTTCTGGCATTTGTTTGTTCTGTGCATGTGCGTGTGTGTGTGTGTGTGTACTACTGTTCCCACCCTGTTCAAACTGTGTGATTGTCAGACATGATTACAAAATCTATTCTCCTTAAACTCTCTTTCTTCACGATGGATGCCTGCAAAAACTGTACCAAGTGGATTGACTGAACAAGACAAAGCATTTCATGTTTTCTGTGAATACGACTTGTTGTGTTGCTACTGAATTACTACTAATGAGGAACCACATAGTACGTGAATGCCCTGTTGTTACGTAAGAGATTAGACATGCTTGAACACCACAATGGGGGCCACAGGAGGCAACGCCTCTGAAGCAACTCGTGCTATATTTAACCAGGGATTAAAATCCTGTAATGATGAGTTTTTGAAACAAAACTATTCCTCCGGCTTCTCAAGAACAATTAAGTCAATAGTTCTTTGGTGCTTTTTTGAGTTAGTGAACATCCTCCACTCCAAATGCGTCTTGTTTGTGACGTTAAAATCTGTGAGTTTGATTCCGTTCAGCAAAATATCCAAATAATATTATGCACAAAAACATTGTTAAAAGTATTGCTGGTAACGCTGAATATATATAGGCTACAATAAAATCGTCTACATCTGCACTAAAATCTGCTGTATGTATTGCTCATCGGAATGGAATTAATTTGTCTGCTATCATGATGACTTAGCATTACCATAAAGTCAGCACGAAGTCGCAGCATGGTTGTATTTCATAATGCACCAAGGGCGCAGGTGAGAGATTTAGTTCAACCAAGAGGAACAAAACAGGGAAGACTGTAAAGAATTCAGTGCTATACGCCAGCATGCTAGTGTGTATTTATTTCATTTTATTATATATTTCACTTATTTATTTCCCTGCTTCACTGACCACTGAGTAGGACTGTACTCATTCGTTTACAGCAGAAAAGGGGATGACATAAGCATCATTTTTTTTTTGGCAATTGACCATGTTACATTAATTTTGGAGCGCAGCCAAAGGGTGACAGGGTGATATATTTTGCTGCTGTGTTTGCCGTATCCGTGGTAGCTGAGGCGCCCGGGAAAAGCATGCCATCGCTTCGGCGCTGTCTGTTAAAGAAAATAATAGCCTTCGTTGACCAGGATAAGGCACATTTATTATTCTTTCCCCAGCAACATCATCAAAAGAGGGGTATTTCCTCCCTCTATCCCCACTTTAATGCTGTGTATGGACTTTCAAAGCTTTTTTTTTTGAATGAGAAAAGAGCATTTAGCCCACATTGCTGCAATGTGTTTATTTATTGGTTGTTTTGTCTCTTCTAAGTTCATAATTCTTCACTGACCATTACCTAATAAGAGGAGGTTAATATATATATATTGACCACTCAGCAGGGAGAGGATATAGATGAGCCCCCTGAGGTAAAGGTCATGGCTTGGATTACTGTGAGAGAACACAGCTCTAATTGGTCTCCAGGGCTTTGCATGTAAACAGGAACATGATGTTGAATGTTCAGTTGTCCACACGGGCTAATTACTACCTGTCTCTGTGCACCGCTCCATAAAGTTACCTCTACCGCGGTGCATTTTTGCGTGTTTAACGTCTCTCATACTCTGCATTTGAAGAAATAGAGTGCACACTGTTCAAGCGTTTATTTGTACCGGAAGATCAGAGATATTTTCTGGCATATCTTGTGATGTCTCTGATTGATAATACCCAATTAAAAAACCCACACACTCACGCACACATTCATACACATTTGAATGCACATGTGCAGGCACCCTTTGCACACCTCATGTGACACTTGATGAATTGAAAATTGCCTCAGAGTGCAACATAGTTCGGCCTGTTACGTCATCTCACCTCATGTCAGCGGTGGAATGTGTGCCCAATCACCTTTCACCCCATCTCATCAGTAACCCAACACCACCCCACTGACCGCCGGCTTACTTTATTTTCACTCATATTTTTAGGTATCCCATTGGGCTTTGCACTTCGCTGTGAGAATGACCACCTGCTGTGAACATCCATCAGGACGTCTATGAGTACGTATCGTGTCATCAGCTGAAAAAGACATAAACTAGAACACTGACACACTGTACATTGGCCGTACTTTCTTTGCAGTTATTTATGGATTTATGTCAGGAGGTCAGGTAACACAAGATTACGAGTTTAGACCCAGGTCTCCGAGGTGTCTGGCGGAAAACGTGAGATTTCACAATGTAAATATGGCGACACCCACCCTAAAAGCCGACTGCAAACTCTGCAAAAGTATGCCTGCATGCTCTCTGTAGATATAAAGCCTTTGAGAGAGCCATATGCCAACGCCGAGACCAACTGTGCATTTAGGTTTCATAACATCTCCCTCTAGCTACGCCTCAGTGTCCTTGCAGTTTCTGCTTCACAATAGATTTATTTTTTTCCACTCGACCCACGTATACTTAAGGAAATCCTTGGGGGATATTGGCTGGTTGTGTGGCTCAACCTTTTAGCAATTGTCTGTGTCAGCAGCATACACTCGCTGTTTGGTGCTGTGTGTGCAGATGGAAACCCAAGGGACCGAGGCTCTGGAACATGACAGTAAAAGCAACAGCAGCAGAGCCCATTGTTACTGTAACTGCTGATGAAGATACTGAGGGCCAGTTGCTCAGTTAAAGACCGAGCCTAAAGAGTACAAAACAACATGAGACGAATGATGTTTGAACTTCAGTCTAATTTTTAACGTCTGTCTCGCTTCTAGCACCTCTCAAACACAAATAAGACGCGTTGCCATCTTATCAGTGTTCTCGACTTACGTAACAAGTGCTCGCTAGTCCAGTCTTAGATATGTATCAGATGTTTGTGTGCTGTTTCTCCCTCTCCAAAAGCAGTTTTGTACACTTTGTTACACTACAGCTTCTAGAGTGGTGCTAACACGCTCTCCAATATACATTTACCTGATGCTCTTATGCTCTTATCCAGAGCAACTTAGGAGGACTGAGCAGGTCCGAGTAGTGTTTTGCTCGAGGACACTTCAGCAGGAGACTTAGCTGTTGCGTGGGCCACATCTCTGACCTTTCAGCTGAGGGACAGTCGCTCTTAACCACTAGGCCACCCCAGTCTTTAAAGCAGACTCTCTGGACCTCACAGCCTATCACCCCCTGTGCCCAGTGCCTACTGTGCCATCTCCTGCCAAGGCAAACACCCTTCAGGGGGAAACAGGCGGCGATTACAGACAAATAATCGAATCGTCTGGCTCCCCGACCCTCAGCCTATGCTGCAGTCAATGCCAATAATATTTCCGCTCGCTGCGTTTTTGATAATGGCTACAATCAAAGTTCAAAGAGAGTTCATGCCCGCCCTTGATAAACAGTGCTCAATATTGACTGTGGTGCTTGGCAGAGCTACTAGTGCTGTCAGATGCTGGGCGGTGTGCTGTACGCATCGTTCTCCTGAAGAGACTGGAGCGAGGAATTCAATAAGGCTGCAAAGGGAGCGGCACCGGGAGACGTGCATTCCAAAGAGTGTCCGACAGAGGCCAGGAATGCCGATGCGGGACTTAGTCATATGACCACAGGGAATATGAGAGGCATTTCCTGATTCATTGGGGAACAAGAGAGACCTTAATAATTTAGGATAGCTTATTTTTCAATATTGCTAGAAATTAATTTCATTTGGATTTTCTTTTTATGTGGTAATTTTTATTTTTATTTTGGTGACGTCTTTGGTGCTAAGCGGCCATTGCTGTGGTGTTTCTGCACTGCACTTCCCAGAGATCACTTAGTAGAGTACAATCTAATAGAGTGGCCAGTACTGTGACGTCTTTTTCCTTGGATTTTCTTCTAGTTTGAGTGCCACTCTTTTCTTTGTCTGTTCAGGCATGGTGGCTATCGCTGCTCATGCTAACTACCCAGTTCTTCTTCTATTTATTTCAAGCAAACCGCTGTTGCTGCTGCCGGAAACGTGAAACACATCTCTTCCTGTGCACCACAGGATTTTTCCCGGGAAAGACCTAGCAGACACCGGGTGTGTAGAACAGCAAATGTAGTAAATGCAAAGGCTTTCGTGAACTGGATATGGGTTAAATCACTATTGTGTTATATCAGTCAGAGTAGTAAGAAGAAATTTTATTTTTATGAAAATGTCACAGGCAGTTACTTTAACTTCTTGACATTCGCTCAGAGTAAGCAGAAACCAGCGCAGAAAACGGACACTAACCAAGCCCCATTCTTCATTGAAACAGCCAGTATTCATCAGCTGACTTGCAATCCAGAGCTATAGTAAATTTAGCTGACGTCAAAGCTCAGTCGTATATTATGCCATGTTATCTAACGTACCACACATTGCCAGAATGATTGGCAGCTATACCTAGAGTGGGATCTGACCTCCTCTGACCAAGACCTGTCCGTCTTGCCTGTTTATCTGTCTGACTGTCCATCATTTTGTATGTAGCTATGTGTCTTTCCTTCCCATAACACTTTGACACAATTAAACCTAGCAATTAAGAGGACTAAAACAACAAACCTGCAGTGGGATACTAGCGTTATACCAATACTCTTAAGATCAGTGCATCTTTAATCTGTGGTCACAGGTGAAATGACTGGATCTGCTCTTTTATGGCTTTAACCTTGCGGCACATGGATTTGACAGGTCAGTGATTACATAGGAAGAGGAAGATAATAGAAATGGATGACACAGAGGCTGTAAGAAATACCTGAAATATTTGCCCTTCTCCACTCCCTCTGGTTTGTTTCATTTCTTCACATACTGTACCTCACTGTTGGTTATGGAACAGTAGTCATGTAAGTGTTAACATATGTTTGAGACATTAAAGAAATACATTCATATTTTGGATTTTTGTTATTTGTTATATTTCTGTAGTTACATTATAGGAAAAAAAGTCCACATTTGTCTCAAAAAAGTCTTGATAACGTTACTCATTAAAAGCAATGAGCACTGATCGCCGTAAGCCTGCTTGTTAGCTTGCAACTAACAGTAGCTGTTGTTATGCTAAAAAGCTGTTTCTTTGGTTCACTGACGGGACAATACAAGTTTTCATCTACATTATTATAAGTGCCCAATGAATAAGTATAACCGAAATTCAAAATAGCCCTGAAACGTGATTTAAATTGTAAATTGTGATAAAATGTAAAATGTCTACAATGACTCACAAAAATAACTGAATAGGGAATAAATATTTTTTAATTGAACATGAGGCACCGGGAGACATTAACAAGAACATGAGGTGGGCTCACATTAGGCTTAAATTCTCTGAGCATCTCTAGTAAAACCTGCTGGTAACTTTTGCTGGCCATTTCAATCAGTCACCTCTGTTGGCTTAAGCCTATTATTTGAGATACATTTCTGAGTGCTGTAGCGATGAATAGAGAGACAGATAAGGAGTGGGCACAGCTCATCAAGCAGCTCTCCCATCAATCCCATTCCTTCGACTGGGCACCGCCGAAAGGTGAGAGACACATCAGTCAACCCACTCACGTCAGTGAGGCAGATTTGATTTGTCAGGCAGTGTAACCTTGAGGCGTGTTACAGTGGCTCACATGTATCTTTGGCCTCTCATAAGACGTGGTAAGTGATGGGTTTGCATACGACTACAGTACACAGGCGCGGCATCATTCAGTCAAGTGAGCCTTCAGTGTAGATCAAACCAAGACACTCACTGTGAAGTTATTCATGCATTACTTAGGGGAATATGTTATGAAATATGTTACAGATTTGAATCTTTATCCAAAAAGAACACTATCTTGAAAGCTTATATTCATTTTGTTAACAGCAGGAAATTAAATTCAAAGTCAAACTTAAACACTCAGGAAAACTGAAAAGATAACGTTGGGCTTGTGTTTTACACCATTTTATTTGGCATATAAATGAATAGCATGAGCAAAGAAATGTGTCAGGAAGATAAAATACTCTTATACACATTAATATACAATAAATGTTATTTATTCTTGTAGTGACTCTGGCTAGTACAGTATACTGTACAAGGTGATTCATTTACTTTCGAGTGCAGTGAAATAGTTTCGAGGCCTGGGAAAAGCAAGGACTCCTGCTGCATGCATGATAACTCGTACCAGCAAAGCCCAACGGGATGCTTTCTCTCATCCTGACTCTGCTCCGAATTAAACCTTACCCCTCCCACAATAACCTCGGGTGCAGCAACTACAGCATCTTCGTATGACTCCATCCGGGGTTCAAAGGTCGTCTGACTCAGGGACGAACGTGGGCTCAAGGGAAACGGTGGGGAGGGTGGCAGTGGGGCCCGCTGACACCCATCCCAGAGCAGATCTGTTGAAGGAGGGTCTCTTCACCGCCGTCTCCCCCTGCAGCTCCGGGTATTCAGGCAGGGGGTCCACCTGGGGGGTCTTGATGGGAGCGGGTCTGGGGGCCTTGCCGAAGCCGCCGAACGGAGTTGCCACCCTGGAGGTGTCGGATTGACAACCTTAACAGTAGCCGTCATGCGCTAATGAGAGGGACTGAGGTGACAGTCGAACTGATTCATCTAATTAAAGTGAAGTGAAGACTTAGACCGGGGGACAGAGATAGCTGCTGTGAGTTATGAGCATGTTTATGGCACATTGTGACTTAGATGAAGGGCAGTACTTGCTCACTCAGCACTTTATAGAAAAAAAACATGTATGCATAATAAATTAAATAATGAATGTGCATAATTCAGGATGCATGTGCGTGCTTCTTTAATGGACTTAATACACAGTCTGTTAAAATCTTACCAGAAAGGCCAGAATCAGGTAGTGTGTGTACAAGATTGAAGATTACACCAACATTGTCCAACCTGTGGTATATTCGTGATACATGCTTTTCCACCTGAGAGGTTCTCACCTGTTGAAGCTTTTGTACCCTGGTAGCTCTGGTCGGGGCTCGGGCTCTGGCATGCAGGTGATGAGGGTGTCTGCCAAGGCGGGGTCACTGATGATGGCCTGGTCCCAGGGTGAGTGGTAGGACTTTGGGACGGCCGTACTGTTGAACTTCTCTGGAGGGACGTTTTTCAAGGGACCTCCGTACCCTGAGGAAATAGAGATGGGTTATACAGTACACACACAGATTGAAGATAGGGGTTTACTGTGTCATAGATAAGATTGTAAAAATCCAGCCATCTTATTGGCCTAAATCATGAAATAGGGCTGCAATAGAGAAGATTGTCCATTTCTCCCTAACTGAGACCCTGTAGTGTGAAATACAAACTGTCTCTTAAACAGCAGCGAGCAGCATTCTGTCCAGAGAAAGCTGGACTCACCAACATTCTATCTTTTGCCTCTCATCCCTTTGGTATCCTTTGGTATAAAGCGATCATACTCTGGTTGGGTTGGTAAACATAAGTGTGCTGGGTATAGCTTCTGACATCATGTCACATGATTTCTGGGTGTTGAAGTTCAGAATGTTTACCTCTCGCTGCTATCTGAGGCCGCCAACACGCAGAGTTGCCTAGTGCAGCTTCAAAACACTGATTATTATTTGAAACTTCAGCAATTTGACACTTTGATTTTCTACATTCATGCCAGCCAAGCATCTTGAAAGCAATTAGACTGATGTGAAATGAGGTGTTTGATGAAGTCAAAGAGAGAGAGAGAGAGAGAGAGAGAGAGAATGTGTGAGTGAGTGAGTGAGTGAGTGTGTGTGTGTGTGTGTATGTGTGTGTGTGAGAGAGAGAGAGGAAGGGACATGCAGAGAATTAAACAGTCAAAAATATAAAGCAACAAGTCGAAAAAGAAAGACAAAATAATGTACTTACAAAATCCGCAAGGGTAGCATGCTTAAACTGCACTGTTGTAAAAATAGATACATCAAATCTGAAGGAATTAAAATTAAAATGTAACTTATTTGAACCCCTTTGAGTTCATCACATTCACAGCACTTCCACAGCTCTTTCTTTATCCCTTTATTCCTGGTTAATGTTCACAGCAAAACAAAACGAAGGGCAGCTACCCAGTGTGTGTGTGTGTGTGTGCCTGTATGTATGTCTACCCGCTTAGTGTATGTGTGTTGATGGGAGAGGCCTATCCAAAGGAGTATCCTTCAAAACCAGCGCTTCACTCAGGGGGGCTTGCAAGCTCAGGCATTACATAATGTGGGGCGTCGTGTCACGTCCTCCCCTCTCACAATGAACAATCCCCCCTTCCTGAGTTTATGTTTTGCCCTGAGGAGGAAGCAGGGGAGACCAAACAGAGACCTCTGGGAAGTTTACGGTTTTGGGGGGAATCCATTACAAAACACTGTGTAAAAGATTTTCTGGGGCCGTGGAATATTTTTCTTGTGATTGCACATTTGGTTGAGGAGATGTTTTTTGCGGGAAATGACAGTCACACACCCGGCTCTATGTACTGTCCATGTAGATGAAAGGAAGAGCGAAAGACGGCGGTTTAGCTTTTTGTACATATGTTTTTTTTTTCCTTATTTTTTTATGCAATATGCAATGCTCAAATGTGACAGCATCTTCTCAGGTTAATATTGCCACCTCAACTAAAGAGAAGTTTGATGTTTTTCATACTTTTACTCCCTTGGATGTGAAATAGCACAATGACCATGATGTTAAAATGCAGATTATATTTTCAGCCATATTTAAACCATCGCTGCGGCAGTATGCCTTTCTTGGTAAATTACAAGAGGGTATCAAGCTGGCTTTGAATCATCACCTTCCTGCTACAAAGCTTAAAGATTTGCATTAACATCTAATGTCAATTAATTTTCCTGTTCAAGCTCTGCAGGAATCCAAGGAGCTCACTGTAAATCACTCTCGCCTGGTTAAGCAATTTAGCCTCCTATGCCAGGCAGCTTTCTGGTACAAGCCATGGGACATGTACCTATAACACCTGGGTAAATGACTGGGCTATTTAAAGAGCTCTTACCCATTTGATACCCAATACACTTTGGCCTGATTTCTGCTGCAGCTGGAATTACTACATCCAGAGACTACTGTCTGAGGCGTGGTGGCTAGTTGTAAGCTCCAGAAATAACAGCACATTCTGTGTAAATGTGCTCATCCTTAAATCAGTATTGGTTTTGTGTCAGCTAGGCAGAATTTAGAGATGAGGGAGGATGCGAGTGCCAAGCTTATCCCGATGGTATCAGTGGCAGCAGAGGCAAACAGGAAATACTCCTCGCACTTCCCGTGGGGTAAAACTAGACAATTATAAAAATGATGGTTACAGCAGATCATAACAAGGAGGGGTAAAAAAAAAAAAAAAAAAAAAAAGAGGTGGAGAATGAGAGACAAATGTTGGAGGAGCACGCATTAAACAGAGGGGTGGGATAAAGTTAGAGAGAGAAAGACAGAGAGAGAGAGAACGGAGAGAGGCAGAGGGAGAGAAAGAAAAGAATAACATGTAGTCATACTCCGCCTGAGGCTGGCAGATTCCAGGCAAGGATAAAATGTTTTCCCACATGATCAAAGTATGCGCGAGTACGAAAAAATGAAAACACTTGAATCCTTATCAAAACACTGAGCATCCAGTCCTTTTTGTACAGCATAGCATGAACACACAGTCTGTCCACCAGGAGCAATACCCATTTCTCATACGCTGTACTGTAGATATACTGGCATATTATAAAAATGCACAACCAAAGAAGAAGTTCTGCATAGTAAAATCATAATACACATGCAAATAAGGCCAAAAAAGGATCAGACTATGTTTTCAGCATATAACCACTGTCAGTGATGTAATTATAAATGGAAAGCAGTTCCTCATGTATTGTTCTATAGACTTTGAGCCCACAGGATCACAGGGGTCAAGTAAGGTCGTTGAGTTAAACAGAGGTCAATTGGGTTGTCGACTCGACCTCAGCTGTATCATTATTGCTGTGGTTTCGGGGCCCTTGGAAAGTGTTGTGGTTTTCTATTGGTCTGTGTTACCTACCAGGGGCGATACTGTCTGGGTTTGGCTCTGTTCTTGTGTCTGGTGTCGTTTCAGTCGGCTGGTCGACCCCCAGGTTGTTCTCGCCACTTTGGTTTTCCGTGGCATTGCCGTTCTCAGTTTGAAGAACCATTCCGTTCTAAAAGAGAGACAGAAGGGATGAGTTGGGTTTGAGAGAAAAGTAGGTTAGAATGTCTTATCTCAATTTTAGATAAATGGTAAAAATGAAAAATATTTAACTTCTCATTTCTTTTATTGAAATGTGATTTTACATGTTTTGGTTCTCATTATCAAAAGTGTCCACTTGTCAGTGCTGGTGTTCTTCATCTCGACTCAACGCACTTAATGAACCTGGATTTGACATGTTGTCCAACAACAACAAGCAGACAAATTCTCTGGTTGTCCACATTTCCTCAACATTAGAAACATTGTTTTCAGGCTGGGATAAAGTGTGCTGCAGCCCTAGCAACCAGCTTTCATCCCCTGAAAGATATTTATGATGATTTACTTCAGGACTTCCTCAGGAAATGTTGACAACTTGAAACGAAATCCCTCCATTGCCCCAAGCAGTAAACAAACCCAAAGTATGGAGTCATTCTCACTTAAAAGAAGAGGGGAAAAACTTCCCTGAAGCATTAGTATGATTTTATGTGTGTACTTTAAGAGGGCAATCACAAATGGACAAGGTCACCACACAGCAACATGAAAGGGCATAGAACTAGTGCTGCTAATTAATTTGATAAAACAAAGAGAAACTTTGTTACTTAATGTTGATTCAATTTAAGTGAGAGCTCCAGTGCATAAATTGCTCCATGTGTGACCAGGCCAGGCTAAGATAAGTGCTGCTGGGAAATGAAAAATGATGACTTGGCACACTGCCCATGCGAACACAAAGGAACATTAATAAAGCTTCTTATGACCGGCTGTAAGGCTTTCACACCTACTCTTCCGTGTCAGTCCATGTCTCCGGCACGAGTCAAATAAACACTTCAAGTACTCAGTCTTTCCCACAAATACTAAATCAGGATGTGAGGTATTGTGTGCTGCTCAAAGGCATGTAATCTTTTTCACATGAGGGAAGGGAGGGAACACAATCGGCAGAAACTTAAAATATCCCCATTGAAAAAGTCTGTTTTAATAGTGGGCAGCATCATTAATCAAGTGTAAATTTATATTTATTGAAGCAAATGGAGTTAAAGGCTGAATGATTGACAGCATGCGTGTGACCTGCCTGTCATGTGCGCTCCTGTATGGCATTCAGTAACAAACAGTACAGTTTCAGCTTACATTGATCTGCTTGTTGGTTTCATTCTGGATGCTCTCAAAAGTGTATTTTTCGGAGCGTCTCTGGCGCATTTTGAAGAGACGAGAGCCCCGGTTGGAGGTAAAAGACAGCTCGTCCAGCATGATGTCTTTAGGCACGCTCATCTTCTTCCCAAGGTCCATCTCTATGTCTGGACACAAACACACACACACACATGCACACACAACACTGAAGAGATGGTGTGCAGGTATTCCCCATATACGTGTGTTGCAAATTTTATTGCGTACATATGTGTGTTCACTTTCTTTTCTGACACACATAAGTATATTGGCCAGACCTCTAGCAACATGAATATTGTATTTTCTCTACTCACACCTATCAACACTCATTAAACACAAATTAAATTCTGCAGACATTCCATCGCTGCAATAAAACTCTGACTACATGGATTGCTGACTTGGCATTCCTGCCAATATGATAAACGAGGAATAATCTTTCCTTGTCATTCACTTATGTCCAGTGCTTGTTTTGTGGTTAGCGCTGCATGCTAGCTAATGCATACTGATCGTGGAGATGTCATAGGCCTATATCCAAGTGTGAGACGCATGATTTGCCAGAATATCTTTCAGCTGTCAGTAGCCTTCAGACCCTCCCCATCCCAAAGAGCCACACAGTTGTCCTCACCCCGAAATAGCGTGTTCAAAGGACGACGACAAAGGGATTAGTTACTTTGGCCAATAAAAGTTCTCATTTGCTTATTTATAGTACGGGTCGTAGAAGGGAGTGTTGGCTGTGGGCGACTGGTGAGCTGATACCTTCTATAAAGTGAATCTGGCAACAGTGTGTATGTGTGTGCATGTGTGTTTTTGTGGAAGGGGGGTGTGCTTCGATGTACACTGTTTAATTGAGTGTATTTTAATGAGTATACACTAAAAAATTGTTTGTATATTAGTGTATACTGTATGCTATGGTATTGAATCCATGTACATTCATATGTGTGAACGGATACTTTTATGTTAGAAATAGAAGGGAGAGGAGTGAGGGAAGAGGAATGAAAGTAGTAGGGAAGGAGAGAGAGAGAGAGAGAGAGAGAGAGAGAGAGAGAGAGAGAGAGAGAGAGATCACAGGTCAGAGGGATTACAAAACAAGGAAGTGAAGGGGAAGTGATGCGGCTACCTTCCGGGGCTTGAACCTCCCTGCAGATTGCTGCCGCCTGCATTTTCCTCTCCCTGGTCGTCATGGTAGAGAACTGTGACATGGCCGCCCCTGGGGAGGAGGGGGAGCAGAAAGTCACAGGAGACAGTTCACATCAGTGCACCCTGTTCGAACACGACGAGTCACAAAGGGAAGACGGCGCGGCAGCGTGTCGGCCATCGATTGAGCGACATTAAGCATCCTCACCACGCGCAAACACCCACTGAAGCCAGCAGAATTTATCGGGGCGGCGAAAAGGGCAAAGTTAGCACATCCCTTTAAATAACCTTGGGCTGTTAAACGCCAAGCACATGCTCTTCAGACATGGCAACCAGCTGTGTCAGGGGTCTGCGAATCAATATGTTTGAAATTACCCAAGTGGGCTGAAAGGACAAAGCTGGAGAGCATGGTGGTGTCACAGCAAGCGGGTGGGACAGTTGATGGAATGAGGCGGAAAGAGAAAGTTCACACCAAGGGAGAAAACTTTTACCTGTGCCACCAGGCGCAAATACTCATTTATCATTCCAATCCAAAACACTTTTAAACACGTTTCTTGAAGAACCAGAGGAAAATGTCATACTGAAATGCAGAAGTCCATTCACCATGCAATTCATTCCATTGTTCTACTGACCAGATAACAGGCATGTTGGCACAGTATATTCTTAGCTCCCATAAATCAACTTCTGAATGCTATGTTATCAGTTTACTCTGAATTGTCACAGCAAATACATTCTTGGTTAAAATATAGTACAAGTGGAGGGAAAATGTACAGTTAAGCATAATGAATGAATGAATCATTGCACACATATATGCCATCCAGTCAGGACACATTAAACCATCAAGCATGAGACAAAAAGGATTTACATTTATTAAATAACAAAAAACATATACAAAAGAGATGTTAATTATGAATCAAAGGCAAGCTGTGTGATTGACTGGAAGAGGTGGAGGGAAAGACTGTAGGAGTTAGGGTGAATCATGCTTGATTTGGATTCTCAGTGTCACGTTTTAGAACTTGACAGCAAACCCCGCGGCACATCTGTGAAGTGGCCTCAGGGATGGCTTACCTGTCCCGCAGGTCCCTTAGGGGCGTCTCGACTTGTGCCTGTCTCCTCGGGGTAGGAAGTCAGAAAGGTGAGAGGCGAGGGGGTCAGACTGTGCGGGTCCTCGCGCTCCCTGGCGCTGTGGCTGTTGTGGGGAGGGTGGGAAGAGGGGGCAGCAGCCTGATCCAACTGACTGACTGAATGAGTGGGTGGGTGGGTGGGTGTCAGTTTGTCTGTTGTCACTGGTATTTAGTTCACAAGCAGTGAAGTGACTAAATTTAGAGCGCTGCCGCTACTGCTCCCTTTGCCCTTCATCCCCCCCCCCCCCCCCCCTCCCTCCCCAGTGTTTTTACAGTAGCTAAGGATGTGCTATATGACTCCCTGTATGACTCACTGTGGCGCCCTTCACCCACATTCATCCTGATTGCCTGAATGTATGTGCTTTAGCCATGGGAAAATATAGGGTGACAAAACTTTGGGTCACACTTTATTTGGATAGTCCAATGTTGATACTCAACTTCCTATCAAGTGACTATAATGTGTCACTAAAAAGTGAGTCACTACTGAGTTTGAGTGATTCTCATAATTGCATGAAAAGTAATATCTATAGATATTCAATGTCTGGGCTAGGGTTAATCTTAAGGCTGGGGTTAATGTTAGAAATAGGGTCAGGGTTAGGGTTGGGGTTAGGTTTAAAAATGGGGTTAGGGTTGGGGTTATGGTCTGTGGATATGCACCAAATAGGCAAGTGACACTTTGTTGAACATCTACTTTTTGCCACCTGATAGTTAGTTTAGTATCAACATTGGACTATTCAAATAAAGTGTTACCAAACTTCGTCTGCCTCCTTGACACTGTCTAACTCACCTATAGGCAAAAGGGAAAAAACTGTTGCAACCTTGCAGCTTCACCAAGCTGCATGAATCAAAAAGAACCAAAGTAGTGAAAGCAATGAATACACTCATGTTGACCCTGGAAAAATCACACAGACATTGGCTATTGAATCTTAATTAGCTATCATAACTAAACAATAAACCAGTCAGTTTTACTTGACTTTGCTAAAAAATCCCTATTCATTTCTGACACATAGAAATCTATGCCAATAACTCCATACAGAAAATGAAAATATATTTTCAAGCTATCAGTGTCACACTTTGACATGATGAATGATGCATAGCTCATATTTATATTCCTGCTATCCACTTTCATAGTATTTGAATAAAATTTATGATACAGTGCTTTCCAAGTATTATAAATTGATGGGGCAATAATTTCTATCTACCATCTCTCTCTCTGTGTCTTTTTCTCCCCTTTCTCTTATAGTTCAGCTACAGTAGGTACCCACTGTTATTATGTAACTGGCTGTCTCCATGGGAACAAGTCCCCACCACCACCTCCCAACCCCCTCCGTAGGATACAGAGCGAGTGACTCTCCAAAACAACACATCATACAAAAAGCTTCATGGGATGGTACAGCAAGCAACAAATGGCCCAGAGCAAAGTATTGCAGAGTATTTAATGCTTGGAATAGAGATCAAAGAGTAAAAACACACACTGAAATCTGCGAAATAATGCTATTATATTTATTTTGTAAAATACTTTTTTTGTCAATGAAAATTAGAATTAGTCTGGAGCAGAAATTGCACTTGCATCATGACAGTAATGACTATTGCAAGCAAAATAGTGTAACAATTAGAGATACTGTACACTGTATGTCCTGTTGTTGTCCTGCAATATTCTCAGGATGCACGAGTCAGATGAGACTCGACACAATACTGTATGCTACATCTGAGTTTTGTGTTCATGAAATTGCTTGGTGAGAATCACATCAGGACATTACAAATGCCAATCTAGCTTTAATCTTTGGAGATGATTACAAATCAGCAGTCTACAGCATAATCCGGAACCAAAAACAAGCAAAACATAGACCTAATATATTCCACATTGTATGCAATTTGCTTGATCTATGCCAGTATACCTATCATAAACTAAAACAGTCATTTCTTTTGTATCACAATTAGGAATCATCAACCTCCTTGGAATCCACTTTTCATTCAGGAAATACAGCTGAAAAACTCAATAGTCCCTCTAATTCTAAAACATACATATCTCACTCTTTAGTATACAGTGGGCTGCATTGTGACAGTTGGGTTGTGTAATACCAGGGTCATTTTTCCAGGTGCCCAAGGTATAATCTAGGAAAACCATCTAATGGGAGAAAAGCTGCCCCATTTTAGGTTTCAAGTCTTCCCTCTCTATATTTATTGCTAGTTTATCTGCCACATGCAAATGTACTAAATAAAAACGCAGTTGGCAAAAGAATTAAGTCATCTTTCTTATTGGAGCTTACAGAACAAACTGTCCACCCACAACGTGCTGAGTTATAGAGTTAGCCATTTCCCTGGTTTTAGGCCTCATTTATACCCATAACGCATCACTGGTTGCATTCTGACAGTGGAATGATTTCCTGATCACAGATAAAACTTTGTCTGAAAACACAGCAAATCTGTCATCGGACAACTTACCCATCCTCAAGTTTCACGGATTGAAAAAACAAACTAACAAACAAACAAAAAAGTGCACAATCACCACAGGAACCAGCATGCTAAATACATCCACAGCAGAATGTCACACCCGGATGAACAGCAAACCCACAAACTATTATATTAGGCTCAAAACACTATGCAAAAAACAATCTTCTATTGCAGCTGCGGTGGGTAGGTCACTGCCTTCTCTTAGCACCCTCAAATAAATGTCATTATATAAATCTCTTATTTCAGATAGACCTTTTCATACCTATTTTGTACGGTTTTTGTGAACTGAACTGTATGACAAACATATTTGAGCAGTTACAATCTCTTCATATCTCTATAAAATCACTGACATCATCATTCAAATTTTCCACACCTTCCACTTATTTTGTTCTATACTTATCCGTTCTTAACCACATACTAATTGCCTCCCTCCTTATCATTATTATTACTCATTATCCCACTGTACTTAGCAAATTGAAAAACATCATCTACGGAGCCAGACAAAAATAAAAGTTGTGAATTAAATGTTTTTTGAAGTAAATTCTAAAAGTCTCCGAAAGTCTACTGTAAGAATAATCAACACTGTCCACATTTGAGTGTGGCATGCATAGTAAATGATTCCAACCAAATCCTATTATACTTTAAATGAAAAGAGCCATAGAGTAGAAAGCATTCCTAAAAAATAAAAGTGGCATTTCAAAAGAACAGGGGGAAGGAAATCTTTCAGAATGTTCACCTTTCCTCATTAAACATCATCTTACTTTCTTCAGTCAACATGATAGCCCATTATTGTGTCTTTGCATTTAGATACTGATGAATAAAAAAAAGCTTAGACTGCAGTTGAATGTATGATGGAGTAACTAGGTAATGAGATTTTCCTCATTAATGGTCACATGGGATGAGATGTACCCTATCGCTTCCAACTCCAAGTGGTGTTGCTGGTGTACACAGCCTTGTAGCTTGGCTTTCCCAAGGGCCTCTTATACTCAGAGGAGGACATCGAAGGCCTGAGGTTCGCCTCTGTCACGGACCTCTGAGGCTGCCACTGTCTGGGCAGGGACCTGTAACCAGCAGGACCGGCAGGGGCGGAGACAGTGCTCCTGGTCGGGGACACAAATGACGGCAGGGGAGCTCGACTCTGACCGCGACTTTGGCTCTGGCTCCAAGTCTGGCTGCCAGTTTTCTGGGGGGCTTGGTAGGACACTCTGGCCTTCCACTCTACCGGTGGCTCCGGGAGCATTTTGCGCTGAGCTGCCAAGCGGACATTTGAGGCAATGGCTTGCTGGAGGTTCTGGAAAGCGAAGGCTTCGTCCACTAGGCCCAGCGGATGGCGGGAGGCAGCCTCCCAGGGCGTGGGGGGTTTGTGGCCCCTCTCCAGCCAGGACGTCTGCCTTTCTCGGGGAGCCGTGGAGGCCCGAGCCGGAGGCTTGGGGGAAGAGGAAGCCGAAGCTGACTGCTGGCCCGAGGATGGTACTCTGGCGGGTGGGGAAAGGGAGTAGCTCCTGCCAAGTGCCTGCAAAGAAAGATCCAGACATGTTTACTTTAGCATGGGTTCATTCTAGTTTGTCTGACTAGCCCTCTGGCCAAATCAAATCACAGAGTGCAACTTGGAATATTTTGGGAAATAGAGTAGCTCATCGCCAACGCGTTTGTTTTAAGTATGTACTGTAATAAATTTATTGTGAAGAATGTAGCCTGTCATTCTTTAAAATATCTAAATGTTAAGTGTATCTCAAATAGCCTACAAGGTAAATTAAACAGCTTGCTCATCTTGAAAATAAAGCCAAAGGTGACATTTTTGTTGAACAAAGGCCAGAAGAAATCCCCTTCCCTCAACACAGATTTCCTGAAGTACATGCCACAACATATACATGTCAAGGACAAAAATCATGATGTATGAAAGGAAAAAAAATCATGTAAACTCAAGCTGGAGCACACACAACTGTCCTTACTTGAGCGTGCCAACAGTCAGGAGCTCTACCACAATCAAACTGCAATACTTGATCCACTTCACAGGAAGCCTACTCAACCAGCTACTTCACCATTTGTCCTAGCAGAGCACAAGCACTTATGGACTGTCCTTTGATTTCTCAGAACAATTGGTATATGAGAGTGGGTTTCCCATGTAAGCCACATTTAGCTTGTTTAAATTGGATCTGCCCCTCTGCTTTGTGGATTAGACAGCAACACTTTCAAGGTATCTCAATGAGTCGGCAAATCTGCTCAGCGGTTGTTATCTAGCTCCCTCTCCATGTATCAAAGACCAGGGCCCTTTTAAGTCTCCATTAGGATGCCTGGACAGGCAGGGGATATGTGGGGTGACGGGGCTGGAAAAAGCACCTCTGTACTGTGTATTGATTCTTACTATACATTCTTCTGGCTGGAGAGGGTAGACATGCAGGAAAGGCAGTGCTGCCATCATCTGGTGAAAAATGCATAAGATCAGCCATAAGGACAGAATGGAATAGAGTGCAGTAATAGGAAAAAAAAAAAAGTGGAAATGTGATTGAATGAGTCATGGGGGAATAAATTCTAAACTGACGCAAGAATCTGGTCTGATGTTGAATCAGTCAAGATGTCTGTGACAGTGTTATCCTGGATTAGGACAGACACAAGTAGGGATAAGTAGATTAGTAGACAATCTAAGGTCATATTTTGATTCAAGAACAGTGCCGAAGTGGATTGTCGTATGAATGTATATTGACATTGGTTGGGATGATTAGGAGAATATGAGACATGTTGGCATTCTGAAAGGAGTGAGAAATGTACTTCCTGGGGCAACCCAGGTCAGACATGGGGCTGAGCAGGTCTTTGGAGTAGGTGTCCTGGATGGCATGCTTTTCAAAGGCTTTTGTTTTGAGACAGATGTTCGACTTATTCTACATACAGTGCATCAGTGTTATGGATCAGATTATCTAGATGTATGCCTTTCAATCCCTGAGTCAATTTAAATTAAACCCTGTCTGTTAGGGATGGGAGCATGAAACCTGGACTGGCTCGAAGCCATGGTAAGGGTTTCTTGGGTGTCCTAGGTCAATGAGAAAGTGTGTATGAGGGTGGAAGGTCAAACTTAATTAGGGACTAAAGAATCTGATCACCTCACCATATGTGGAACATATCTTTCTGGACCTGGAGTCAATTTTTGTTGTTTTTTCTACTATGGATTTCTGAATAACACAAACATTAAAATGCAAAATCTGCATTCAGTGTGCATTGAAAAAAGAACATCTGTTTGAGATTAAGAAGCAGGTGTACAGTGGTGCTTCACTCAAGTCATTTGAGTGGGGATCAAATTCCTCCAGATATAGCTGCAGGAATCTGCCAACTGAAGGCAACGATTGATATTAAAACTTCCACTTAACAAATAACTGCCCCTTCTGCAACTGCATGACACAACATGGGTGAACATTTGAGTCAGGGCCCACTCACATATCCTCCAGAATTATCCAATGAGGTCGCCTAGTTTCAGGGAAGTCACCAGTCTAATAATACCTTTGACAAATACAGCATTATGTAGTCATTCTGCAGCAATGTGCTTTTCAAGCACTTACATCAATTGTGAAAAAGTCTGTCATTTGGGAAATGAACTGCTGCCAGCTGATATTAACAAGAGCTTTATAGACAACAAATGTTGTATGTGGCTTTATTGTTGAAAACTAATCGGTTCTGGACCACTGCTTTTGTGAAAATAAGATAGCGACAGTAAGAGTGTTAGTCAAACCAAAGCTGAGGGTGCTTCAGTAAAAATCGATTGAGCCAAACTGAAATTCAATCAGTATTTTTGTCTGAATAAATACAGAATGACTTTGTTGTCAATATTTATAGTACAGGCAGAGAAGTGGTGAAATTCAGCAAGCTGTAAAGAAACGGGACTAGAAACAGAGAGAACCCAATGGGCGTGCTCAAGTGACAAAGAAAGGAAAGCCAAACAAGGATAAAAGACATTTTAATGGCACTGCAGTGAATCATACAGAAAGTGCACTATGAAGAGAAACACACAAAGGAAAACGAAAAAAAGAACATGAAGAAAAAAAGCAGCCCTATAACAAAATTATATGTATGAACATTACAGGGCTGGTTAGCCTTTCAATAATTCTTCTTGGTGTATCTTTTTTCATCTATCCATATAAAACAAAAGCAGGTGGAGATGCGTGGGAGAAAAAGATGCAAGAGTGAAACCAGGAGAGTGAGCAGTAATATATAAATATATATATTTTTCTCTTATCAGGAAAAAAGCACAATATGAGGGCTTGAGAAGTAATAACTTAGATTGGCTGAATTTGAAATTCAAGCCTAGTATCGCTGGACCTCAGCACTCCCTCACATGAGACAGTTTAAATATAGTTCCTAACATGACGCAACAGCTGGTAAAAAGTTTAAAATAAAACTAGCCCACTCAAGTAGAGTCTATGGAAGACACTGAGAGAAGATAAGGCACTAACAAAAATATACTTTTTATTAATTAATGTAATATATTATATTTTATATATGTAATAGTTTGGTAAAATGAAACAAGTGGGCGTTAGTTTTCATATTTCTTATATGATATAGAAGGATTGCTGTATCCTCCAACCATTGCAAAAAACTCCACTACATAACCTCTGGACTTGTGACATCATTGCTAACTTAGACTTCTGCTTAGGTATCTTTACACCCCCCTAACCCCTCCCTCTTCCCTCGCTACCCTATCTTCTTTCTAACATAAGGGCAAAATATTGCACATGGAAACAGATTGTATTGCGCATCATATATCAAATAAGATTACGTACATTTTGCATTTTGTTCCTTCCTTTTAAATCTCCTTTCCAATATCAACTTCCTGTTATCATTCAGCCATCTCAATTTTTTTTTCCATTCACACGTGTCTTTCAATTCTTACTGAGCATCATACTCCCCTACATTCTGGTATTGCCACCACAATAGATTTTATTACATCTGATGTGAACTCATACTGATTTGTTCACTAATAAGTCTCCATATGCATCATTTTATATAAATGTGTTAAAATATACATGCTTTATAAAAATATAAAGTTAATTTTGGCTCAGTTGTGTCTGATAAGATATACTTACATCCTATACTTATTCTTATGTTCTTATTTTGATTGTGATGCCATGAGCATTAGCTCTCAAAACTCTGACTGAAAACCTTCAAGCTATTTCCTATGATAATAACAAGAGTAGAACAGATGGAGGTGAAGATAATCATTACAACAGCTAGCTTAAATGCATAAAATATGCAGCTCAGCTGTGTATTGTAAGAGCACCTGCCAATGTTTCAAGCAAAGAGCAAGCATGTAATGAAAATCATTCTTTATCAACTGCTGTAGGCTTCCACACTTGAGCTGAACTCTTTTTAGCCATAAACTTGGGCTTTGGAGCAGCTACAGTGTTGCCACCTGAGGTGGATTCAGGCCTTGCAGCTGTAGGGAAACTAGGAGCAATATAGCTACTAGGAGGCTGTGGTTGGTAGGGCACTGTGGGAGCTGCCAGGTAGGGAGGGCTATTGGCTGGTTGGTAGGGGACCTGGGGCGCCTGTTGGTAGGGATGGTTTGGAGATTGAGGAGCTTGGGGTTGATAAGCAGCTGGAGGAGCTTGTTGAAACTGTGGGTTATATACTTGCTGGTATGGGCCACCAGGAGCCTGCTGATAGGGATTGGCAGGAGGGTAAGCATTAGCTGGGGCTTGCTGGTAGCGGCCATCATGCATGAGATGTTGAGGGGGCACCCCATAGGGCTGCTGGGGATATGGGGCATTTATTGGTCCAGCCGGCTGGACAGGAGCCATTTGCTCATATTGAATTGGTTGGTTTTGGACAGGGGGGGCAGGAGATGAAGGGTCAGGCTTGGGTGCAGGGGGCTTGGCAGCCTCTGCTGCTGGGCCATAAGTAAAGAGTGAGGAATTGAGTTGATAGGGTTGATGCTTCATGACATCTATAACATTGAGGGGTTTGGGGGCAGGCTTCTCTTTCTCTTTGCCTTTTTTCTTGCCTTTGGCTAAAGGGCTAGATGGAGGGGGCTGCTTTATTGCTGCTGGTGGATAGGAAGGGGAGTGGATGGGATTATATGCCAATGGAGGGGGAGCTCGTACATTGGGGGAATATTTCCACTCATTTGGTAAGGAAGCGGCTGGTGATGTAGGCCGGCTTGCCTTATTTGCTTGCACAGTCTCTGAGTCCACGACAAACTTCTCCATACGGGACTGCCTCTTGGCAAACAGATCAGCTCCTTTCCCTCTGACAGCTGGCATCTCAAAAGCTGAACCAGATGAAGATGGATTTAAGACAGTGGCCATTGGGTTGATAGGTGGTGAAGATCTTCGACCAATGGTATAAGACGTCATTCGCTGTGGGGGAGGTGGAGGGGTCCGGTTATGTAGGGCATTTTGTGGAGGATGCCAAGGTTTTGGAGAAGCTTGAGTCACCCTGGTGTTCACCATTGGAGCTGAAACATTCAGAGGTGTTTGCTGTGACTGTGGAGCCCAAGCATTGACAGGTGTTTGGGGCTGTGCCTGTGCTGGAGACCATGCATTCATTGGTGGCTGTGGTGGAGTCGGTTGATGTGGAGGGGGCTGTTGCCAGTTTGATTGTGGTGTGGACTGGGTTGGAACTGATTGAGCCCAAGGTGGCTGAGGTTGGGCTTGATTCTGCTCTGGGCCCCAGGAATTCATGGGGTGCTGAGCGTGTTCTGGAGGCTGCTGGGCCCATGATGGTTGGGGCTGAACCTGGGCAGGTACTGGCGCCCATGGATTCAAAGGGGCTTGAGGCTGGGCTGGAGGTTGTGCATGGGCTGCTTGGACCCAAGGAGGCTGAGCTTGAGCTTGGGTCTGTGATGGAGGCCATGCATTGATTGGAGGCTGCTGCTGCTGAGGCTGAGGTGATGAGACCCAAGGTGGCTGTGGCTGACCCTGTTCTTGGGCCTGAGGCCATGCTTGTTGTGGAGCCTGATGCTGAGGTTGCTGAACCCATGGCGATTGTGGCTGGGATTCTGGCTGAGCCTGTTGAACCCAAGGCGGTTGTGTTTGGGATTTTTGCTGGGGCTGTTGAATCCATGGTGGTTGAGGCTGAGAGTCTGTTTGTGACTGCTGTGCCCATGGGGACTGGGGCTGCTGTTGCATTGGTTCCTGAGGTTGAGCCCAGGGTGGTTGCACTTGCTGAGGCTGTGGCTGCTCATGATGCTGAGCTAAGTAAGGTGGCTGAACTTGTGGCTGAGACTGTGGTTGCTCTTGAGGCTGGGCCCAGGGTGGCTGAACATGTGCCTGGGACTGTGCTTGCTCTTGCGGATGGCCCCATGATGGCTGAACTTGAGGCTGGACTGGAGGAGGGGCCCAAGAATTCATGGGAGGTTGAGGCTGTGGTTGGGGCTGAGCAGGTTGATGCGTCACCCAAGAAGGCTGTGGTGGGGACTGACTTGGAGCTGGCTCCTGGGGCTGCACTTGGGCTGGATCCCAGGAACTAGTAGATGGCTGCTGTTGTGCTTGTGTTTGTGCTGGGGCCCAGGAACTCACAGGGGCAGGCTCAGGGTGTGGGGGAGAATTAGTGTGACCATTTTCCTCCCAAGCTGTCACTTGCTGGGGCTGTTGTTGTGGCTGAGGCTCTGGCACAGTCCATGTGTGCTGTTCCTCTGGAGGGGTGTTGGCAGGAGCTTCCTGGGGGGCAAGGGGTGGGGGTTGCTCAGGGGCAGGTGCAGGGGTTGGCTCTAGTTCTGGAGCAGGGGTAGTCTCTGCGGTGGGGGCCACAGCAGGTGCGGATACACTATTTTCAGCATGCTGAGGCATGTCCTGGTTGGTCTCTTCAATCTGTGGTGACCAAGGAGGAGAGTTGGGGTTGATCAGAGGCTTTGGGGCCACTGGCGGAGGGGTCTTGTGTTTAACTTTTGGAGACTGGAGGAAATTGCAGGCCTCAGCCCCCAGGCTAAGGTAGTCTTCCTCAGGTCCTGACTCAAAACCCAACTTCTTGTCACTCCTGTTGAGGAGGTTCAGCAGCACTGGGTTAGGTGATACTTTTGGTGCCTCCTTGAATGTGAACATAGGCTTGCCAGTAGTTTTCTTCCTTGTGTCCTGCAAAAGGCCAGTCCTTATCGCAGGTGTAGAAATGCGCTCATCGCGGGAAGCTATCTGCTCTCCTTGGCCCACAGCATCTTGATTGGTCCCACTCACTGCGGGAGAATAGGGGGTAGGCGCCATGTTTTGTACTGAGAAAGGTTTGGCAGTACGGTTACTTAAAGAACTCTGCATTTCATCGGTTTGGTGGTGGACTATGCCATTTATATTTGCAGAATACTGCTGAATTTGCTGTTGTTGCTGATGATACTCTTGCTGCTGATGATATGCTTGCTGTTGTTGATAATGCTGTTGCTCATACTGTTGTTGCTGCTGATACTGTTGTTGGTACTGCTGTTGGTAGTGCTGCTGTTGCTCATAGTACTGTTGTTCTTGGTACTGCTGGTACTGTTGTTGTTGCTGGCTTTGTTGGTGCATATTCACGTCCATGTATGCATGGCCCTCTGTCGTAGCCTGCATGTACGAGCGCTCCTCGATCTTCTTTTCAACCTCCTGCACCCCTTCCACGGGAATCCCCTGGCGTCTTAACTCCTCATGTTCAGCTGCAATCTCATCCATCCTCTGGCGCCGTTGCGCAAACATTAGGGCACCCTTACCCTTGGTCTCAGGCAAACATTCCATTTCTTCCTGGTTGTTCAACTTGCGTTCGATCTCAAGGAGTCCCTTGTCCCAGTTGAAGGTTAGCACACCTTTGCCACCCTGGGCATTAGTGAAGAAATGCTCGTCTAATTCTGAATCACTAGTGGCCACTAGGGTAAATTCAACAGCGTGGGTGTCTTGTTTGTCGTCTTCGTCCTCCTCGTCCTCTTCGTCCTCGTATTCTGGTTCGTTCTCTCCTGTGCCGTAGCTCACAAGTGTGTATTTCTTGGCCCTCTGCCGATGTTTCTTGAACATCAACACCCCCTTGTTGTTGGGGTTGGGCGGAGCAGCCGTGAGAAGGAGAGCAATACGTTTACATTTGGACTTCGCCTCCTTCACCTGCTTCTCAGACAGACTCTCGCTGCGCCTGAGCCCTGTATAGAGAAGAAAAAAAGAAAGATCAGTGCTCAGTATAACAGGTGTTAGAGAGGGGGATCAAAAGGATTGCTTCTCTTGGACTACTTATTTAACTTCACGTGAAGTGATAGATATTAATAGCTTAGGTTGGCATTGAGATCTCCACAAATCATTCAATCTGTTTGGAGCATGTATAGAAAAAAATGTGTAGATTCTTGAAACACCTCAGATATCCATGTCTCCATTAATATCTGTTTCATTTATAGTTTTAAGTTCTTTGATCAATGACTTGATCAATGACTGATGTATTGAACTTAACTTAAAGGAGATATTATTGTTTGCTCACTTTATCTGCATTAATGACATAATTGTAGTAGTTGAAGTTGCTTCAGTTTGACAATGTAGAAAGCTGTGTTCAACATAAGCCCATTTTCATTATAACCTGGGCAAGAAGAAGGAATCATGTTATTATGGAACCCCCAAATTTGATTTTGCTGGCAATTTGAAGACCTTACAAATAACAAAGAATGTACAATAATTATCGTAACAGATGGCAAAACAAAGTTGCAATTTAGTTTCAGTACACCATTTAACTTCTTTTTAAAATAAGTTTCTTAAATAAATCAAATGGATGTTCACACTAGAGAAGGCAGCAGAGTTGTCAACAATACATTCAAATATGACAATAAACCATTGATACTATAAGCAGTTGAACTGATACCAACACACAGCAAATATAATTATAATAATATAATTAAGATATCATTTGAGTATATAATAGTACAAAATGAATTCATTAATTAATTTGAGAAACATTGCATTCCTTATAGTCCATAAGAAATTCAGCCAAAAAACAGATTTATCTAGATTTAAACAAAAAAATTTAAGTGGTTTGCAGATCTGCTTATCCACATCTGTGATTGTATTACTTCAGATTTGCTCATTCAATTGAACATGCAACAACAACAACCCATAAAGCAATTATCAAATTCTCTGAACCATGTCTAACATCCTCATTTGTTCTCAGATAATACACTATATTAAAACAGCTGTGTCTGTTCACCCCCATAATGTAGCCTGTAGTAGGAAATGGGAGAGATTAAAAATAGCCTGAAGGCAATACATTCACCAGCACCAGGAACATCTTTACCAGTCCTTATCTGTAAGTTCACAAGCTGTCCACTTAAAACCCTATGGTCCTCTTGAATCTGTCACATTCGCTGACACCTAAGGCCAAGCCAATGACAGACATCATGCCACAAACACTCTCTCACGGCCCGACCCACCAATCGATGCAAAGCTGTAAAAAAATAACAAGTACCCTTACATTTTTATATTCCTGTAAGACTAACCTGAAGGTAGAGGAGACAGCGGGAGTGAGCAGCGGACTCACTTTTTTAGCTCAGTTAAGGCACCCAGTTTGAAAGGATCAGGTAACGGGCTGGGGGAGCACATGCTGGTGTCTGTCAAATGGTCACTTCTGCAGGCATCATCAGCGTGTTGCTGTTATATTTATGTCTCCTACACAGCTCAGAGGAATGCCTCAGTAATCGTGGAAGCCATATTCTCATCAAGCCTCTACAGATGGATTGTTTGAGACTTATCAAAAAGGGTAGCAGCTTCACTCATAGGAACAATATAAAGGCTTTATTTTATTTCCCATTTCCTTTTGACACCTTGTTTTTTGTCCTAATTCAGCCTTTGTCGACTGCCACCATCCATTCTGTGCTGTGCTTGCCTACTACCAATTTGATTATATTGTGATTCACGTTAGAACAGGACGTATCTGCTTTCACACAAAGCAATGAACACCCTCCCCCAACTGCAGTAAGAGAGATGTTTTACTATTTTGAGGCTCCGTTTTAGCGCACACACTGGCTTTGGAATGCACACATGTTGACAAACGCAATTTAGTGCTGACCTATGCCTATTAGGTTGCAGAATCCCCCTTTAAGAATAGATTACTCATACTCACACTCACACATACACACACACATACACATGTGATGTGCACCAATATTCTGCAGCATGGTACAAATGGAAAAGGTGCGTTGTACTTACTGGCGTGCCTTGCCCGGTGCTTGTTGGGTTTGCCTGGATCCCCCTCAGAATCCGAGTCCCGCTCCTCTGCCGGTGCTGCCTCCTCTGAGGGAATTCCAAATGAGACAGTAAAACACTGAGGAGCTCCCTCGCTCTGCCCTCCTCGTTCTTCTCCTTCCCCTTGGGATCCAACACTTCCACTGGCCCTGGGGCCACCCACAGTCAGAATGCCCCTCCCAGCTCCTGTGCTTGATGTTGCTGGTTGCTGCAGAGTGACCTCCACCTGCCCCAGCACTGAAGGGGACCCGAGCACCACTCCATGCTGGCTAAGCGGCTCTCTGACTGAGCATGGAACATAGAGTGAATGGGTGTTGGTGTGGACAGTCTCGGAGGCCTCTCTGTTTGAGAATAACCCCTCGATCCCACGAGCGCTCCCAAGAGAGGTGCAGCCTATATCCTCCAGGGTTTGCTCAGAGAGGGACACCTGGAGCTCCACCACGGCCCCAGGGGAGAAGCTCCGCCGTGCTCCCTCATCTTTTTCCTGGTAAAGAGGCTCCAGGCCTCTGGGATCACCAGATGTGGGCACTCGTAGTTGGGCGCAGAGCAGCTGGGGTCCCTTGGGCAACTCCGTGTCGCTTTCCACCTCCCCATAACAGGCCTCGTCCTGGGACTCGGATATGTAGAGCTCCCTAGGGCCTTGGGACCTGTGGTTAGAGGACAAGATGTGGAGGGTGGTGCTCTCCAAAGCCTCGGCGGAAGATGCCCTCTCACCACAGTATGTCCCCTCTGATTCAAAGTCTCCAGGGGCGATGGAGCAGTATCTTTTAGAGGAGAGGGGGAGAACAGGGATGAGTAAGTGGGGTAACTTTCTTAGTCTAATGACCAATCTTGATCATTAAAATTATTTAAAACTGAAGAACTCAATCTGCAAATTAAAGACAGTGCAACTTCTCTTTGCTTATATTTGCTTGATTTTCGCCCTAAATGGGGCTTGGATGGAATGTTTTGTGTCTGCGTCTGGATGGAAGTGGCAAGTTATTGACTGCTAATGAGTGGTATGTAAACATCTTGCAACTAATACAATTCCTATATTTTCCTAATGCTACAAGCAACCTTCAGATTTGTACAGAATGGGCCTTTAAAACATCAGAGTTTATGTCAATATGTTGGTCTATTTTGACTTGCATATAAAAGAAAGAGAAAGAAGAAACAAAGAGATGATATCTTCTTTTTGTTGTTTTGATAATTAGTTTACAATAGATTTTAATATAAAATACATAGTGAGGGATGGAGCCACTGGATTGTCAAATAAGGCCTATCTCATCTCCCAGTCCTCAAGTGGTCAAAGTAATCAAGCAAATTCAATCTTCATGCGTCAAGTTAAATGACTACACCGAAGCACTGAAGTGGAAAGTAATCACATTTCAACGTGGCTCCGCTTAATTTCCTCTTTCAAGGTCACCAAGGAATTGAAAAACAGAATGCCATTATCTGTGAACACAATTATTGAATTGAAGTCAATTAGACTTCAGTGACCAGTCCTTTTCTCCAAAGGGGAAGGAGTGACATGTCCTAAAACATTCTGATAGCCGCAAGCTGAGGTTGTGTGCTCCGTGATACTGCAAGAGAAGAGATACTCCCATCATGCAGTTACACATTCAGTCTGACTAAGCATATCTGTAGTCTAATATGTGCTATAGTCATAGAGAATGTACTTTACGAAAAACTATATAAAGAACTAGATCCAACTTGATTTGTAGCAATCTGCATTCAAAACAACCATGTGCCCTACTGCCCTAAATATTGCTTTTAATATGGGCATGTGAAGGCATATGCGGCAACATTTGAGGACATGCCACCCTGATACTGAGACTTGCAATTCCCCCACGAGTAATGGTTGAGCAGCTGCTTGTCGATCTGTAGCACTTGGTTTTACACAGGCCAAGCCAGTTGGAAGGTCAACGCGACTGGCACACATTCACTGGCTCACACACACACACACACACACACACACCCACACACACACACACACACACACACACACAGGTCATAAAACAACATACTATCTAAATGCTAATACAGTGTTGCTGTAATCTTTTTGCCTGTTGTGTACAACATGGACCTTGTACTGTGGCCCAGATGGAGTTCATCACAGACAGATACTACAGAGTGAGTCACAGAATTGCCACCATAGGTTTATTTTATCTTAAAAACCACTATATTCCCTATACTATGGCCACATCTTATTATTCTGGTGTGAAACAAACATTTTCAAACATGATGTTGTTTTTGACAGTGAAGCACACATTTTCTTTAGTGCTGTCTGCACCAATGTTAATCCCCATAAATGATCTTAGCTAATAGCTGATATGTGATGCTACCTTTTGACAAGTAGCTGCAGGCAGTCAGTCGATGTGTCGATGAGAGCAAAGGCTTGTGAGAGGGTGAGATCAGCACATGGCTCTCCGTTGACTGACACCACCTCATCACCATCCCGAACTCCAGCCAGGAAGGCACGGCCGCCCTCCTCTACCTGTGGATCACAACAGCACAGTAAGAGGATAGAAGAGACTAGATGGGACTTGACTAAACTAGAGGAGAGGAGAGGAGAGGAGAGGAGAGGAGTCAAAATGAGACGAGAATATAATAGAATGGAATAGAACAGAACAGAACAGAATCAGAATCAGAATCAGTTTTATTGTCCCTTAGGTCACATAAAACATAAAACAACACAAAATGATAAAAAGAAGTAAAAGTAGAAATTTGCCTTAAGACGTCGTAAATTAGAAGTATGTACAAGTATAAGTAGTTTAAGTATAAGTGTATAAAAAGAGTGGTATATAAAAGAAAAAACTATAAATAGAAACTTAAGAAACAGGACTCTTATCTATACAATATGCACATGGTTCTGTTGGAACCTGACTACTAACTGGAATGGTTATGACTTGACTATCAGTCATGTTGCTACAGTACTTATTGTAGGTATAGTATTACTTGCCAACTAGATATCAAACTTGGGTCAGTAATAAAACCTGAGATGCTGCTATAGCTGCGCTAAGCCCACACATTAGCTTGAGATTTAACATTACATTTAACACTCAGATAAAGTTACTGCCTCCTCCCTTTGCTATAGCTCTAAAGCTGTTGACAAAAAAAGCTCATTTCAATAAAATGTTTACATTTTCCACACAAGATCTCGTCCCCAGTTAGGATGGAATCTTCCATAACACATTGTGGTGGTTAAATATTGCATCTCTCCTGTATTGCACAAATGTCCACATCTTAACAGTCAGCCATATCAAATTCTGGGTCAGAATCCATTATCTCTATAGGTTAACTCTTCCCCAGTGAGGTCAGAGCAGCATCATCTACTCAGTGTCCACAACAGGTGGTGACCCAAAAACATAAATGCACTATCTCAGACTCCTCACATAAAGAATTGGAATAGCTGCGCAGGGGGGATGTCCCAAGTGTGAGAGTTACCCCTGACCTTCATACACAGCTCAGCTATGACAGTGATGCTAAATACAGCAAGACAAAATAAGGCATCTCTGAAATGTTGTCTGTCGGGTCAGCACCACAAGTCCAATTTCAATCGTAAAAGTAAGAGAAGCATGCATTATTTCAGCTTAACAATAGGGCCAAATAATGCATTATGCATTCTTGTGAGAATAATATAAGAAAACTCTAGTTCTAAGTGTGGCATAAATTCAAGAAAAGCATTTCCAAACCAGTCAGCCTACAAATAATGATAGTGTTCTTTGAGTAAAACAGCCCATCCCTGTAAATCCACAGTGGTTTATGTTTAGCACCAAGCCAGCTGCTATGTGGAAGGCCTCTACAGATAAAATGCGGCTTCCTAGGAATGCCAAATGGGCACTCCGCATCAAGGTGTATTAAATCCAAGCCAGGCAATGGATGATAATTATGTTTGCGGAGGGGAATAGTTCAACGTGAAGACTGAGTTCTAAGTTAACAAAATAAAAACACATTTTCAGACTGGATTATTAATATTACAGAGACATAAAATGATGAACTTCAGGTAATGGATTCCCCCCCCCCAAATGAATACATAACATTTTGGAAATGAAGTCTTCATTTATTTCTATTCCTATGGCAATCTAAGAAAGATTTGAGAATTGCTAGTTCAGGCACAATATAAGCTCAGCACACAAGTGGATCAGGATCTGTGGAATGTAAATAGTTATTACCCCGCATTCACACTGCAAGCAACACCATCAACAAGTCACAGCAGAGTCAATTCTCACTGTAATGTCCAGTCAGTGACATGGAAAAAGTAAGGCATTGCTAACCAAGGCTTGGTGTGCCATAATAAAAATGGTAATTCTATGCTTTATTGTAACTGCGCTGCATATTATGGTGGCAGGCTTGCTGTATGCAGACACATTTAAAGGGCACCTCTCTACACAGCTAAACTAATGGCTTATGCTTTCGTTCTCTTGTAATTGGTTCCTGAGGCCTATAAAATGGTTCATTAATAAGAGAATTTAATAAGGAGAAACATGCCATAAATTTGGCACAAAAGGCCGCTTATACAGCTAGAGGGATAAACTATTACTTCACTACCTTGCAATTAGGGGATATGCGCTCAGGAAATGTGTCAAGATATGTTGCCAATACTGCAAATTGAAAATGGCTTAGAAAGGACATTTGTTGCTCAGCTGATTTCTCAACATTGTGGACCAGTTCAAAATGTGCAATGCCTTAATGACAAGTCATTAATCTTAATCAAAGTCCCAGCTAATTCTCTCAAAGGACTCACTAAACGCTAATGTTTATGATACAGTGGAGTCAATACACGATAATCTCAGTGTCCATTTCTATACTTGTATGAAACTGCAGACGAATGACTGGCAGTAGTCTCATGACCGGCTATTTTGCTGTCTGTCATGCTGATCATGCCCCCTAGCTGCCATGACAGCACTCTCCTAAAGGTAAATTTATGTTGTCACGCAACACTAAAATAAAACAGTCTCGCCGGCTCATACATTGGCTGTATTTATAAAGTTGTTGTTACCCAAATGGACCCCCTGGCAGACAGCAAGACACATAAATCATGTAAAAAGCTGTCCTTCCAAACTCAACATTTGGGCATTTCTAAACAGGCAATTACGGTGATCATTCCCCAAGGAAATCCCCATCTCCATGACTATTTCAACAACACAACACTCAGCTGTCTGAGAGGCAAACTGAAAATAACACTTTCCCATGCCTTGCTGGATTCTCATAAAAGGCAGTCATACGAATAAAAACAAGATCAAATTGGTGAAATTTTTACAGGACCATATATAGGAGAATAAAACACTGAAGGATGCCTTCTCTTTTGTTTTTTTTCAGAGAATTATTGGCACAACTTCAAGCACTGTAATGACTGTGCAATGTTCCAGTTGAAAGTAGGATAAATGGCATCATTTCACCATGAAATGTACAACTCTTAAATATCATTTACATTTAGGAATTTGACACAAATATTAATGACTAATCAGTATTTCTTCTTATTCCATGGCACTATCTCCATGGACACACAATTACAGATACTTGCAGTATAACAGCTTTGTCACTAGATGGCGATGCATGGCCATTGTAGAATAAAGAATAATGGCTATATCCTTTTTTGCCATTGCAGGGCAGAAGAGAGAAACCCTGTATGAGAATAGCAATATGGAGGGGAAGAGAGTGCTTTTTATCTCAAAAAAATGCAAAAATATTTCATACACCAATGAGAATTACAGATACCAATTCAGAAATTCAAGTACTACACTGAAATCATATTTTAAGTCATCTAAAGAAAACAAAAATTCGTCTCTCTCTCTGTTAGTTTTGATACTTGTCACTGCTTTTGTTTCATTACCAATTATTCAGTACCAGTTGCAAAATGGAATTGTACTTTTTACTAACACAATAGACATAGAGCAAAGAGCACTACCTTATCAGTTTATTGAGCGCAGGACCTCAAACATATAGGCCTAAGTCTAATATAAGCAACATCCTGGGCAATAAAATGAGGCTGCTTTGCCGTATATACAAAAATATTTTATGAGTTACTTTATGGAGCTGGTAACTTTCAGATAAAAACCCTTTGACTCCATCGCTGGGTTTTTAAGAGTTGAGTGTGTGCAAACAGGCCGTATAAGGCCTCCTGTGTGCCTGTGTATTTGGACTCACACCTCTCTGCGGGGAACAAGGTTTGTCTGGACCACCACAGTCACCACTCATCCTCCAAAAAAGGAGGGGAAACCTCTCTCGTCCGCTCCCCCTCCGAACACAAAGATACACAGATAGTCAGGCAGTGTTCAAGGGAGGCAGACACCACCTGTAGTGTCTAAATACTACTTGTCATACGCTGCTTGTAAAGGGATAGTCTGCAGTGAGTGTGCTACTTCTTTGTTTAATCAAGACTGTAAGTAAGATGGTGGAAATGATAACATACATAGGTGCCAGACAAGAGAAGAAAGCCAAACAGTGTTTGTCAGTCTTTTCAAATACAAGGCCGCTTTAAAAACAATTTTTCACCATTACATTGAACATCAGAATTTACTCGACTCTGGGACTACAATCAGATATCATGTCATGATCGGTGGGGCCACAATTAGACAAAATTTTACGCTCATGCTATGCTGGGCTGCCCATTTCCAAATGACCAACTTTAACCTGCAATGGGCTTAAACACAACACAAAATCACAGGAAATACAGACGTGTATAATGAGCTCACACAGCCCCCAGCGGTTCCTGCCCTTCGCAGCTTTAAGCAATTATGTTTTAAAATTTCAGGCAAACATTTTCCAGCTGCCTTACAGGTAGCAGCCACACTGTGTGGGGCGGGAAAGCTACATTCACTCTCTTCTTTCCTCTGTTTTCCCAGCTTAATGCATTTCCAGCCAGGAACATTGCAGCTCATTCATATAGCATATAGCATACTCATTAAAATAAAAATATTATGTTGTGGGAGTATTGTCTGATTTGTTAAAATAATGTGGACTAGAAAAGGAGGGGGAAAATAAAGCAGGCATGAACTGAGGTCATGCTTCCTCACAGAACCAGGATGCTGATGTTTTGCTGAAATACACAATGCCAAAGCTTCATTAAGGAGTGGGAGCTATGGAGCACTTTGTTTACTCCGGGAATACTGCATTGAATGAATGAGGCGATGGCATTTTGCTGATTGCATGGCTTAATAGGGTTCCTGCGGTGCACTATTAGGACTGAAGCAGCAGCAACAAGAGCCCTCTTTGCTCTGCAAAGGGCAAGATAACCCTGCTAAAAATGGCTTCTGTGTTCAAGCTATGAATATAATTTAATAGAATGTGAATATGATTTGGCTTATTTCATAACGGCTGCGCTTTTATTCTGTGTGTAGATCCTGACAGTACTCCAAAGAGATAACATACACTTAGTTATTCAGTATTCCATAACTGATGTGATGCATGTTGACATATCTCATACCAAGATGACATACCATAGTAATTGGGAGGGCAAAATGTCTCTGTTCGGGATGGTAGGATTCAAGCACTTTCTTCATGGGAATATCTGTTGAGAACTAGTATGGGTAACATCAGAATGTCTTTACACTTTTGTTAAGACAAACATCAAACACTGAAACAGTATATACCATTACCATGGATCAGATGATGTATCAAGTGGGAACACAACACAAAATGTCTAGATCTAGTTCATCCTAACTTTCCCATCCCAGCCAGGCTTAAAAAAAATGATACTCGAGACTCTTTTAGACGATTCTGATAAGCTTTTTTTTAAAGGTGTGCTCCCAAGACTGGTAAAATTTTGTATTGTGTAGTTTCTGTACCTTTAAAAATGAAGTGAGTCATGACTTCATCAACTTTGTACTCTGGCCAGGACTCCAAATAAGAAGAAAAAACAACTTCCCTTATATGGAAACAACCCTTTGAGAGTGGATACCCCATGCTCTCGCACTGTACCGCCTGTCACTGCACTGAGCGATCACTTTCCCTCAGGAAACAAAACCCAGTTTCCACTAAATTCAACAGAAGCTTCAAAAAAAACATCATCTTATCAGACACGGGAGAGCCTCTGTAGCTGAGGAGTATTTCTCATGATCTTGGTATGTTTGCGTTTTCAACTTTCAACTAACAGTCCTGGCTTTCCCCTCCTTCCCACAAGAGGAGTTTTCGAGGTGTGTTTACAGTTATGCCTTCCAGATGAGGTGGGCTCAAACCCCCAAGATGTCCAAAACTGAGGCACACACTTGCAAGATGACTCATATGCAGCTACTTCGCTTTTATAGGCAAATATTGGAGTGCTAAGCATTCACAAGACTCTTATATAACATATAAGCAGACTTTCATCCCTCCTGGAGCTGTAAGGTTAGGAAACTCTAAACACCACATTTCTGTTTGAATTAAAAATAAAGTTTCAAAATGGAAACTCTAAACTAATCAGCACAGTTAGGTATGGAGTTAGAAGCAGGGTGCACTTCCAGTTTCATGTATTTCATGCCTCTTTCACAGATGCTTTGCTTAAAACAAAAAAGCCCATTTTTGCTGTCCGATGTGAATTAAAGCTAGATTTGTTGGCTCTGCATTTTTTGGAGGGTGTGTTGACTCATGCTCACCTATTTTCCCATGCACTGTACAAGGCTTTGTGTTAGACTCCCCTCAACTCCAAAATATAATGAAACTATAATAGCATAGCAAACAATTTAAGGTCATTCAATATTTGTTTAAATGGAACCTATAAGCTTAAAATGCTACAGGTTTAGCTTTTGTCTGCAAATATTGATTTTGGCTTACATACCTAATTTTGTCTCGATATTCCTTTATCTATCTTTATGAATTGATTATTTTTAGATGTATTTGAATACAACTACTACACCTATACAGCAAACAACTTCACTAGAGAGCTATAAAGGTACAGTGGCATGGTAACTTTCTGTGTTTGTCCAGAGAAACAGAGGGACTGCTTTAATTCTGGTCTAAGCCACTCACCAAATGCCAGGACTTAAAGTAGCTCAGTGATTTCTCTTACTCTCTCAGTATCAACCAGCCAGACTTTTATGAGCTTCCTTGAGGCCTCAACGGCTGTGCAGACAATCATTCCATTTGACGAGACTACTTCACACCAGCAAATGTGAAAATAACATCTACATTCATACAATATCAAAATAAAAGTCACAAATGTTGAGTGTTTGAAACACAGGTTAAGCTCATGTCGTTAAGATATATTGATGCTTTCGGGCTCTCGAAAGCTTTCGTCTGGTCGAGCTTTGATGTCACTGGAATGCGGTGTAAGAAAAACATTTACACGGTCACTATGCGGACGACAAGTTGATGACAGATTTGTACAATCTGACGACTTGTGAACATCCGTTACAATGCCATATTTAGAGTCGGCGCTACACTTATGCAATTCAAAGTAATGCCACCTGGTTTCACTCAACAAAATATTTACCTCTAATCATCTGTGTTTCTGCATCACTTCGTGAAGAAAGAGGGAGAGAATGACAACAATTTCATTTTAGCATTTTGCACATTTGACACCAGATTTAGGCCTATGCATTTAGAGATGATTGTGAATCTGACAAGATTGAGTTTATAAGAGCCAAACTGCAATAAACCTAAATTTAATACTGAATCTACCTGAAGCTAGTTTGATTCTATTTTAGGATCCACCCACTTACACAAAGACTCATTCAATACACTAGTTCATCACTGTGTTGAAGCATTACTTCAGTTCCGTGGGTTCTGCAAAACCTGGTGACATTATGTATGTAAATATAAAGCAGCTGTTACCCAGAAGATAAGGTATAATAACAATTGTACAGTGCATGAAATGAATGTACACTTGCAGCTTTTGAAAGCAAATAGGAATCTGCAGTGTATTTGCCAGATCTATTCGCCAGATCTAATCAAAGTTTGTGTGTGTGTGTGTGTGTGTGTGTGTGTGTGTATCCAGCTTGTGAGAACTGAAAAATAGCATAACTATAAAGATGTCATGGTGATCAATGAATGAATGAACAGTGAGTTGAGAGTATTGAATATATTCACTCCTAGGCATCAAAGACCCCCACCTGACTAGCTAGCTTTACCGTTACCAGTGAGGCTGTGAAAGTGAATGGAAGATAGAAAGCAACGGAGTTGATTAGTGAGACTCTTAATAATAAAAGTAATAAAGTAACATAATAAAAACCTCTATGGCATTAAGTCATATAGAGTTATATGGCAACAAGTCAAAAGCTATTTCAAAGCAATACAAATGGATTATATTGCCTGCATTAGAGATGAGTGATGACACATGGGACAATAACATGCAAATATAAACCATGAATAAATATTGTGTCTCAACAGTACTGACAATACTATCTATATACACTGCCTCAAAATGTTGCTCCTGTATTATTGCCTTTGTATTTACAGTGATGCGTGCCAGTAGTGCAGCACTGTGTAAGGACAAATGACATGATCTACTGCCATGTATGATGTATTACTACACTATCTGGCATGAATTAACAAATGGTTGTATGACTAAACATATTTAGCAGAACTTAATATTTGTCTCACTTCATTTCTGTTGCTCATTCGAATGATCTTTTAAAGTAATATCTACATAGCAGGCTTATATCTAAATTTTAGGTCAACCTTTTAATGCCTTTCATGTTTGTTTAGCGTGGCATTCCCGCATGACCCCTGCAGATACCTTCCAGTCGGGTATAGGCTACTCCTCTGCATATTGCTTCGCTTTCTTGCTGAAAGTCTTGGTGAGTGATAACAGATCACACTGCCCTCAGTCTCACACTCTCTCCTGGCCTTGACCATATAAGGGTCCCTAGGAATCTTGCACCAAAACAGAGCCGACGCGCACAAAAATGCAGGGACACGCACTGTTCCAAATAAACTCTCTCCCACCAGAGTTTGTTCAACTCTGTCTTCTTTACTGGGAATTACTCAAAAAAAAAAAAAAAACAACCATCATAAATGATAGCCAAGAGTGTAGGCTGTAAGCCAAATAGACGTTCTCTTTGTTATAGCAGGAGGCGTATATCCAAAATGGCATTGGTAAAACTCAGTTTCATTATTGATAACATCAGTATAGTGAAAGTCCAAGAATCTCAAGATGCATTATCAATAAAAGTCTGGCATGATCCTAATAAAATAAACTTACTTTAAGAGATGTTTTCGTGTGCAAAAAGTTGAAGTGAACAAATTGTTGACAACACCTAACGCAAAGACTAAAACATAGATAGATAGATAGATAGATAGATAGATAGATAGATAGATAGATAGATAGATAGATAGATAGATAAATAGATAGATAGATAGATAGATAGATACTCAGCAAGTTACCTGGAAAACCTGGAAAGGTCTGTAGGTGTCCTCCTCTCCCTCACGCAGAGTGAATCCCCAGGGCGCACCACCGCGCAGCGTCACGCAGATGTAATCCCCGGTGCCCATGCTGCGCACAGCTGCTCAGCCAAGCCTCCGCAGCGCTATCATCAAGCTGTCATCCAGACCAACGGCACTTTACAAAACCAAGACCAGCACCCCGCTGTATAATCCCCATCATCTGAGTTATCCCGAGTCCAGCCCGCTCAGCAACGTCACGGCGTTCGGACCCGCCTGCGTGCGTTGCATCCAACTGGTGGTTTGTTCTGGTGAGCTCCTGAGACTTGTTGCATGCAGGGTCGGAGCAATAAAGACATGATAGTTGTCCCATTAGAGAGTTTTTGAGAGATTTTCTTATATTCTGTAACTAAAATATAAACATGCCATCCGAAAAAAGAACTCTATGCAATTATAAATCTTAGGACAGGTCTACTAGCCTATATAAATATTACTTGAAAACTTGAAAAAAAAGTGCAGCTTCTCTAGATAAAATATGACGTAATCCTATAGAAATACCAGACGACGTATCTTTCATAAAGTACAATAAGGTTTCTATAATCTCAATATTGACTACCACAGACACACTGTAAATCGTATAGGAATATGAAATGAATATTATCGTGTGGCAATGAGTTCTTATTCTGGAGATTTTTTGAATAAAATATTAGTAGAGGAAAATATACACATATATTCCCTCCTTGTTGGCTTTTATTAGCTTCATAGCCTGTCAGTGTTAGTTCAGTTACACTAATGGATTCATATTTAATATCATATCATATCATATCATATCATATCATATCATATCACATCACATCACATTACATCACTTTTAAAGTGCTCCAATAACCTCAACCATTAATAATCAATATCTTGAGGTCTTCTGTTATCATCTTCATGTGTTATCCTCATCACAACATCTAACAACATCATATGTGTGACATTTTGAGCATGCTAAGAGATTATTATAATTCTTAGTATTCAGCGTAGGCTAAATAAGTCATTTCAGGTGAAACATTGAACACCTCTATGAATAAAGAGCCTTAGCGCCTAACATGACAGTATAACACTGAATACATATTTACAAGAGCCTCTAATGCTATGCCATGGACGCACATTCCCTGTGCTGACGTGTAGGGGTTCCGACTGGTTCACGCATGCGTACAGCCCCCGACAAAGTACACAGCTACGTCAAGTTAGTCAAAAATAGACGGACTAAAACCGAAAGTTAAGCCGTTTAGTCTTCAAAATAAAAGTGTAAAATTGAAACATTTGACAACAAATATTGGGGTGTACAGAACAACAACCTCGTTTTATTTTTGCTGTGAAAAAGACATTTTTTGAAAACATATGACTTTGACAGATTGTTAGGCTGCTTAGAAACGTTCTTCAGTGTCACTTCGGTACTTTATATCGTTCAAAAACGTTGCAAAACATGTTCGTCAGCAACAGTTTTATTTTGAAAAATGATACCGGAAGTTGTATGTTTTATTCTGTAGTAATTGACAGTGGTGAATTACAGTGCGTAACGTAGAGACCGGTGCTGTGGTGGAGTTTGACGTGGCACTCTGCTTTCACTATCGGCAATACATTCAAGAGGACTCGGCTGATACTGACCACAATTCAGGTAAATAAACCAATTCGGCAAGGAAAACTCAATAGCTAGCATGGAAAAATGTCTAATGGCTACCTCACTGAATCGCTTATTTGACGGTAGTTAGCTGTGAATGGAATATGCTGCTGCTGCAAGGGAAAACTTTGTAGCAATTTCCGTGTTCATAAGATGTTATGTATGTTTTTATAACGCCTAACAAACAAGGTGCTGTGATATTGCACTCTTTCGATAAGATATAGCTAGACTGTTGTACTGCAATAAGAATAACACGTTTGTCCGTAAGGCTGGATAGCTGTGACCCCAAGAAAAGCAGGGATGCTTAGATTTTTAGCCATCATAACGGTCTTCGACGTGGCAATTCTGGGCAGTGGTAGATTGCACTGAGCAGTGAGTCATGACTATTTCTGTTGAGATTTTTTTTTGTCTTGATAAAATAGGCTATGTTGAATTTATTTATTATGTAGTAATAGCAGGCCTTCATATTTCGAAAAAGGAGATGTCAATACGCAGCTGTTACCTTTGTTGGCCCAGCTGTGCTGAAGTTCAGCAACTTGCCCAAGAAGGTTTGACAGTTGCAAAGGTCGATAGGCCCTTGAATGTATCCATAACTCATTATTTACTCCGTTTCAGCTAACAGCAAAACTCATATAGCCTGTAAATCTATAGGCCTTACGTGAAAAGATGCAGTTGCCTACAAGTTTTTTTTAAATGGCCTCAATTCCAGGCCTACGTGTTTATTTACATTGTCAGAAATAATGTCTATCTGTGGGTGCAAAGCGAATGAAATGGTATATCACTTAATTAGATGGCCAATGAATACACAGTGTGTATTACTGGTAGCAAATAGAAACACATACGTGTAGAGTCACTTGAATATATTGTTATCACTGACAGGCCTGCCTTATCTCTCAATAAAGCAATGTCAAAGGTCCATGTTACACATGAGTGTTGGTGTTTTCTTGAGGTCAAATATCAGTTGTTGGTGGTGTGATCTTGTAAACATAGCAGATTTGTGAAAGGAATAAATGTCAGCTGCTGAAAATTGTCCACTCAATAATCTCTAGGCGTTTTCCTCCTCACTACAGAGGATTCATCAGTAGGCTACCTTAAGAAAAATAACAATATTAATATTTTCTTCTTCTATTCTTGCCCTTTGTCAAAATGCAATAGAAACAGTAAAGTACCTTTACATTGTACCTTTTCAACTTCACAGGTTGTCAGAACTCACTCACCTTGGCATGAGAAGACTGTAAAAGCCATCCCAACAAAATGAGTCAACAGGGTTATGTTGCTGCACCGCCCTTCTCCCAGGCCCAGCCGGGGATGGGGGGCTACCAAGCTGGATTTGGATCTGGCCCCACACAGCCCCTCTATGGGCACTATGGGGGACCGCCACAGGCATTCTCTGCTCCGCCGACAGGTAAGATACTTTCAGTCTTGTGTTTGGTTTTCTCCCAAATAACATGTACGGACATTTTTAGCTTTGCATTTGACAGGTCCGGTCTTGCCACCTGAAGGTGTACATTGCAACTCATTCATTCTTGAATGGTTGCGATTAGCTCTCTTTCTCCTCAGATACAGTAGAACATACCGAATCTCAAGCTCTCACACATAGAGGATGTTTGGGCTAGTGACATTTTGGGATGATTGAACTACATTGAAATACAGTGCCTTAACTGTTTTGCAGACTATGAAAATTTGCATGTAACATTTCTTAGTTTGCAGATGAAAGTTATTTGTGTATTTCAGCAAGGAACAATCACATACATTTAATAAGATATATTTCTTTTCAGATATCTGTGCATATTTTGTTCATTATGTTTTTATTTTTTAAGAGGCAATTTAGATTCCTGACCTTTAAATGAATAACGTTCTTACCAACTGGAATAGCAACACATTAGGTACCACCACCAGAGGTGATGGAGACCTACAATAAATTCAACAGGCTGATTCAATTGACTGTCTTATATTCTAAACATAGTTGTCATGATTATTGGCATCATTAGTTGTTGTAAAGCTAATTAAAGTCCTACTATCATTGTTGTAATATTCCACTTGGGCTTAATATACTGCTTCAATAGCTATATACTTAAGGTATCACCCAATAATTCATCACATGGGCCTGTAAGATGCTCTGACAAGCTTCAGTATATCTGAATGGACTACAGGTGTGGATCCAGATTAGCTTTACCTCTGATACAGTGAGGACCACACAAATATACATCTATTACTTGTTGTAGGTATGATGAAATCACCAGTGTCGTCTGCCCCTGGTATGCCTCCACCACCAGTGTCCAGTCATTACAATCCAAATGCCCAGCAGAATGGAGCTCATCCACAAAGGTAACAATCTCCACTCAAAAATGAGTGGAGACTTCAATTTTAAGTATTCTGCTCTCGTTAGACGGTACCTCACCAGTACTGGTGTGCGTTTTCACAGTGTTTTTTTTAACAACTCCACAGCAACTGGTTAGCCTGACAGAACAATTTTCTCTAAAATCAATCAACAAGCAAGGAGGTTATGAATGTGCCATGCAAGTAGTGTGGTTGAAATGACATTCCCTAGTATTGTAAACAGAGTAAAAATGCATTTTATTATATGGATAATGTTCCACTTTGTTAGGCTGCATAAAGAAAACTATAGCCTACAAAGCTTCACAAACAACATACCATGGGAAACCACTGGAATTTGTGTCTCCTTACTGTTAAACTGAGTCATTGTCTTAATTACTGGCTGTGAATGAGCTAGCATTAGAGGCAACAGAGAAAAATTAAGGTCTAATCCAATGCTGGCTGGTAAAAGCAACTCTGAGTATTTTGCACTATGGCAGCATGAGACTACATAGTACCTGTGTTACTAGCTGTTGTTTCACCCCTCAGGTACCCAGCTCCCCCAGCTGCCTCTGCTGCCTATGGACAACCTCCACAGGCCCCATACCACAATATGGCCTCTCAGGCCCCGCCTCCAGCACAGCAGCTCACCAATCAGATGAGTGCTATGAACTTGGGCAACTATGGTAAGTTTGCTAATCACTGATTTATATGTGCAATCAGGCTTACAGCAGGGTGTGGGATACGTAACAGCAAACATAGTGCAGTCAAGTAGTCAGCCTTACTGATAATGTTTTCGTAGATGAGATGAGTTACAATTTATGTGGATGCCTTTACTGCTTAATGAAGTACTGCTGGCAGTCTTTTCTACTTAATTAACAATCATCTGTCAATGGATGCCATTGACTGGCCGTACAGCTGGTGTCTCAAGGACTAAAATGGTATCCTTTGCCCCTGGTGTCATTTGACAAAAAATGACAGTAAAAACTAAACAGAGCCATGATTAATGTATTGCTTCCCCTTTCCGAAATGTGTAGCCCCAGGACCCATGCAGAGCCCTCCTCCCCCAACTAGCCCTGCAGCCCAGCAGCCTTTCCAGGCGCCGCCTCCCCCAGCCATGGGCCAGCCACAGATGCCTCCAGGCCCCCAGTCACCCCACATGCCCCCCCAGATGTCTCCACCACAGTCACCCCCAGCAAGCATGGCAATGGCAGGCCCCCCAATGGCAGGCATGGGCAGACCCTTCCCTGGGCCGCCTCCTCCAGGCGCTGGGGGTTTCCAGCAGCCTGGCCCTGGAGCTGCCGGTCCACCAGGTTACCCTCAGCCTCCAGGTAACGTGACGCTGTAACCCAAAATAATTTGAACCCTCACCATGTAAACCCTAAACCCTCTGTACTGCTGGATAGGTTTCAGTCAACAAAACAGAGTTCTACACAAATATAGAACTTTACACCATAGCTAATAATTAGCCAATAACTGCCAATACTTTCTGCTTTCTGTCCAGGTCAGTTTGGGGGCCAGATGGCTGGGCCCCAACCAGGCTTCCCCGGGGCCTTCCCTGGAGCAGCAGCCCAGATGGCTGGTCCACCTCAGAAGAAACTGGACCCTGACTCTATTCCCAGCATAGTGAGTAGTCGACTAATCTTCCTGGGACTGCATACCTTCACATACCAACATACCACATATGTCATTCTACATTTTCTGTCCTGAAAAAAGTAGCTTAATCCCCCCCAAGTTCTTTGACAAAGGCATGTACTTTACTGGAAAAAATCTGGGATTCCAAAAAAGGGTTAGTGTTTGGTTGTCAGTGATGTTAATTTGTGCTACACATGCATGAATAAAATCAAGCAAAAAGTAAACAATAGCATGATGAACACTGCATATTTGTTTTCCATGTAGTCAATCTGTCTCTATCAATGCAGGATCACTTCTGAAAACCTGATATCTACCTAACAACTCTGAGGAAATCAGTGTTTACTGTAAGGCATACATTTAACTCTCTCTTCTGTTTTAGACCCAAGTCATTGAGGATGACCAAGCAAAACGAGGAGGACAGCTCTACACCACAAACCTCAGAGGCCAGGTTCCACCTCTGGTCACCACCGACTTCACAGTACAGGACCAAGGTAACCTATGATAACAACTTCCCTTCATGCACAAAATGTTTGTAGCAAATACTTTTCAGCAGCAGCTGCAGGTGAGGTGAACTTCCATTCATTTCCATTAAAACTGTATCGGTATAAGTTTTCCTTGTAAAGAAGATTAAAACATTTGTTAAACAGCTTTAATTTCTATATACCTATACAGCCTTTGTTCTTGTTTAAGCTGTGCGACATAAACTTGAATCATTTCCATGGGCTTTTGCTCAAATGGTAGACATTTCCTTAAGGATTATTACTGTAGACTACTTCTAATAATCACAAATTAATGAAAGAATTAATATTTAATGGTGATATTAACATTTACACAGGAACAAGTAGAGCTACAGTGCCCACTTATTTCTAAGAGAGCAATATTGGAAATATTATCTGTTACAACACTGAAGTCATCTACTCTTCCTTGTGCTTCTAATCCCAGGCAATGCCAGTCCCAGGTTCATGCGCTGCACCACCTACTCCTTACCCTGCACCGCTGATCTGGCCAAACAGTGCCAAGTGCCCCTGGCTACCATCATTAAACCCTTTGCCAGTTTGCCAAAGAATGAGGTAAGTCAGGGTTGTTACGTATAACATACAACTAATTTCCCCAACTAAACATTGGCAAGTTCAAAACATAGGAGATTCCAATTAATTGCTCTGGAAAACCCCCAGAAAATATATAGGCACCTGCTAAAATACAAGAAAAAAAAGAAAAAAGAAAAAGTAAAAGAAGGATACGGTGAATAGATTCCTGGAAGCTCAGCTGTGGTATCGAGTGCATCCTGACATGCTTTAAGTTAATTCAAACTATTTCCAGGCAAGGTAAATGCACAGTCACATTCTTCCCACACCAAAACATGTCTGTCCTGGGAGTGGTCACTATGTGTTTCTGACATTTTGTAAACCACATGCCTTTGCCATCTCAATTTTCACATCCTAACCTTATTTGAACACTTATGGGAGATTATGGGTTCATATACTGCTGGAACATAGAATCATTGCATTTCTTATGGAGGAATGGTATTCTATCCTTCCAATTTAGTTTCAGATATTTGTAAAATCTATATCAAGGTGCGCTGCAGCTGCAGTTCTGGCAGTTGGTGAGTAGCCCAGTGCCTTATTAAGATGCTTATGTTGATAATTCTTTTATTTTGGGCAGTTGCCTGTAGGATAGAGAGGGGAACATTTTACAGTTGCTTCTCTTATTTAAAAAAGTGTTTAAATTGAAAGCTAAGCTGGGATACCATAGTATAGTAAGGGGCCTAAATGAAAGGCATGCTTGAGAGTAAAAAAGCATTAGTTCTCCTTGGATAGACATCTCTCCTTTACATAACATCAATCCAAGTACTGTAAAAGTTTCATTGTCCTGTGGGTGACCTCCTTTTGGATCCTGTGTGGTCCAAGAATCTTGCCTTAGATATTCTCCCCCTCCACTCTCCTTGTCCTAGGCGCCAATAGGCCTTTTTAGGCAATGTTAGCTTTCTCTCCATCTCGCTTTGGGCTAATTAGCTAATGTCAGATCCACAGGGACCGTTGCAGATGAAAGGAGTTTATACAAAAAGACTCAAACTTAAGTGTATTGAATTCTCCGATTTGTTTTCATCCAGCGCCTGCAACGTGGAGCGTTTTCCCACCAATACGATACCATAATAGTAAAACCTCTTAGTCAATGCCAAAATGCTCTGCAAGAGAGCATGCTGTTGTGCTAGGATGTTATATGTGTTGTTTTATCATTTGACAGATTGGGTTCACTGCATTGGGTAAACGTTTTTTGGATATTGTAAACACTGAAGTCTCCCTTAGATGAACTGGTCTAATAATAAAGCTGCTTGGCTGCCTTGTCTGCATGTGTTTTGTGGTAGATGAGTTCATTTGAATGGATAACAAACTATGTACAGAGAGTGCAAATGTTTGTAATATTTTGTTTGCTTCATTTTGTTTGCTACATGTCCTGTGTCTTGTCTAGATAGCGTTAAGTCAGTCTCCAACATCTGTGGGTCTACATAATCACCACTTAGTGTGAAAAACTGTTCCATGCTATATTAAACAAAGGAGAAGCGTAGCATTTACATTCCACCATGGATGAATGTTCTGTATATGAATGTGCAAAGCATATGGTTATTGTGTTATGGAATTATTATTGCTTAAGAGACAGCAGTGTTTATGTGGACATATGTGCTATTGTACCTGTTATGGATATTGATGAATATGATGGACACATCATCATTGATGTAGGTACAAGTAAGTTATTGCATCACTGAAAATATGGGAACTATTGTAAATTCAACCTTTGATTTGCATGTTGTGTTAGGTGTGCTTTCCGTCTTCATGTAAACCCTGAGCTGTTTCTTTTTTCACTTCAGACAGAATAATTTGCAGTCTTTAGCTTAAATCTAAAGACTACTAAGACTAGAAAACAGTTATAATAAACCATTGCCTTGTTAGAAACAGTTAGGTGAGATCTTTTCGAAATACAAGGGCCTGAATTGATTTGGGAGCAGCTGTTGAAAACTTGACTCTAATGTTCTCTTTTGTGTTTACCCCTGCCCAGACTCCTCTATATGTTGTAAACCACGGTGAGACGGGCCCCATCCGCTGCAATCGCTGCAAGGCCTACATGTGTCCCTACATGCAGTTCATTGACGGTGGTCGCCGCTACCAGTGTGGTTTCTGCAACTGTGTCAATGAAGGTACAGCAGTATGCAAGAGAAGCTGTCATGGCCTGAATATTTTAGCAGGCAGCAAAAAATGAACTGAACTGAAGAACAAGTGGACATGATACCAAATGCCACCAGTGGACAACTGGCAAACAATTTATAAATGCGAAGAGTTGTACTTCTATATTAAAATGTTTCTCTGTGTCTTACCCCAGTGCCAGTCTTCTATTTCCAACATCTTGACCACATGGGCCGGAGGGTGGACTTCTATGAGAGGCCTGAGCTGTCCCTGGGATCCTATGAGTTCTCAGCCACGATGGATTACTGCAAGGTATAAGACAGCTTCTACAGAACTGTTGTTGATTGCCAGTCAATACACATGATGCACAGTGGACTCAATTGATCGATGGAGACAAGCAGCTTCCAAGCAGAGTTTATGCTTGGAGAATCTGGCACCAAGAGTGTCATGAAAGACTTTTGTCAATTGAAATAGATAGTCCCCACTGGAGTCTGTCACGCCATGGACAAATATGGAGCAAGGATAAAAGTGATTAGCATCTACAGCATTACATTAGTGATTTTCCTGAAGGGGCTCTCAGATCCCCTCACTTGGCAGCTATCGAGGAGAGGTGCTCACCTTTTGGCAGGCACCTTGCATTTTATTCAGCACCAGATGATTAGATTGCAGCTGAACGCAGGCCAGAAAGCATTTAGCTCAGTTCTGTCGAAACCACCGAAAAGACGACGATGCCAATCTGTGTCCCCATGGAGGCTGTGGTTTTTGTTGGGGACAACACTGTAGGGTAAGAGCAAGCTGGCAAAGCAGTGACTCACTCCCTTGGCCTACTTGTGCTCTGTTTATTAATACTTGGAAACAGCCTCTGCAGGCCAGATATTAAACAAAAGCCTGCAAGGTGAGTCCCTTGTCATGGGCTGTAACCGTGGAAACATAACAATGTCTCATTGACCCCCCCCCCCCCCCCCCCCCCCCCACTGACTCCATCGCTATTGCCCTCCATTTCTTAGGAATGTATAGCCGTTACAAACGGTCTCCTCACAACTACACCAAATTATAAACAAGCCAAAATGGAGACACCATAGGTATTTGAGAAGGAAGTGCAGAAACTGAAGGTAGGTTGGTTGACCCCAAGTTGGGGCCCTGTGTTGTTACGCTTAGATTTCACAGATTAGGGGATAAAAGAGTTCAAAGAGGAAGAGAGAAATAATTATGTTGCTCACTCTTGACCAATGTATGCAGGATCAACTTTACTTTGTCAATTTACTCAGTTTTTCTTTTTGTAATATTCTCATTTTATCTTGAAATGAGGTATTTTTATGCTGTAAGCCTACCAAGCCATCTCAACCTTGAAAGATATTAAAAACAGAGCACTGAATGCTTTCCACCTGCTGCCTTTCCCACAGAACAACAAGACTCCGAATCCTCCTGCCTACATCTTTATGATTGACGTGTCCTACTCCAACATCAAAAGTGGACTGGTCAAACTAATCTGTGACGAGCTGAAGACTCTGCTGGACAAGCTGCCCAGGTACACACACACAACCAGAAAAACACACACATACAGTTAGGACTAAAAGATGCATAACTGGCACAAGTACACTCCATCTGCTAGGTGTTATGTATCCTCTATACCAACTTGCATTGACTTAAAATGACAAGAGCTTAGTGTCCACTAACAGAAACTCCTACAAAACTCTGAGCCCACATTAGATCTATGAAGATGGTTGTTGTCAACACCCCGTCACTTGCAATACTGGACACAGGTAAACCTGGGTGGTTTATCCAGGTTGCAGAGTGGCAGAATCTGCTTAAAATGTAACTGAATACTGTTAAAAAGCTGCCATATATGCCTTGCCAAATATGGAGTTCCCACATGTCTTAAGCTTAGAGGGGAAAAAACTTTAAGCCAAGTATTCAAGTATCTCATCGGTTGAAAATTCTTGCTCGAAGGTTTGCAGGGGGTGGGTATCGGGCAAGGAGGGTGCCAAGGCTGCCGAAAACGGAAAATATTATAGTGCAGACTCCCATCCCTGAAAGGCATCCAGAACAAACAAAACAAAAAGCTCCGTGGTACAGATGGCTCTGGTTCTGTGGTAGCCAGTCCAGAAGTGAGTTTTTGATTTATCATGGAGGACTGGATAATATACTTCACCTGGACACTCCTGAAATAACTTGGAAACTTTCTTTTCTCCTCTCCGTGTCTTCAGCACCAGCAGCAATATGTCCATATTTGTCTGCAGCCATTACATCATTCCTCAAACACTTAGTTGTAGTGCACTCCAAATAAGCCCCCCCGCCCTCCCCCACTTGTGTTTTAAATCTGTCTTTTCCTCCTTGCTCTTTCTTTTTGGGGTACTAAATTGAAAACACGTTGGACACGCTCTACTTTAACATGGTTCAAGCAGTGCTGCAGTATTTGTCAAATACATGTTGAACTCACTCAAGGAAAAGCAAGGGCTCAGAGAAAGTAAAAACAGATGTGGACTACTTCTCGCAGTGGCATTTTCTTTATCATCACAGCCATTTTTCAGCACTTCTGCCTGGTATGAGAATGAGCAATACAAACTCCTCCATTCCCCATCTGTTATTTGTAGCAGTACCTGTGAATAATATTCACAGAAGAGCCTTCCTTTGGGCTCACAGTTGACCAGTGGCACATTTACTTCAAAGGCCATCTGATTTAAGCCACATTACATATTCCTTACTGCGTCTGTATGATTTAGGAAGAGAGACCTACAAACTCCAGTTAGCAGTGTCAGTAAGGAATGCTTTTAAATGATTGTCATGATGGCAAAGGGTTTTGATGTACGGTTTTGGTTCAACCTAGCTACCAGTTCCACAGCCCAATTCAGAGCGCTCTGGTAAATGTCAGGGTTGCTCACTTCCTTTCGTCTTTTTTTTTTTGGCCTTAATAGATCAAACTTCTGTCAGCCATAAACACTGAGTGTGGGAGTGAGAGAAAAAGAAAGAGAAAAAAAATCTAAAGATAGCAGTCATAATACTCAGCAGAAATGGGTGTTATTGTTTGCTGCACCAACCAATATTTAGTTGGATCTCTTTAATCTCCAACAGTTACTTCCTTCCTCCTTTCTCTCATCCCCACTTCAGACACACACACACACACACACACACTCTATAAACTATTCCATATTGGATGTTATTACACTCCTAGATGGATGTTTATGCTTGCCCGTTAGACATGGCTGGGTAATGGCCCTTTTAATTGGTGAAATAGTGCTTGGAAGTGATGCCCATCCCAAAGTTAAACCAGATTCCCCTCTTCTGTTTTCTTTTGCGCTAGAAAAGAGCCAGATTTAGTCTCTGAATGTTTCTAAATATCAGCTGCCATGTTTCAGTGATTTATAGAACGGGGAAGTTATCTTGGTAGTGCAAATATACAAAAGGTCCCGAACGCAGGCATGCAGTAGGGCCTCAGCTATGACTTCAGGGCTGCTGGACAGTGGAGTCTTGTAAACATGGCAGCTGGCACAAACAGAACTTTGACATCGCTGCTCGCGTGCCATAATATTTATCATCCTCTGTTGTAGAAAGCGCTGCATGCATGCAACAGTGAAATCGCATTTAAACTGAATTGCCAGCTACATCGTGGAACTTACAGATGCTTCTTCTCTACCGTTCCCCAGAGAGGAGGGTGCGGAGAGCTCAGCGGTAAAGGTCGGCTTTGTCACCTACAACAAGATCCTCCACTTCTACAACGTGAAGAGCGCCTTGGCCCAGCCCCAGATGATGGTGGTTTCAGACACGGCCGAGATGTTTGTCCCGCTGCTCGATGGCTTCCTTGTCAACTACCAGGACTCGAGGGCCGTTATCTACAAGTAAGATCCAGTCGATCGTTGATTTGGGGAAGTATTGTTATTCTGAGATTCCCAGTTGTACAGTATGGGGAGAAGCAACCTGGCATGTTATCCCTCAAGCTCACCAAAGCATTATCTGGGATCTCTGGGATCCAGCTATACAAAAATCAATTTATTGAATTTTGGCTGGACACAGCTTAAATTGGCAGGCTACAGTACAGTCCACATTGCTGCAATTTAATATTAATGAAGTGCTTATTGACAGCTCTTTCTGACCTTTTGCCAAAGAAAAGGCTCTAAATCTTGTTTGCCTCAAACTGTCTCATTATTTTCCATCAAGCTAATAAATGTCAGGAATATTGTAAGAATGTTAAGGGGTGCTTCTGGGGAGATTTTTATGGAAAAAATGACCACTGATTTACACAAGCTTATCTAGCTAGATAGTTGCAGATGGATCATCACCTCATTAGTTCATTCCAGCCTTTCTAGCCTAGTTTAAGTTCTTTCAATCCATGGCAGACTTCACATATTATTTGTTTCACATATTACATGTTCATCCTTTTTGGCATAATCCCTTATGATGATGTGGCGCTCTGTCATCATCAGACAGGCTCTCCCATAGGCAGTTACATTGACACAGACACTATAAATAAATAGACTTAACTTAGAGAGAACACACACTCTGGGGGGAATGAGCCTTATTGCGTCTGAACTTCCTCCCAGAGAGCTTTTCTGTCCTTCCTTTGGTTGCTGGCTCTCAAAACTACACATTGGGTTTACTATTGAGGATTGGACACACAATTCTCCAAGGCATTGTGTAAAAGTGTATTCCTCAGAGCCTGAGGAACCTGCTTAGCTTGTCTGAAATCTCTCAGTATGCGCTGAATATGCTGGATTTCAAAACACAGCTTGAAGATATAGCCTGTGGCTAGTTGCTGATTCTATCCTATTCTCATCATGCCACAGATTAATGTAACATACTAGCCAATATTATGACATGCCATGATATACTGTACTACACTATGAGATACTGTGCTACAACGCTATATGTATGTATGTTATTTATCATGTCACAGTTGCTTCATCACTGAAACATACAATATGTGAACATGGATTTGAAATATATCAAATAATATCAATAAATGTACCATATTTCACCCTCTTCCATGGCCAAGCACTTGCTACAAAAATTCTGCACGAGAAAGACAAGAATACTGAAACAATAATGCACTCTTTGGGTTTTACCCGGATACATTTCAACCAAACATGGCCATGTGAAGGCATTCAACAAGGCAGTGAGGGAAATGGGACACATCTGTGGGGCATCAACACAGATACTGCCAGTCTGCTGGCCGTGTGACATGGTGACCCAGCCATAACCCTGTCCCTCTCCTCTCCAGCCTCCTGGACCAGATCCCTGACATGTTTGCAGACACCAACGAGAGTGAGACGGTCTTTGTTCCTGTCATCCAGGCCGGAGTGGAGGCTCTTAAGGTTATTACTGTTCTCCATCCCACAGCACATAAAACAGAATGTTTTCATGTGTCAACGGCTTTGAGATGGATTGCCTTTGCCAACTTTGGCATTGACTTGTTAAGTCATTCAACCTGTCAACTCAGTGACTCAGCAAGTTTCCTTTTTTTCTCCTCCTCCTGATATGTTAGTGTTTACTTTGAAGTCTGACTGAAACTTTCCCAGTGATATGAGGTCAATGTTTTGGCGTGAAGCAAAGGAAAAATTCACACGCAGCTTGCAACTGGAAACAGTTTTGCAAAAATACACACAAGCTCACAGTCAGTGACTTATTTATCTTCTTTATTTATTTGTTCACGTCTGTTCATGTTCAAATTTTTGTTTATTGCTACATCTTTATCTTGTAAAGCACTTTGTAACATTGTTTTGATGAGTGCTAGGTTATTATTACTACATTACATTATTTGGATCATCTGCACGATTTGAATTTTGCACTCTATTGACCAAGACATGACCTCATGATTTCACTATAAAGCTAGAAACAAAACAGAGGGAGTCACATCAGGAAAGAACATGCTACACACCTTAGTGAGATTTTTGTGTGTGCTATTGAGATTTTTTTTTGAGATCTTTTTTCTCTCTCATCCTTCTCTCTGCTCCAGGCAGCGGAGTCTAGCGGAAAGCTCTTTATCTTCCACTCCTCCATCCCCACCGCTGAGGCTCCTGGGAAACTGAAGAACAGAGACGACAAAAAGCTGGTCAACACCGAGAAAGAGAAAGTGAGTGGCTTTTTGTGTCGAGCGAACTTATCCATCACATGCTGAACTGCAATTATAGACTGCAGCCAGTTGTAGAGTGAGTGAAACCAGAGTGCAGGGTTGGGTTCAGTTCACTTACAGTCAATACAGGGATTGGATTTTATTTAACACTTTGAAAACTGCAAATCTTTCTCTGTAAAAATGTTTTCATATCACATCGATAAAGGCAATTATTGGATTTAATGCTCATTTTTTTCTAAGGCATCCTTAGATAAAAATTTAAGGGCAACCTTAGCCTAAGTGGTTTTATGCAACCGGGCACTGAACATTAGTTTTGAATTCATTAAATTGAAAGTGAAATATCTACAACTCTGCAGCGGAGAGTGTTTGTGTGAGACGACTGGAGTGCATTGCAGGGTTCTATCTTGAAGCTTTGTTTGAAATTTGAGACTGTTATTGCAGGAGACTGCTGTCTTACCCAGCTGATTTGTCTGTGTTTTCCATAGACCCTGTTCCAGCCCCAGAAAGGTGTGTACGAGCAGCTGTCTAAGGAGTGTGTGGCCCAGGGCTGCTGTGTGGATCTCTTCCTCTTCCCCAGCCAGTACCTGGACATGGCCACCATGGCTGACGTGCCCTCGCACACTGGAGGCTCCGTCTACAAGTACAACAACTTCCAGGTATAACATTCAACAGAACACTGCAAGTAGACACATGCAGTATATGGATATTGTGACAAGCTTCTCAACAAGTACAGCCGATCTGTGTTTACAGCTCTTATTGATGTCCTTACAATGAAAATTCATGATTTAAGAGATATAGACCGGGACATTTATGGGATAATACCAGCTAGTTCCATCCACATAATGAGCTGGCACATTACTCACAGTCCAATATAGCACTGTCCCATAGGAATGGTGCAACAAGGCGTGGGAAAATGCAGCAAACAGTACAAAACACCAGATGGTAAGGCAATACTGTACTGACACATCACGTACAGCCTAGGACTACAGTGAAATACTCTGGGTAACAGTATACACGCATGCATTTAGCACAAAACAGGAACTGCCACAAAGAGCTACAAGATTATATAGCTCCATAATAACCACATAATGTAATTCATTGTAGTTTAAATATTCAATTTATTGTAATTTACTTGCCATTTGAGTGCATCATCTCTGCTGATGTTAGATGAGATTACTTGTAAAAGGATTAACATGGGACCAAGTGTCCCTGGAGTGGATCAGTGACAACACTGCCCCCTGGTGGTTAAAGCATATATATATGTGTTACTGACTCAATGTACTTGATGTGGTCAGGTGGAGACAGATGGGGAGCATTTCCTGAGAGACCTGAGGAAAGATGTGGAGAAGCCCATCGGTTTTGACGCCATCATGCGTGTTCGTACCAGCACAGGTACAGAATAGCACAGGACATCGCATTTGGTGTGCGATTACCCAGGAATACAATGTTCAATTTCCACATATCTCTCTGCAAATCACGTGATTCTTGAGAGAATCACGTGATAATACACTGATAATAAGTCGTGTGGAAGTCACATTACTGCGTGTGTCCTCTCTCAGGCTTCAGAGCGACAGACTTCTTCGGAGCCATTCATATGAACAACACCACTGATGTAGAGATGGCGGCCATGGATTGTGACAAGGCTGTGACCGTGGAGTTCAAGCATGACGACACGCTCAGTGAGGAGGCTGGAGCGCTCATACAGGTGCCAACCCCTGACACACACACATATACCATAGTTACTGTGGGTGGTATGTGGGTGCCTTTTAAAAATGTGCCTTATTTGACCGAAAAAGTGAAGATAAATCAGCTGTCTATTCCTAGCTGATAAGAGTTAAATCCCCAGAGTCTGGTCATGACTTATCTTTGCACTCTATTTCCCAGTGTGCCTTGCTGTACACCTCCATCAGCGGGCAGCGACGTCTGCGCATCCACAACCTCAGTCTGAACTGCAGCTCCCAGTTGTCGGAGCTCTACAAGAGCTGTGAGACCGACTCACTCATCAACTTCTTTGCCAAATCAGGTGACTGTCATTTCACACTCGACTGCACTGAAATCTATTCCACACTTATGGATTAACAAAAAAATGACTCATAAAGCATAGACTACTTCTTCCTGTATGCAATTTAGACTGAAACCATGAAAAAATTAAATTGTAGAATGGTTCTGAACTTTTGTTTCAGTAATCCCAAATATGGGAAAAAAAAACCTCTTTCTCCCATGATGATTAAACAGGCCATTATTTCAAGAGGCAGTCATCCTGTACAGTCAGCACTCTTTATACGGGGGTGTAATATATTGCAGACGTACCTGGCTGATGTACTGCGACATCAGTTTGACCTTTGCTGAATTTACCCCATGCATCACCTGATAATCTAGTCATGCTCAGTTAAATGTACTCATCGGCTTATGAGTAAAAGAAGAATGACTCATGGAAATAAGGACCACATGTCTCCCATAAAGTATAGATGACATTGAGCCTCTTTCTGTAATTACTGACCTTCAGTTGCCTTCCCCTCACTCTTCTCTTTCATCGGTCCCGCTACTCTCCAGCTCCCTCATGCTCTCTTTGTGCCCCAGACTCACTTTCTCATCTTCCACCCTCTCTGTTTTATTCCCCTCCTTATCCATATCTCTCAATTAGGGCCCTACGTTCCTCTCTTCCCTCTCCTCTCCTTTAATTAACCTTTTCTCATGCCCACTCAGCTTACCGTGCCATGTTGAACCAGCCTCTGAAGAATGTGAGGGAGATCCTGGTCAACCAGACCGCCCATATGTTGGCCTGTTACAGGAAGAACTGTGCCAGCCCCTCCGCTGCCAGCCAGGTCAGTGCAGGACCGGTCCTGGACTGGGCAACGTGGAAGCTTTTTTTTGCGATTTTAGGCTTCACTATGAGGATACAAATATGTATATACTCCATGGTCTGCATAGTATGTGGGACACAATAAGTTAGGGATTATGGCTTGGAGTGTTTGTGTAGGTGAAGATTCAATAATACATCCATTCTATGTTCTTACATCTTGTAGCTGATCCTGCCTGATGCCATGAAGGTGTTCCCAGTCTACATGAACAGCCTGATGAAATCTGCTCCCTTGGTGAGCAGCACAGAGCTCTCCACAGACGACCGAGCCCACCATAGGCTGTTCGTCATGGCCATGGGGGTGGAGGACACCCAGCTGCTGCTCTACCCACGCCTCATCCCACTGGTGAGGCACTACTTTCACACATATAGAGGGGAATGTGTGTGTGCTTACCTTGTGTGTGTAATTAAAGAAAAATTCCACCCTAAAACTTGGTAACACCTTTTAAAAAAACAGACATTGGTGACGCATCTTGCATTCCTGGGTGTGTTTTTCTTATTCCCATAGATAACTGGCCAAACTTAGATGACCTGAAGTCACGTCCAGATATTTCCAGCGCAGCTACAATGAAGTTTGATAGAACAATTTTCAGTATAATTTTAATTTTAATCTAAAACTTTCAATGGTAAAAGTCAGGTTTTGGTGTCAGTCCCTCAGAATCAAAGAGCAAAGGATTCTTTCTAGACTCACTATTTTGTACCGACATTCAACAACCATACAGGGAGAAATACATAATAGAAGAGGCAGAGAGACCAATTTCTCCACTGACAGTAGCCTCAATAGACCATAATTCACTGCAGCCACAAGACGTGTGTTTTGAGTAAGGGGCACGGCCACAATCATAGACAGGCCCCAGTGTTCACAAACTAATAGGCTAGCTGGCTTTATTTATATGCCCAAGTTCACGTCCCTTCTCTGGGGGTTGTTGAAAGGCATTCTGGGAAAGTGGGTACACCAAAAAAGTAAATTAAAACACAAAATAACCCCCGGAACACATAAAACATCACAAATTGAGTGACCCACCCTCTGATTCAGTATAAGAGAATCAGAGGGTGGATTTTTCCTTTAATGACACCGAGTTGCAATGCTTTGTGAACTCTCCCACCTCAGGCAATTTTTGGAATTCTCATAAATCCGTACTCATTCCATTTCCAAAACCTTTCTTCCAGCACAACTTGGACGTTAGCAGTGAGGCGCTGCCCGCTCCAGTGCGCTGCTCGGAGGAGCGGCTGGCGGACACTGGCATGTTCCTGCTGGAGAACGGCCACTCCATGTTCTTGTGGCTGGGCCAAGCGAGCCCACCAGAACTCATCCAGAGCATCTTTAACCTGCCTTCCCTCGCCCACCTGCAAGGACCCATGGTCAGACTTTATCAGCACTTTTGACTCAGAGCATTTAGGTTTCTCATTTTCACGCCAAGGGGTGAAACCATAACAATTTGTATAGATATTAACAGGTGTGGAACTGAAAGTCCAGTGTTGTGAAATAAATCCCTTAACTACCACCATAACATAATTTATTCTCTTGGAATAATGTGACACCTGACAACACCATGGTTGAGATTCACAGCTTCATTAGATATGAATATATATGCTTACTGCACATGTGATGAACCTGTGTCAGTGGATTGTATTTGATAAACCCAAATCTTACAACATTGTGATTGTGTTTTTTCCAGTGTGCTCTACCAGAGCTGGATAACGCCCAATCAAAGAAGATCCGTTCCATCATCGACGTCCTGCTTGAAAAGAGGCCCAACTCCATGAAGGTAAGATATCTAGATCCAGTTGCTGTAACACACTCCCAAAACCCCATACCATACACCAGAAATCTTTATAGATTTTTTTTTAAAACTAAGAAAAGACTAGAGCAAACACTTTGAATTTTTTGGGCTGTAAAACAGTAATGAGGCAGTCTGTAATTGATTAATTTTGTAGTAACTTCAAGGGGGAACAAACTGAAGCAAACTGCCAAGCAGCTTTTCCTGATCTCTGCCTCCACCTAGTGGAGCTAGTAAATAAATACACACTGTTCCCCAACTGCTACTTAACCTCACTTAATCTTTTGATTGCCATGTTGCCATATAAACCAGCTGATGAAAATACATGCCCAAGAGTACTATTCATTTCACATTTGAATGGATGAATAGATAAATGTTTATCACTGCTTATAAAGGTGCAGAGCATCATTTCTTGAAGACCAATGGTATGATCTTTATTGAACTCTTTGAAATTGGTTGACTACATTTGAAACATTGGTATGTTTGAAATCTGAATCATTAGTCACAACAATGTTTCGGTGTATTGTTTTGAAATACAAAGTGTTGAAAGGTCAAGGTGTGTGCGGGACACAATCGGTAAACATAACATCCCTATTAACTGCATTGGGATTGGCAGCAGGGTTTGATGTTATAGCTTGCTTTATATCTTTTTTCCCTGCCCCCTCTAAGCTCCAAATCGTGAGGCAGAAGGACAAGCCTGAGATGCTGTTCCGTCAGTTCCTGGTGGAGGACAAGGGTCTCTACGGTGGTGCTTCCTACATGGACTTCCTCTGCTACGTCCACCGGGAGATCAGGCAGCTCCTTACTTAACCCCACCCGACCCCCAACCCCTGGCCTCAGTGTCCCCTTCCTGAGACACGGGGCATCCAGTGGACCACGCACACGTCTCACAGGGTCGGTCTCAACAGGCTCCCATTGATTCTACAACGTTTGACTGCATATAGGACAAGGAAGGCCCAAAGAAAGAAACTCCTTTCACGTGTTTTTACGAAGGTAGAAGTGGGAACAAGGAACCAGGGGGAGCCTTTTGAGATGCAACCTCGAGAGTCCAAAGCTGCCTTTCCAACATGCCTTTGCCACCCCTTATTACACGTAGTTATATGGGACTCTGGTGTGATCTTCAAATAACCCCTTGCACGCTTGAGGAACCTCCAAGTAGGATTTAATGGACAATGTGCATAAAGTATTTTAGTCTTGCTGCAACACACCCAGCGTCTCTCGTTCAGACATGCTGCGTATCGGACTGTGGAGTCGGCCAGTAGAATGACATCCATCCACGAGGCTGAAATACCTTTAAGCACACGGCCCATTGGTATAAGCAATACAACATAACTCCACTGTGCATTCTAATGAGTGAAGCATTTCTCCCATGTCACCTTGTAGATTTGCGGGGATTGGACAAGACAAAGAGGTTAAAAAAAAAACCAAGGGGTTATTTGTGGGCCATGTTGTACTTTTATGCTTTTAAACTCGATGAAGCTTGCTAGCCTCCGTTGAACATGACTTTCTCCCAAGAAACTAGATATATCAGAAGTCTCAGTAACTCATTTCAAACTCTCTCGCTCAAAGAAAATGATACTATATTTAGAAGATTTCACTATCCTTGGGTTTGTACATATTATCATACCACCACCAAGTCTTTGGTTCATTTAGTGGAACATTTTCTATTTAAATTCACATTTAACAGTGTCTTCTTGGGCACCCAAATATTGTAATAAAAATAAATTGTGAGGTGAATTTTCATTCTTAGGAATAACGCGTCTCAGCACCAGATAATTGCTTATCTAGTAGAAACAAAGGCTGGAATAAAAGCCTCTGGTTACCACGACTGAAAATTGGTGCTAGGGTTTAAAATGTATGGCTTATTACACTTAAGGATGATCCAGTGTATTCAGTTTACACAGGCACCAAAAAAACCCAAACATTTTTGACTGTATGCGATAGAGATTTGACGTCCACAGTGTGCAGTGACACAGAAAAACTTTTGTTTTGGTGTCTGAACATAAAATGAATAACAGAACTGTGTCACTTTACTTTGACCAGATCACAAGGTCTGACTCATGCCTGTCCTGATGAAGAACATTGCCAAAAGTAAAACATTTCTTTCTCTACAACAGTCAGGATTGGTCCTATACAGGATTAGGGGACATTTAGCATATTTAAATGTTATAAGAGAGAGAGAGTATGGAGGATGAATGGTGTGCCAATGATGCTAAGAGGGTCCAGATTTGCCAAAAGGGGAAATTCTGAAAGGGTGGTAGATCAGGGACAGATGGAAGGCCTTTCTCAGGACTAGGGTCACTTTTACAACAAAATTATCAGACAGCAAGAGATCATCAGCAAGAGATGTTTGTGGTCTGACAGTGACCTTGTTGGAAAGGTGATTAGTTTTGAGAAATACCATCCAAACATCCCTGACCTGCCACCCCAGAGGTTTGTCTTTAATAAAATGAGCTTACAGGTGAGCGGAAGACAAAGTCCAAGTCAGCCATATTTTTTATGAATGAGGTGCCAGCTGACAGTCAGCGCAATTGAAAGTCATTTCATTGCGAAATTATCAGATATGATTAGAAGATAAGATTTTGTCAGCTGGCCTTTAGTATAAAAGGAAGCCAAATTAATGTTCAGCAGCCCAAATTCAGAAACAGCTTGTTGACTAAAATGGGAAATGACTATAATCTGCAAAAATATTTATCTATGAGATTAAACATTCCAATCATAGGTTGAAGTACAGTTATAGCATCATACTGTATGCCTTGCTTTTGTTTTTTTTCTTTTTTAGAGGTTCTTGCTCATGTAATTCATGTATTTGATAAACATTGTATGATGTTCTACATGTGTGGCCTACAAAAAAATGAGTGTTTATACATGAAATGGGCAACTTTTGTGTTTGCAAAATATTACCATCTGCCTTAAGTTGATATAGTAGTTGTTAGACGTATTTGTCCTAGAGCTGTGTGACCCAGATTTCAATCTATTTGGTTTGTATGCAAACTTATCTCAGGTAATTTGAGTACCTTACAATTTTCGGTGCCGAGTCGGCAGCAGCGATTTAAGTGTAACTGGAAAGACTTCCGTGGAAAGACTTGCTCAAGTCTATGGCTGTGTTTTGAATGGACTAGTGGGAATCCATGGGCTTGGTGTGCCATGTACATTTTAATCCAAACCCAATACAAACCTTTGAATTAAATTCTTAACTGTAACCTTTGTTACTCCTTGATTGTTTTGCTTTTTATTCCTGGACACCCAACATTACCTCGACACCTACAGTGCTTATACAAGTGCAGGAAATTCCCCTCCCAGAAAGCCCATATTATTTGAAGTGTAATTTCAATGTGTGGTGTGCAGTATACAGGTTCAAAATGAGTTGGAATATTTCAATCTTTTAAGGTTATTGCATTGTTATCTGTTAAATTATATATGGAAAATTGAATTTCTTGGCGTGTCTAAACACCTTGGATATCAAACAATTCAACACAGACTCGTAACATTCTGACCTGTTTATTGTTGCTCTCTTATAAAATGCACTCAACCTAAAATGCACAATGACACAACTGTACATCAGAAACGCCCCGAGAGGCCTGTTATCCTAATACATCTGTAGAGCCGTGGCTCCCTCCTATCTAATTCACATAGTTCCTTGCAAACCAAACCTACTGCATCTAAGGTAGCACTATCCAGAATTTACACATTCAACATGCTGATTGCTGGTCACCCTCTCACTTGTACACAATCTACTGCAGGGCATCCAATATGCAGACTCTATTTTGGATGATTCAGTGGTGAAAAAACATGGGGCTTAGATCCATTTATCTGTTTTATAACCTAAAGGAACATTTGCATAGACCCTTTCCCTTCAGTATATGTAGACAGCAAAAGCAAACAGAAATTTGATCACGTCTTCTTGTGAGTGTACAATACAAATTTTGAAGGTGCAACATGTTTTTCTGATCCTGGTGGTGAAAAGGATTTGGGTGTGACCCACTTCCCACCATGAGGGGGCGCCACATAACTGTTCTTTAGCCAGAGCCATGTGGTGAATCTGCACAAAATGCTTTTTGATCCAGAATATGATCTGCTTTTGGTGCAAAATAAACAACTTTTAAATTAATCAATGAATACAAACTGAAACATACAACAAAGATATATACAATTGGTTTGTCTGAGCAGGCGTTTTGTCCAATCTCAGGGTGAAGGATTTCAGTCCAATCAAATTAACTAATTTCACCACATGCACTTCATGCTGCCATGATGTGATGCTAATGTTAGATTTAATGTGCAGCAAGAGGAGGATAAAGGAGGTTCTGCTAAAATTTTTCTCTCTCTGAGCTGACATTAACCAATGTTGTCATAACTCATTATGTAACTATAAGTTATGGTAATAACATTTATAAAGTTTGAAGAACTTCAAATTTCATGAATTTATTAGGGTTCTGACCTTACCAAAATGTCAAGATTACGGTACAATGAAAAACTTGCTGAGAAAAATGTTGGTTAATGTTTTTCATCTTTATCTTCTATTGTGTGTTAGGACAGACAGAAAGGCCCTTTGGCCATCACAGAATCAAATGTTTCTTTACTACTAATAATCTAAAAAAACACATTTACATCACATAGTGAAGAGATTCAACAGTGTGAATTTAAGAAGAATTTAACAAGAATTTTAAGTGGAAAACCTTTGTTGAGAATTAGACAACAGTGATACAACATGTTGAACCAGTTTTAGTTTTACATGTAACCACTACAGAACCACAAGAATGAATAATGATTCTAAACTGAAGCATTACAGCACTGTGAAGAACAATTTGGTACCATAAAGAACCAGTTGTGAATCACCGGAGAACCTTTAGTGGACAATAAAATATGCTAATGCACTCAAAGTCTTTATCTGGCCATAATTAGCTCCAACTGGGCCAATTTACACAGATCTGGAAGATGGAGGTGAAAAACTCCTGTCATAGTTATTCTCGCATCTTTTTTCAGAGCTTATTGACTTTGGAACGTTGGATCTTACTTGCTGAAGAAATGTAAAATTGCTTAATTACTCTCAGAAATCAAGTGTTCATATCCAATAGTGAGGTACGCAAACACAAATCAAGTGCAGATGGCAGGTGTGATGTTTCTCTTTGTTGAAATACACATGGTACCTTCAATAATATGAGTGAAAGGAATACAATTAAGTAAAATACATCTTATTACTAAATTGATGGATGACCAACATGCCTGATTGGGGGGAGACAAGAGTTGTGTGTTTGTGACTCATATGTAATAAAACAAGTAAAATAACTTTTTACTCTCCACAGAGAGTAATATTGTAACATGTTATTACTTTGAATGTAACATGATGAATTATTCTGCCAAATGCTGCAAAATAAGTATTCACCAAATATCAACCAATTCTCAAGAATAAGTTAAGTCTCTGGCTGGTTTGATGGATACTACTAGTATCCAAGTCATTGTAAAAAAAAAAAAAAAAATACATAATACAGCCACAGTTAGATAGCCTGAAGCAGCAGAACAGAGTGAAACACTCAGTAACTTACTTACATCATGTCCACACATTACTCTCAATGATCCAGTAGTTTCCAGCAAGCGAGAGGGGAAGTCAGCTCAGTGAGACTTCAACCCAGCATGCCTTGTGTTTGCTCACATTTCGGGCCAATCAATGGTTTAATCACAGACAGCAGGGACCAGTCAGGCTGAACAGGTGGAGGCGGACTGGACCGAAGCCCAAAGCCGGAGGAAAGGGGGGGAAACAGCAGAAAGCATATTTACCGACAACCAAAAAGATGAGTAGAATACACAGTTACAACATTTGTATCGACAACCGAACCCCGTTTCCCTTTCTCCTTAAAAACAGTGAAATACATAAACAAATCTGAAGACCTGAAATTCACCCGAGGGGGAATCTGTGTGTAATACTGTACAACTGACGACCTTTTGTACAATGACCATAATACCATATAAATAAAGTCAGTGTAAACTCCAAAATAGTGCTTCAAAACAAATGAAAACATATTGATAGATGGTTTACATCATGTCTTTACAGGGAATATACATATATAGGATTAAATGAAATACATTAAAAGCAGCATTTATCTTATGACAAAGATATCCTCTTCTAACCTTATACTCATGGTAAATATAGCTACCTGTGTGCTTCTGTTGACAAACCATCAATATTATGGTCCAAGTTGACATCAATACAATCCTTGTGTTGTCTCATTCTAGTTGGCAAGTAAACATGAACAAAGTTGAAAAGTTTCTCATAGAGTTCTTATCTATAGCATTATCTATAGTATATACAATTTTAAAAATGGTACAATGTACGTTTTCTTTTTCTAAACGTTTCCTTCGGAGAGCAAAGGAAAGACCACAAAGGTTCACTAAGTTGTGGTAAGAACACTCTGGAATAGTGAGCCAGTTTGCACTAAAAAGCATCTTGAATGTAATGTGATATTGTCTGAGATATGTTGTGGTTATATTCTATGTTGTTTGATGTATAAAGTCACAGTGATTTTACTCTTCAATAAATAAAACAAGTCAAAGGTGCAACCAAAGATAGAAGAAATCAGAAACTAAAACCTTTAAACCTACTGTCCAAACTGAATTTGATCTGAAACTCTTATTTTCCACGTGTCGATGATGTCAACACAGTCTGCAGTAGACAGATGGTGAAACTCAACCTTAATGTTTAGCTGTTTTTTCCCCCCCATTTAGAGAATTCAACCAAGCCGCTGGATAAAGCCGTCCAGCAGCAAAAACCTTCTCTCTCTCCACCATTTATGAAAAAATAAAATTCCCACCTAACGAGTGAAAAGTCGTTTCTTCAAGTGAAACAACAACTTATTCGATAAAATGTTCAAGTGGCGAGTAATTCCAGAGTGTTCAAACCATAATGCCTGCTCCTACTTGTGGCCCGCTGCGATGAACAATATTCTATCAATGGTGGAAAGTGGTTAAGTCTGCATAGCACACTGTACACAGTATGAGTCCAAGTCAGGGATCGGGCCCAGCTAAGGATGAGGGTCTTTTCCAAGGCTTCCACCGTCCGCCGACAAGTTAAATTACATTTTCAAAGAGGTGCATTGATCTCATGATATTTTCATCCTGTGGACACAAAAAAAAACATATGATGCATTGAGAAACTTACATACACATGAAAATACACATACTGAAGATATCCAACTCACATTTTGGCAGCAGTCAATAAACTCATCTATGGTTACCACTCCATCCTTATTCTTATCCATCTTCTGTTGGAGACAGAGGGAGATTGGAAGAAAAAGTAGTATAAAAAAAACAGAACAAGGTAATTTGAGCCGTTTTACTTAGATTGGGATATAAATGCTGACTTGCCTGAAAGAATATTTCCACGTGCTGACGAGGCGTCTCCTCTTTGAGGACGGGGTACGTGCATTTTCCCATCATGTCATAGATGGCCTTCATGATGTCTAGCATTTCCTAGGAGATACACAAAAAAACAAAAAAAAACGGCCACTATGAATCCAATACTTTTTTACGGTGTCCGTTGAAGTGGATATTTGGGTATTTCAGTGATGATCTCATGACATTCTACACTTTCAGAGTTTAGGGTCAATACCTCTTTAGTAATATATCCATCCTTATTGATGTCATACAGGTTGAAAGCCCAGTTGAGCTTCTCCTGGATAGTGCCTCGCAGGAGGATGGAAAGGCCCATGACGAAATCCTGCAGTGGAAAACAAGATTCACTGAGCAGATCAACTCAATAAATGATCAGATAAACAAGCAGAATGACAAACACCTTTATCCAACAAGTATGTTATATGTATGAAGTGATTCATATGATTCATATAGATCCACATTTCCGCAAGGATATTATGTCAGGCGTTAAGTAGAGGCAGATGATGAAGCAGCAAGAGTGCTGACATTATAAATCAAAAATACTTCATTAATCAAATGATTAGCGAAGTCATAATCTCAGTCAGTCCTCGGGGAATTGCAGTGCTTTTGAACAGAGCTTGGTGTGGAGAGATGACAGCTTTTCTGTCCTAATAAGCAAAATTATGCTCCTCATAAATATTAACCACATGTTAATAGCAATCTCAAGTAGACTTGCTTGGGATAAATTAAAAATTAGTGGGGTTGCAGGTTATCTAATGCCTTGGGGGGGATGAAGTGTCGAACTTGGCAAACATAAAGTTTGATATACTTTTGTACTTTTTCCAACGCTGGCCAGGCCCATTTCATTTGAAATTGTTGAAATTCCCAAAACACAAGCACTAATACTTGAGACATAAAAGGCCATTTTATTACTCGTAGCATTATACTGTAGCACTGGGGCTCACACGGAAAACCCAAATGTAATTGATAAAACAAGGGCTGCTATAGATCACATGACCATATAGCAGTAGCTGTGGAGAGAGTATGACCATATAGCAGTACTTCTCTGCAAGCAGGTTAGCACAGTTTTGAAAGGCAATCCACTTACTGTTTAAAGGAATAGTTCACCCAAAAATGAAAATTCTGTCATCATCTACTCACCCTCATGCCAAATGAAACACAGGTGAAATTTGTTAGTCCATATAACACACAGGGAGGTTGCCAGCACAACTTCGTAGCAGCCTTCTCCAAAACAATTGAAGTCAATGGGGACCAGTTCTTTAGAGTTCCAAAACAAAAACAGCCAAACAATCACACTGTGAATAGAAAGACCTATACACCATTATTTGTTGCAAATGAATCAGCTGTAGTTAAGATTTGCACTAAATTATGGTGTAAATATAGCTCTTTTTGGAACTTTGAAGAACTGGTCCCCACTGACTTCAGTTGTTTTGGAGAAGGCTGCTATGGAGTTGTGCTGGCAACCTCCTTGTGTGTTATATGGACAAACTTCACCTGTGTTTCAACTGGCATGAGGGTGAGTAGATGATGACAGAATTTTTATTTTTGGGTGAACTATTCCTTTAAGCAACAACAGTAGAGTTCAACTGATATGGGTTTTCGAAGGCTGCTAATGATACTTTTAGTCAAAAGTTACTGATAGATTATATTTTGTGCCTTCAAATTTGACAATTTTCATGCCAAAAAAATTATTCTTAGCAGGGTGGAAAAGCCTCTGAAACAGCATTTAGACCATCGTGGGACACTAAAACTCTCCACTAAAAACCATATTGATGAAATTCTTTCAGGTGGTTTAACTCTTTAGGGCAGTGTTAAAATGATAGGGGAACTGGGATACATTACTGATTTTAAATAAAGACTGGATTCACAAAAAACATCATTGAACAGTTAAATGAAAAAACAGAATGTGCAGAACAAGAAAGTTACATTTCACTGAAGGACTGTTTTTATGCTGCTGTAGTCAGGGAGGAACATGCATCATATCGGAGTTGGATGACATTAGAGGGCCGATATCCAATATCCAATAAAAGGTCAATATCGGCCTGATATATGGGCAGACCAATAATATCTCGGTTTAACTCTATTTCACAGTACTAAATGTGCTGTGAAAAAAAATATCAGATCTGACAACAACCATGTGACCAACAGTTCCCAATCACAGCTCTTCAGCTTACCTCAAAACTCACCGACCCGTTGTGATCCGTGTCAAATGCATTGAACAGGAAATGTGCATATGTCGATGCATCTGGGAAGAGAGGCACAAACACACACAAATAGTCAAACAGCACCTGTCTTGACACAATGACTCAATTTACACCATTTATACCCATCAGTGCTGCAAACAACAAACAAAGTGCAATGTTGTAGCTTCTTTTTTTTCCACGGCAACAGAATAACAAGGTGGTAAGAGTTTTTAATGCTTTGTCATTGTTCCCAGTGTAGTACGCTGTTAGATCTGCTCTGGTCTATCTTTGCTCAGGTAAATCAAAGCACCTTCATGTGTCTTTCTTGTTCCTCGGGTAGAATAGCAATCCTTACATAATGATGAGAGCCAAAAGGGAATAACTCTCAGCTGTATAAATATGAAGTGTTTTCTCTCCCTCTCTTCTTCCCCCCTCTCTCTCTCTCTCTCTCTCAATCTCTCTCTGCGTTTTCTTTGATGCAAGTTCTAAGTTTTGAGTATTCATCTGATTGAGTGTGTTTTTTTGTAAAAATGGAAGAAAGACAAATTGTGTCAGTCCAACACACAGGAGAAATAAGAAGCAAACTGCAGATCGGTGAGAGTGTCAACACAAACAAATGGAAAACAAAAGAACAGTCTATCGTTTTGTCAGTTTAGATAGTGCCCCTATTTTTTGCTGCTCATTTAGAGAAAATTGAAGGAATTCTTTCATGCAGCCACTATAAGTGACCATCAGATACTTTGCCTTAACTGAAAGATTCATAGGGAATACTAGCATTCTCATTGTGAGAGGTATTTGATTTAGACACAGTTTCTACTGATATCTTTAGAAAGCGGTGTCTGTGTCTCAAAATCCTACAGGAATGAGAACACTACAGGACCCTTGGGCAGCCTGAAATATGAATGCACTATGTGCCATGGAGAGTCCAGGAACCCAAACCCTCGAATTTAGTTTCAAATATTCAACAAAAAAAGCGATCTTGCAAGCCTTTTAACAGGAGAAGTTACACACTGGCTCTCTGCACACGAAGACACTGCTGGAGGAAGTGTGAATTTCATAACAGCCATTATTCATAGAACAAATTAGCTTGAGGCCAAATGCTGCTGCTCTCTTAACAAGTGCAAGGTTGCCCATGCGGTGTTGTGGTTTAAATAACACTTTGGATATCCACCAAAAGCTACACATAGAACATGATCTATGATTTAAAGCTACTGCCGCTTAATCCAACATAAAAGGCGTTTTTTTGTGACTTGAAAGTGCCGTGTTATGTTGAAGCGGTGGAAGGCAACACAAGATGAAAGTGGAGTGTGCGTCTCATGAATAAGAGCGTGGCGACGAACCTCCTTGCGGGAAGAACTGCGAGTAGATTTCTTTAAAGGTTTCCTCATTGACGACTCCACTGGGGCATTCCTGAGAAAGAGATGGAGGTGCACAGGTCATTAGGATTCAACAGCCTTCCACACCTTACATTAGCAAGCCAACCTTTACTTCTTTAACTCATTTAGGAAGAATAACACCATAAAGATGAAGCAGCTCATTTGGTTTAACAGTGGCAAGCATCGACATTTTAATAAAAGATGTTTATTATTCTAGTTAGTGCTCGGTCGCTCGTAGGGTTTCTCAGACGGTGTGTAACAGATGAAGATTCCTGTTCATCATATTCCAGAAAGAAAAAAAAAAAGAAAACCTGCAATCCAAGCCACCACAGATATCTTGTCTAAAGCCATTCACACTCACCCACCTGTGGTTGTCTGGTTGCATTCAGTGGAAGAGACTGAATATGCTTATATAACATTTCAAAGAAGCGTGCTTTTGTCTCATTTAAAAGAAAAAACCCCAAGCAAAGAATTGGCGGATGACCTTGCGCGGTGCAGCCTGGTGATATGTCGGAATAGGCACGCAGTCTTGCCAACTCAATATCTGCTTGGTGCTAGCCTGCCCTCGCACTCTGGCAGGATATTGCATTTTGGAAAGGGCATTTTTCTGATCTCCAAATCAGGAGGCACAGGGACTTCTTTCTCTGGGTTTTAAAGGAATTAACACACAGCAAGGGGAAGGCTGTTTTTAACCAATTTGAAATATGGAAAATACTGTATATGGGAGCACTAAATGTTCATTAAAATGCTGCACTGCTATTGGGCAACTAATATGATAATACACTGAAACAGGGTGTGTGCGCGAACAAGCTAGCCAGAAAATCAAAATCTCTAAATTAAATAGACTCTAACAAAGGATCTGTCATTTTCTGTGTATTTAGCTAAAAACAAACCCTTTTTTGTGTGCTTTAACAATGCATGTGGCAGTATTGCTGATAACAAGACTGACGTGTTTTGTTAAAAAGTAACGAAAACTAAATGCAAAGATTTGTTGAAAGAGACAATCCTTTTGAGGAGTGTAATTTAATGTCTGTGGGACAAAAGTGACTTGTTAAAACACATGATACTGGAAAACAGATACCCACTCTGAGGATATGCATCTCTTAATGTAATTCATACTATAGGAAGAGAGATAAAAGTACAAAAGAACAAACAGGAAGACTCATGAGCAAACAAAATGACAATCAATGGTGATCATGAGGAACAGGCTTTGTTTTAGATGAAGCAACAGAGCTATTGTATGGTACATCCATCTCAGGCGCTTTATCAAGGCTGAATGAAGTCTTAGAGAAAGATCCAGCAGCTTGTCAAAATGAACCTGAGTCATTTCAGAATGAAAGAATAGCTTGTTGTGAGTTTCAATATGCAGCATTAATGTTCCTCATCTCCAATACCTCTTTACATTGCACAGTAATGTATGCATAGTGAGGCATAGCCATAGGAAATACCAATAAGGTTATGAAGCTAGGATTTCTGCACAGCTTACCCTACTGTGCTTATTCATTATAAAGATGGCCCCAAATTTTTGATGTACACCTTTTTCAAATGATGAAGTATAGTTAATAGCAATCTGTCATCGTCAATGTTTTTATGTTTGTTTGAGAGGCTTTGTTTCATTAAAGAACTGAAAGGCCAGGGAGATTGCTGATTTGGAGTGTCATATGGTGAAGAGGTCACATCATATTCAAACATTATTATAAAGGTAACTATGTAAACCCAACTGGTGACTGACTGCTGCAGCAGAGTCGACAGTGAAGCTCACCGGATGCACAAATCATATTTAAAAATCCAGAAATTAGGCGTCTTCAGAAGTTTGTCTATATATCTATATCTATCCTGTGTTTTTATCAGGTCACTCCAGTCTTTACAGCCGGTGATTTGCTCCATTTTCTCTGAGCTGACGGGGCTGGCACGAGCGAGAGAGGAACACTTTCCCCAGTGTGAGAGAGCCAGCAGGCATCATGGGACACGTGGGGTTCCTTGTTACTGTGGCCACGTTTGATTTTGATTAGCCGCTTCGGAAAACACAGAGCTGAAAAAAAAAGTAGAACCTTGTTGTCTTGCTTCACACAGGCTGCTTGCGTTTCACGCTAAGAAGATGCTTCTGGGTTGGCTGCGTGGGTCCCTTGACGCTCTTCTTCTGTTGTCTCACGAACCCAGTTTCATATCTAGTGAGGCGAGGTCAAGAATGTCTCAATTTGCCTTAAAGTTTGGGGAAGTTAGGGAAACAGAATGAGCACAAGTCTGTCTCAGCCTATTACTTTGGCGGTTTGTGACCTGATTCTATGGAGATGAAGTGTAAGAGTCTGTGGAGTGTGTCGCGAGATTCACCTTGGACCAGTGCACAGATCCAAATTATGTAGACCGGGAAAAATGATATGCTTTGTAGGAAGGCTGAGTAGCATCTTAATGATAGACATTGTGGCATGGATAATGACTGCTATTTCAATTGCGAATCTTACAATTCACTAGAAATAGGCAGAGCCATTTGTCAATGTTAGATGTTGTTAGTGACAATTTTAGATTGATTTAGAAGGATTTTGGACAATGATTTTGATGTTGTTATTGTGAACAAACAGAACCACAGCAGCTGCAAAACAAATTTGAAGCCTCTCAATTTCCCCCTAAAAGCCTTTGAGTATGTGACTACAAAGATTGGGAGAAGACCTTCAACATCAAACACATGCACACTTAAAAAAGAAAAACATGAAAACAAGGTTGCTGCTGCTGTATCTACATTTGACACAAACAGGATTTCTTTGTGTTTGGTTGAGCTTCGGTTAATTAGAGGATTGTTTGTGTTAAACAACGCTGCATTGAATGGGTTGGCAAAAGGCCTCCGACCTTTTGTTGAAGTAGTGCAAAACAGTATCATGTAATTATGTACTTAAAGTTGGGAGGTAGAAACATCTAATTTCACCTCTCTTGTGCCTGGAGTCTGCACGCCTGTGTACAGTGTGTGTGTGTGTGTGTGTGTGTGTGTGTGTGTGTGTGTATACAGATGAGCAATTACAGCTGTCAACACTTAATAGAACACACAGTAAGTGGGATAGTCATATAGACTGGCTGTGTTTCTAACCTTGGTAATTCATCCACAAATCTGAAGGAAAATGAAAGGTCAAAGAAGATTAATGACTGTTGAACCAAGACTCACACTGAAGGTGGAATTGCCATCATATCTTGTCCTTTCAGCCTCATGACCACACAGGCAAAGGAGATGAGTTTTCAATTGAGAATCAAGCCAATGTGTGAAAATTGCCTACTTATCACATGCAGCGCCTTGCAATTCAATTTCAAGTTGAGTAAAATAGTTACAGTACATCTCACTTGATAATGATGGTCATTTGCTCACTATGTTCGGTAGCAAAGCAGCTCTGCGTTAAAGGGATAGTTCGGTTTTTGGGGAATTTGGCTATTTTTCCGACTTACCCAGAGTGAGACGAACTCATGGATTCCATTTTCATGTCTAATTCCAAATAAGAAAAATCCATTTGAATGGTCCTCCAACTTGGCACTCTTCACCTAACCCTAACCCACCAATATAACACTTCCATGGTTCCCACCTCAACCACTTGAACGCTCTGAGGTGGGAAGTAGGAAATTCCAACTGGGAAGTTTCCCAGTTGTCTTGAATGCACCATTACGTTCTGTTTCTGCTTTCTTCTCACGAGACTGCAGTTTTGTAAACTCAAAACTTTCAGGAGCCATCTATCTAGCCACGACATAAAAAAAATGGCATCTTCAAGGTCGTCTGACTCTGGTTAAGTAGGAAAAATAGCTAAATCCCCCAAAAACTGAACTATCCTTTTAAGAACCAATCAGGATAGACTTTGATTTCACCCAGCTGAGGTTGAGAACCTCATTCGCTAACTGTTTCTTACATAAGCTGTATTTTCATCAAAAGCCGTCATTTTCAACTAATAGACCTCAATCAATGTTCATCGTATCCATAGTTGAGAAGAGCAATTTCAAGCTAAAAACCTAATCTTATTTTTTTTATTTTGAAAAATGAATAGTTGTTAATGAATAGTGTTTGATGAAGAGGCCCATTCTCCTTGTGTGGAGCGTTGGTAGACACTTAAATTACCTTGTGAGGGGAACAAACTGACAATGAGTGAGCAGGTAAAGGTTCAGCTAGAGGTGATGGACACACTGGCTTTTGCAAGGATCAAATTTTTGTCCTTTTCTGTTACGGCACAGACTCCCTCACCACCCTGCTACTTTTTTTTAAATCACATATGGTCCTGCTCAAGGTAGATGAGGTGGAAAAACAGCTATACAAAGCAGATATGGAAAATAGAATATAGGATAAATACATTAAGTAGGATAGAAAAAAGGATAAAGAGTGTACACCTCCAAAAACAGTAGAGTTCATATCAAAACCGAAAGAGAATCTACAAGTAAAAGGAATTTTGAGTTTATCTAAAATTTCTAAGGAGAAGTAAATGGCACTGGCAGAGAAATAAACAAGTAAATATTCCTATTACAAGTGTATGGTCTGATTCATTTTAGGTTTGACACCATGAAACTCAACCTGATACAAAACAGAGAGCCCATCTGTCTTTGGCATGGAATGGCAACCCAAAACAAAATGGTAAAAGAGCAAGTGCAATATGAGCATCCAGATGTCCTGTTTTAAGTGGGATTATTGTGTTGATCAATAACAAATGAGGGTGTAGTATTTCCAATTGTCCTTGGATGTTATTCCATTTTGCACATTATTCACTGCCAGTCTTATTTAAGGGAGTGAGAGGTGAGAAAATATTTGTATTCATTTGATATGCTTGTGAAATGAGCTCATCCATGACAATAAAATCACAAATACAATTTGAGAAATGCAAAAACCAACCAGGCATGAAATTCCTTTCCGAGACTCATGGAGGGATGGCAAAATAAACCGTATGGGGAAATAAACCTCTGAGCAGGGGCGTCATCACTGATGGAATGGAAACTGTGAGATCTTAATCTTGTGCCCGAGGCGATGCCCTCGCCAGTGAACTGTGAGAGCCCGGCAGATTTAGTCAGACGTGAGAACAATATAGTGTCATTTCCAGGAGTCTGAGGTCAAGGGATTTAATAAATAATGGGATCCTGCCATACCTCTAAGATTTAGTGCCACACTTGAGGGTGACCTCTGTTCAAATTACTGCTTCCCTTCGAGCTGGACAGCAAGACCCAGGACCACAGGTCATGTTTTGGCTTTTGCGATCTAAAACAAAGCTCCACTTCGACCGCTCGTGTTACAAGTGGACGACCGGTGAAGTTTGTTGTGAAGACAGACGACCTCATCCCGCCACCCGCAGCGGCTAACGCTGAAGCCATTTGATTTGCTTCCAAACCCTAGACACCAAGGACAAAGGGCCAAATTTCTCATAATGGGAACCGTGCCAGCCTCTATTTGTCTGGCGGGCCTTAAAAAGCTTGCCTGTATTCAGCCAGTGCCACCGGGTTGGGGTAAGACACAGATGAGCTTTTTGACCCGGGCAGTTAAAAAAATGAGCTACAGTATAGACTCAGTGATGGACAAAAGCCATTTAGTAGCAGTAATTTGAGGGCCGTGACTCTCTTTGTCCAATTGGACTGCTGCCCGAACAGTATCCGTCCCACTACACAGCAGTGAGGGGGAACTTCAGATGAGCATTAACGGGAATCAAAATCTATCCTTAGCAGAAGATAAAAGAAAAATACAAAACCTGAAATGAGGAAGAATTGGGAAGCTTATATGATATTGTCTCCCACATGGATAGTGGAAATCAGGCAGACTGTGGGGCACAAATTAAAGGCCTCCTTAGAGCACTTCTTACCTCACACACTCTGTCTCCAGTGCCAGCAGAGGGCTAATGGCCAGGCTTTGTGGGGCCTTTGTGGGCTCAACAGGAAACTGAAGCCCCATGGGTGTTCCAGTGTCATAAGACGAGAGCCGCCACTCTCTCTACGCTTCTCCCTTTCGTCGCCAAGACAATTTGGGTTGAGTTAATTCTGGGTCATCTCATTACGCCTCACACCAGAGGTGACAGTGAAGCGAGGCGCGTTTATATGGGCCACTCACGAGAACTTTGTGTGACCTGGATTGCTCATCAGTAATCTTCACGGATGTGTTTGAGGTATGACCTAATTATCCTGTGAAGAATGTACTAAAACGTAACCTACAACTCAATTTTATGTGGTAAGTTGATGTGGTAACATTTACCGCGATATGCAGATGATTCAGCAAAATTGCATTCCTCTGAGGCTAGCGCTGGATCCTCTCAATTATTATTTTATCACTACACAAGCAGAGTGGGGAATCAAATAGTGACAAGAGAACTAAATGGAATTGGAGCTATTTGAGGAGTGTCAAGTAGTGTAGAACAGTAGACAAGATTTCAACACCGCTGCAAACCGCAGGCGGTGGTAAAAAGAATAAATCAAATATAATCAAAGGGAGACGTTCTTTTTTGATGTCCACGAAAGACATGTTCTTTTTAAAAGAGATCAAAGAGGTGCTGAGGTGTGCGGCGGGCTGGTCACTTACGTTCTTGAAGCCGCGGTAAAGGATCTGTAGCTCCTTGCGAGAGAAACGCGTCTGGGCCTCCAGTTGCTCCAGGCCCTCGGGGCGATGGCGGACTGCAGATAGTTCAAGCTCATCCTCGACGCTGTCTGGAGAGGAGGAGGAGGAACGTCAGATTTGCACAGATGCCGTTAACACTTTCTGCAGATTATCAGTAACCCAGGCTAGAGTTTAAGATATCCTTTACACGCTATACTCTCCAAATAAACTTCCAAACATAGGCGATAGCTAAGCAAATACTTCTCCAGACACTTTAATTTAGCACATTCATGACGCTTTTCTACTGGAATTGTCACATTTTGTCCTGAAATAGCCACAGATTCTATAGGTATCCTTCAAAACAAAAACCCATTCAAGCGGATCCATTGTGAAGTATTTTTCACTCCTTTCCTCAGGTCCTTTTATCTGCAAATGTTACTCCACAAAACCAAGCAAAAACGCAAGTGCTCAACCTCTTTTCTACACCAAATATGACTGCAGAGGTAATTAGTGTTATCGAGACCCCAGAACACGGCCCGTCTGGCAGAGAGCCTCTTCAAGATGGGGGCCACTGAACCCCGTGAAACTTTTTAATGGGCCTGTAACGATGGCAGCCGCTGTCTGAGCGCTGTCAGCGGCGGCAGTGTCCTCGGAGCCCAGCGGTTGACTTGTCTTGTTGGCGCTCGCCCTCTCATACACCTGAAGTGCCACGCAGTCTCTAAATGCCTCATTAGCTCCCAGGGGCTTATTGTGGCCCGCAGCCAAAAGGCCACATCTCCTATCAGCCCACAATTAACCTGCTGCACTGGAGCTAGGGATGTGTGTGTGAGTATGAGTGTGAGATGTTAATTGATATATCATACAGAGCTGAAATGGCTCTTTGACCTCATACATTGCCCTCTTTATTAGGATTTACTCCATAAGTCAAAGTTTTAGACCTGTGTAATCAGTAGATTGTTGTTTATCTGTCTTGTTTAACTTCAGACATCCAATCTGACTTTACACCAAATGAGCATGATGACAAAAATATTCTGCAACATACAAATATATTCTTTCAATTGTGCACAACTGTTGGCATTACCTTAATACATGAAATGAAAAACATTTCAACAGCAAATATACGCACATGCACATTTGAAAGACTGAGCAGGCCTAGGTCTGGCATTTCAATGCTTCTCAGGAATCAAAACATTTCCCCTTGACTGAACATACTCCATTCCCGTGTAACTAAGATAAGCACAGATTTACTGCTTACATTGCTGTAAAGCTACAGTCTAGTTAACTGCTGAGGGTTTGGGAAAGATGATGGACTGCAGAAAACGCTCTGATCTACATGTAGTATCGCATCATGAGCCAGATATCCAAGATGAAGGATTTAACACATTCACCAAACATCTGGAGCCTCATTTATCAAAGCGTGTGTAGAAGAAGTTCTAAATGTGTGTGTAAGACCAAGGAAACTGTTATTTATCAAACGTGCGTACGCACAGCTGTACACAATCAACCATGATAAACCCCACACATCCCATATGGTTTGGAAATGCCCTAAACGGACCATATACGGTAAACAACCATCCCTTTTTAAGGCCATCGTACATGTATGTTTAATTGTTGCAGAGAACCTGAATTAATAATTGCGTACACATGGTCAGGACTAGGTGTAAATTCACAGACGGTTGACAAATGAGGCCCCTGGCGTCTACACCCTTTCTATTCCCACAGCTGCAAAACTAAAAGATTCATTTTGAAAATACATAAGACATGACTAAATAAATATGTACATTTCATGAATCTTCAAAACGAATGTTAGTTTTGCAGTTGTGGCTTAAATCAGGCCTGAGCAATAACGTGCAGCTAAACCCCTTATTGAAGTGTATGCCCCCAGACAAAGAAATGACAGAAGAGACACAGAAAGAGGGAGAAAGCATCTTAAAAACAACAAAATCACCAGAGCGAGAGAGGGAGAGAGAGAGAGAGAGAGAGAGAGAGAGAGAGAGAGAGAGAGAGAGAGAGAGAGAGAGAGAGAGAGAGAGAGAGAGAGAGAGAGAGAGAGAGAGAGAGAGAGAGAGAGAGAGAGAGAGAGCGCCTTGGAAGAGAGCCACTTGCTTTGATTACTGGCGGATGGCTTTTTGGCAGTGGAGCATGGAAAGAGCCTCATGAGTCGAGCTCTCACCCCGCGCTTGTGGCCATTCTGAGGGTAACCTAGGAAATACAGCATTGAGTCTTACAGTTACCCAGGCAACTAGAAGCTTCAGTACATTCTAGTAGACTGGACATGAAGATGCAGTGCGGGAGGGAAGGGTGTGTTGAGGTTGATATGGACTTAAGGCTTGTACAGCTGTTTATTCAGGACAACAACACATGCAATAGTATTATCATTTGGAGTTTAAGCTTCACTAGGCAACTTTGCACGTTGGCAGCTCTAAATGGCAGCAAAAGATAACTGTTTGAATTTTGTGGACTTCAAAACCCAGAAATCATGCAATGTGATGTTATTAAACTGTACACAAGCACACTCAACTGACCAGTCTGGGATTGCTTTATGCCAAAGGATACCAAAGAGAGGCAAAGGGTCTAGTGTTGGTGAGTCAAGCTTTCTCACTGCTGTTTAGGAGACAGTTTTGGATTTCTCTCTTTAGTTTTGTGTCGTCACTTCCAGTGGGTGGAAAGGTGTACATACCTGACACCAGAATTTAATTTGGGCAAATAGAATCTACAGGGTCTCAATTAGGGAGATGGGAAGCTCTTCACTGTTGCAGCCCCACTTCATGATTTAGGCTGATATGACGGGTGTATTTTTACATAAAAATCTTGTCTAGTGCAGTTTTAATCATTGTATTGAAGCCTGTGTGTCACATATATTATCTGCAAATTGCTGTTAACTAATTTACAAATGCACTACACCAGCTATGCAGGTACTTATTGGCCAACTTACATGTCTACATGGTTTGGATTTCCATCCAAACCATGTAGTTTGGATGGAAATCTGAGTGGGAGACGAGGACCTCTGCCTCTTTGTGTATACTAACTTCAGTGTTAACTCAATATGGCATCACTCCAATTCAGGAGCAACTGGTTCACTGGGCTGCATTACTTATTAATATCATGTGTCCCACTACATTGTAGGTCATCAGTGTAAAAGACTTTGAATATGATATGGCGCCTATGACCTCACGTCAGGATGCAATTCAATATCTCATCATGTGTCAACTCTTTTCACACACAGCCAAGCATATCGCTTAACGAAAACTCAAGTGTACTTTGCTCCTGCCACTTTAACTAACGCAGTACGGTGCATGACTGCTGAACTACAGCGCCCTATTCAAGGAGCGAATGCATGACCGCTATACCAGCTAATAAAAACACAACACACTATCTAATGCTGTACTTGGTGCCACTTCAAGAACGTGAAAGTCATTAAGTAATAAGTTTAGAGCCTCGCCTAAAAGCGCTCAAACCCATTTCCCCTCCTGCTCCAGGCTGTTCTGAAAAATTTAGTGTGGGGTTTGATGGCGGGAGTGGGCGTTCAGACAGGCTCTTGAGTGCTGCAACCCATTTGTCAATCACGCCAACACTTAATTAATCTCAAGGCTGCTATGCCAGGTAAAAATAATAGCATAGGTAGAGCTCACGGCGTGTTTATGACGAGTCACACAAATGTCAAGACGGCAGATGGGATGAAGTAGAGGGAGAAGCCTCGCTGAACCTGGACTATAAAGGATGTGGTGGGAACAAATCCATCATCAAACAGAGGTTTAGAAGCTGCGTCACCCATCTCCTAGCAACCCCATCTGGCATCATCATGGAGAGCTGGCTGTGTGCAAATATTGGCTAGATATATAACCAGGCAAGAAAAAAAGATACCTGAAAAAGACTGTTGTGATGTGAGTGTAGGCCATTTCAGCAGTGTTATAAGTAAAAGTTAAAGGTCTGATAAGTTAGATTTGTTTCCAAATGTAGGTTACTGTGACACAGTAAACTCCTGTCTTTAGCCCCAGTCTCTACTCCAAAACACTATGAGCTGTAGCTTGAGAAGATTCAGTTTAGTTAACCTAAACTAACAGCTGTTTTTTCACATTAGCTAGCTAACTAGCCAACAAGCTAATTTAGCAAAGCACCAGATGCTAATGTTAACATGCAACTATTAGTCACTGCTAGCGTTAACGTTTGCTCCTACTAGATGTGTTAGCTTGTGCACAAATCATAAGTGTTTACAAAAAGACAGAGATGGTTTACTGCTGAGCGAGCTGACATTTTCTAAACACAAAATTGATCAGATGTATCAGTGGAGAAATGGTCATTTCCCCATCAAAAACAACACAGAAATTAACCAGGTCTTTTCAGTTCTTTTGAGACGGTCAAGTTGCACGTTTAGAGAGAAAATCAAATTTTCTCAGCCACTGTTGCCCAAGAGCTGGAGACCCCGGCTATGGCTGCCAGAGGCCGTGTTACATCACCTGAAAGTTTAATAACAGTATGCTTGTAGTGCCCATTTCCAGGTTGTCCTGGTGGCTTATTTGGCTAAGGTGCACACCGTCTAACTGCAACATCCTGGGCTTAAGTCTGGCCAGAGGAGCTTTGTCACAAGTCATTCCCCTCTCTCTCTCTCTCTCTCTCTCTCCTCCTGTCTCTCTTCACTGTAAACTGTCAAACAAAGCAGAGAGCCAGAAAAGTAATCTTAAAACGTCTATTTCCATTTTCCAAGGTAAATTCATTATTTGTTCAAATCATTATACAACTATTAGTTTGCTGCTGTGCAGATTGCCCTCTCTCTACAAACAGCAAGCTGAGTGAAAATAGAAAGACAATTTATAAAATGTAAATAAATACACCGACAAATGGATTGCTCTTTTAAAAATGCTGTATTTCAATGTTGATTTTTTTTCAAAGTTTAAAAACGGTTGAAAACATGACAAAGAAGTGGAAAAAGTAAAAGAGAAAAAAGGAGGTGACTGGGGATCTCATCTGCGGTTATGGTAATGCTGGGAGATGAAATGTATATGCCACATCACACAGGCACATTTGTGCTTAATGGCTGCCTGGAATAAAGTAGCCTTGATTTAGTCCAAAAGTTGTTATGAAGTTGCCTTGTAATGATAAGAGACAAAGAATTCAGTTTTCATCTGACAAATAAATGGATGGCATTGACAGTTTAAAGTGAAGTAATGAATTCAAAAAAGATGCTGTCTCCTGCTCTTCTGCTACTTTCTGCTCTGTGGATTGACACATGATTTGTAAACATTTCAACATAAAACAGTAAAGGCACACAATTTTATGGGGACAACAGCGCCTACAACAGCACTGCATCTATCCAAAATGCCTACACTGTATGGAGAAATAGACGGGACGGTCTCAAAGTCCAGACCTCAGCAAAAACAGCCGTCTATCAACATCCAGCTCTACCAAAGTTGGCCTGAGGTGAAGTTTTTTATCACCTCAAGATCTTGCCAAGCGTTTTAACAGCTAGCTGGTGCGGACCCCGGACAGGCATAAAAAGTTACAAAGTCAAAATCTCCCTTGGTCGCAGCCATTGGGCCTCACAGTGGGCTCGCTTAAACAGAGCGCAGACACGGAGCAGATGGTTGAAAGCTCAGATCTGGCTCACTTTACACAATAACCAACTTCATGGTGCACAACAAATGTCTCGGCAATGACTGACAGCGGTGATTCTTTTAAATCTCGCTGTTATATAACGGGCTTTAAAGCCAGCTCACATTGCCCTCTGTAATGAGACAATGACTTTGAGATTTTGGGGCTCTCATCCATTCTTGTTACCCGTCTGACACACACCTTGCTTCCTGAGTGAAAAGGAGAAATCTGAGTGTCCTCACTGAGGTTGAACTAGACAGATGCTGCTTCTGGTGCCTAGAGATATTGGTCTTGACAGCAAGATGCCTTTATTTGGAGGCATTACTGTACAGCAAAGGCATCTTTCGTACCTGGGAGCTCAAGGACATTTTGGGGGGGGGGGGCTACAATACAGGCTTATTCTTTAGCACCTGACCAATAAATGAGTTTGGGATGCAATGCAAATATTACAATTGAAGTAAAATAAGATTTATTTGCTGAAATAGACTTTTACTGATAATATTTCTTCACATTGCTTATTCAAATTTAGATTTTGAAGTAAATATTAGTGATTGGGGGCTGATGTCTTTCCATTTGAGCAACAAACTTGTTTCTATATAAATTAATATCAGAAGTGATGAGGCTAGGAGGCATTGAGATTTATCACAATGCGTAGGCAGTGATAAAATTTATGGTTTTAATAAAATTTAATTGCAATCCTGATATATCTGCCCAGCGCAGGTATGAAGACATTATTTGTAAACATTTCATCTGTACTATTTGCTCTTCAAAGAATTAAAGGCATGAGTGCTGGTGATAAGCTGCACAAACACAAAGGCAATAAAATGTGTTCTGTAAAGTGGAATAATGTGGAGGATGAGTGACACTGGCCTTAATCAGACAGGAAAAGAGCATGCAGTCTGGATTAATATTTGCCCTTTTTGTTTCCTTATTGACTAAATGGATAGGATGTCAAAACGTAGAGGACAGCTTGTGCTGTGAGTTAGCAGGAATCCCAGTCCCTTTACTCACCACAGTCAAAGTTAATCATTGTGCCACGCTGGTATTGCGTCACTTGTCACCGATTTATTAAACCATCAGTGTTGTTGTCCTGAAGTATCAAACATCAAGCAAACACAGGGACACTGTAAAGGGGTCTAAACATTTTACATTACTGATTCAGTCATTGCGTGCACACACAAAGTCATGCCATACTTTTGCCTTCTTTGAAAGGAAAAACACTAACCTTGTACCTAACAGCTTGTAGACTGACCCGCTGCTGCTGTAATGGCAACTTGTAGTCGAATGTACAGCTCATCAGAAATGTAATTCATATAGCCAGCTCTGAGTAACAAAGCTGCCCTCTGGCAATACAAGGGAATGAGATTGAATGCCTCATGAGGGTTATAAGCAAAGAAAAATGCCTCAGCACAGCATAATTACCTTGGGACACAGTGGAACTATCGTTGTAGGCTGTAGCCATAAAAATGCTCTGCTAGCCAGCATCTTCTTGGCTTTGTCAAAGAATTGACAAAGCAAATTGAAAAATGAACGTCAGAATATTACTCATAAAACGAGGCTGCACTGATCAATCATAGCCCAACTGCTACATTCCTTCAAGGCCTGTGATTCAGGAGTCATTTATCTCAAAGGTAAAGTCAAGCGAAAGGCTACAAGCTCGCTAGCCCTAAATCAATTGGATCTATGGAGTGAAAAAGACGGGTGAATAAATATTTGATAAATCTATATCATGTACAAACTAAAAGCTCTTTAGTTAACCGTGGATGGCTGCTCAAAATCAATAAATCTTAAGTCAAATTTTGTGCTGAAACACACAGTTTGATGAATTTTGCTGCTGTGCTTGCAGCTCCTTTGTTCTGTATAAAGATGTAGGTAATGCACAGAGGTAACAGCTGGCCTGGGGGACCATGCAAGACTGCTGAATTTACTAAGTGCAAAAGTACTGCACTGTGTTTGACACACAAATGAAACTAATTAATTAAACCGATCTCCAGCGGGGAAGAAAATTAGTCTAAGTCTAGGTTTAATCTGTGTCTGTGAAACCGGCTTCAAGCACATTCTTATCTCAGCTATTATGCATGCTAAGGACTTGCCTTCCTGATAGTGTGCATCACACTGTGCATGTTACTTCCTCATTGTCTCTCTCTCACCCATTAATTACTACTAGCATTTTCACCCAATGTTATCAGACTATGAACTAACCAAAGAACATAACAGGATTAGTTTAAGAAATACAGTATAAGTGTACGGCTTAAATGTCTGTGATACTGGGTCCCAAGTGTCTCTTCCCAAGAGCTACCGCTTGTGTGTGACAAGGTCTTTGCCCTCTTGCGCAATTTAGCTTCAGCTCCTCTCCTTTGTTTTAGCACCACGGCGCCAAGGAGGCGGGACGCACAAAAGTAGGCCACGGCTCAGTGGGAGCACAACTTATCTTCTGACAGTCTGCATGATAGTGTTACGGGTGTGAGCCTAGAGCTTTACTGGTGGTCTGAAGATCTCGGACCACGCTTGGACAGTGGTTCTGCTTTACAGTTGATGGCCCGACTTAGTCTAATTGGCTGAGTCTCAGTGACCTCCCTGGGTTTAACTTCCCAAGGTTTAAATAATGAAAAAGCTGGAGCAGACTTTTGAAGAAATTACAAGTACCCACCTACCACTCTCCCCTTAGTTTTTCCATGACACAGGTGAGGCTGAGCTCCTCAAGATGCAGGAAAGCACTATTAGACTACTAGAAATAAGAGACATTGACATTTTTTTTTTTTTCCATTTTACACTACCAGGTAGTTCATTAATAGAACTGGTTCATCCTTATTCGAGGGAAAAAGGGTAACTGAGCTACATGAACAACCTGACTGACAGAAATTCGATTGAAAGAACTGGTGGTAAGCCTTTGATAATGTTGCAAATGGACAAAGACTTGACACTTAACTGACAAAATATAGACAGACCACTGCACTTGTCAAGAGTCTATTCCATTAAAATGGCTATAAACATAAACAGCATACTTAAGTTTGTAAATATTTGATGCTACAGTTACTTTGTAGTCAGGATTTAGCAAATGTGGTCACTTAGGCTTACAAATGTATCTTTCAGGCACTCAGACGATGCTATAAATTTTCACCAAAGAACCGATCAGGCTTTTTAGGTCCGATTACGTATTCTACTAACAAAAGCACATCATGAAAAAGTGAAGAGCGAGCATAAACAGTAAAATTTCAATATGACACTGCACAGATTGTTGTTATGGTTACATGACATTGCTGGCCTAACCATGTGTAAATAAATCATAGTTTGTTGATGTTAGCGTGGCCTTGATGACTGAGGTGCTTATTCACCTCTTGTCACCAGTGGCACATGAAAAAGGTTTTCATTAAGGCAGCATAGCCTATGCTTTCTGTTCAATACATACAATACAAACTGTTTATAAATCATACACATGTTTTTACATACAGTATGTTTCCTATTTTATTTATTTTTCCTGTTTACATCATATGTTGGGCAGCTTTTGTTTTGTTTTGATCAGACAGTTGAAACAGTGCTCAGTTGATCCCATACGACCTGTTTAAATGTCTATTGTCTGATTATAATTGGTGGCCGATTGATCAGTGCGTCCCTAATTCAGACGGTTTAATTGACCTCAATTCAAATTTCATCAGTTGAACTGACCCAACCTGAGGCTTCCCACCAATAAGCTCTCACTGCTCATGACACACAACAGCCTGCTGTCGCTGACACACTAACCCCGGAGCCAAACTCAACACTGATCTTATCTTGACCTCAGCTCACTCCTAATATAGTCCGTTCTGGGTCTTGGCAAGGCAACAGAGAACCACGAACCACCAACCTCATGGTATCATGTTCATCACAAGACTACACTGTGTCTGTAATTGTCCATTTAAGGGCAAAATATGTAAACATTAGTCACAACATGTATGGATGATCACTATGGCAGACAACAGCAGTATTGGTTATAAATGATCATGAGTGGAAGAGTTACTTTCAGGCTCCTAGCCTGTGAGAGCAGTAAGCAATATCCCAGTGTCACTTGCACAACAGAGCAATAAGTATTTGAGGGACTCTATATCTCAGCGGAAACAATATAACTGGAATTTGGGCTCCAATTTAATTTTATCATAACTCTGTGCACGTTATCAGTGAAGTCATCTTCAAGGACTTCAATAGAGCTAAGAACATCCCGACACTCGCTCATACATGAGTACTTGGATGCATTATAACTTGGCTGATATTATCCTTTGGACCATCTCACAGCTACATGTTTTTGGCCGAGAGATTAATGATGAAAAAGATAAGTCCATCTTTCCTATGATGTCACATACATGTCCTTCGAACTGATGTATTGTACACTGGGAGCTACAGAAGTAATATTTTGACATTGATGCTTTCCTCATCCCTAGGTATTAAACTTGATGGTTCCAAGGTGTCATGAATCTCTCTCCTGCAAATCTACCAGATGGTATCAAAGTTAAAATGAGGGCACCTCTGCCTCCGTCAGTATGGGAGATTTACACTAGAGTATCACACAGTAATATCATATTGCAATTGCCCTGAGGAGTCATATAAATGATAACTTAACCTGTGCATTAACCTTAACCTGGCAACTCATCCTGTACCTTCATCTGCAACACATAAATAACTGGTGGCCTTCACTCCTTGGCAGGGACACATCTGACTGCAGGTGCACATTTTAAATCTCAACTTCCTGTGATTTGTCAGCTGGAAAGAGGTAATCAATGACATGTGAATTGGCTTTCAAAATACTACTAGAATGTCTCAAACTAAAATGAAATATTACTCCATTCTTATTCTCCATTACAACCATTCTTTTTCACAAGATATTAAAGTGGAGACTGATTGGTGACATGTTAAGCTGACTGATCAATACACCTTTCGATTTTGATTTCAAAACCCCCGACTCTCTGAAGGTCAACTCATTATTGAAAGTTGCAGAATTGATCCACCTATGGAAATGGACATAATGACATTTATAGAAACTCTACATATGGTCAATAAAGCTAATACCAGGGGCAAAGCCTCTGGGCAAACTAAATCTAAGCCAATCAGTAAGAGCCAGGAGAAGTGAGACTTTGCATTTCAATTTTGCACTCTAAAGTACAATATTTGTTCTGTCAGGCTGGGGACAGCAAGTTCACTTCAACACCTCATTCCAGTGTACAAGTCCCAAAGCCCTGTGTTGTTTTTGACTGAAACGGGGACACACTGACACTCCCTTGGCAGCGAGCAATTAACTGAAATTACACAGTGAAATAGGGGACGGGGAATGAAGATGAGCAAAGTTTGGCAGTCTGGCCAATGGTGGATTTTATCCACGCTGGCAGGTTTCCCGTAAAATGACTGGTGTGAGATCGATTGACCTGCTCTCCCAAAGTTACACCAACACTGTTGGCACACCTGATTTCCCAGCAGAATACTTAAATTGGCAATTGATGGGTCATGCAGCTATTTTGATTTAGTGCTTGCGTAATGACCCACGCAACAGCACATCTGCTACAGCAGCATTTGGAGGTGAGCCCTTTTTAAAATTCCAAACGTAAGGAGAATAACTTCACGTAATGCAAGGGCATCTACAGTGAGGTGCAAATTATTGTGCAATCCGTTGCATTTATAAATACGACACAAGCCACCAGGTCAGGAGAATGCTTCGTTCGTGCTTTACTGGAATGGGAATTTGTGGACATACAGAAACTCTGAAACTCTGCCTGAAGCATTTCATATTGAAGTGGAAGGCATTGTGTAATTAGTCTGGGTTAAGAATCCTTTGCCTGGGGGCGTCCTGGTGACTCAGTGGTCTACGGCGCGTACCATGTAAATGCAACGTCCTGGATTGGAATTCGGGCCGAAGACCTTTGTCACATGTCATCCCCCTCTCTCTCCTAATCTTTCCTGTTACTCTCTCTCTACTTTGAACTATCAAATAAAGCCGAAAATGCCCCCCAAAAAATATTTAAAGAATCCTTTGTCCCAGGTTCCCAGCTTTACTTGCCCACTGCAAAATTTCAATCCATCAAGTGGCCTGAAGCAACAATGAAGTTGACCAGTCCTTCCTGGACATGTAGCCAGTAGCTTAGAGGGAGTTCTAAAAGCACTGGGCATCAACATAAAATGATTTATACTGTCGGTCTAATCATCAGAATACACTATGGAACAGAAAAAATGAGTTTCAAACACGTAAGCTTTTCACACCGGAACACAGCTTACGCCAATTTGCAAAAAAGCAAGTCTCTAAAAGCAAGTCTCTAAGTCTCTAAGCAAGTCTCTAAAAGCAAGTTTCTAAATAAGTCTCTAAAAGCAAGTTTCTAAGCAAAAAAGCAAGTCTCAAATTAACTAACACCCATTATGAAACCCATGGAAATATACCAATTGATATCAAATGAGCAAACTGCAGAAAAGGTGAATGAAAGCGCAACATTAAATATTCTGCTGGCATCTCCAGGTCTGCCTCGAGGGAGAGGAGTCATTTTCAAAAGGTAAAACATGTAGCGCCCTTTGGCTATATTGCAACGGCTGACAGTTTGCCTTTCCTGAGATGTAATGAATGCCTTGTGGCCCCTTCACAGCTCCAAATATTTGCAAATGTTCCAACACAAATTATAGCACCCATCCAAATATCAGAGCTGCCAACAATGGACATCTCTCCGATTACTTCTCTGCTTTTGCATGTGTTGTGCAGATCCATGTCGATAGGAGAAAAGTAATTCAAACACACTCTCCACTCTGTGATGAGAAAGGCTCATTTTATATCAGATAAATCACAGGGAAGATGAGGGAGGAGGATACGGATCAGCCATTTGTTCCCATTTGGTGGGCCCAAATACAAATAGGCCCTAAGATTGGAATCCAGGAGAGCGATATGTCATTGCTGTTATTTAATAAAGCAGGCTCCAGTTCCATATGGCTGGCGGGAAAAATGGCAGTGAAATCGACTTGGATAGAAAGACAGGGTCATTGCATAGCCTCTCTGTAAACCAAGGCCACTTGGGTAAATTATGAGACGACAAAGACCAACTGTTTTGCATTTGAAATATTTCTGTTGAGATATGAATTCATTTGTTTTGGGAAATGACAGCCGGTGAAAAAGGTAGTTCCAAGTAAATTTGTGAAGGCAGAGACGAGGGAGACTGGGAATAGATTTGGGTAAACAGCCAAATGGTTAAACTCAGATATGGACTAAGGTCTTGATTATTCTCTGTAGGTTAGCACAAACTAATGCAAGACAGATGGCAAAGTAGAACAAACTAGGTCTTTACTGGCCTAATAATGCTTTGGCCAGAGGTTTCTGCCATCAGTGCAAATTTGCTACAGTATGTTGGCTTGTGCATTGTGAGTCGTTAGAATAAGTTGAAACAAGCAAATTCCCCAGAATGAATATAGGAAAATTGTTGGGCACTATATAAAATGTCAATGTCTTCATGTCTCAGAAGCCCATTTTTCAGCCTTAGAGGGATGTCAAATAAAATGCTGTCCTTTGCCGTTATGGGCTGAGTGTGAGTGACTGCGCTGGAGCGCTGGGGACCGGCTGCCAAGATTCTTTATGAAGGAGAGCATGCTCTCACGCCAGCCATAATGACACACCATCAGAGGGCCGAGGCATTTGTTGGAAACTGGGGAAAAGTGCAGTCTGTGCTTTTAATTGCAATAATTTGTCACTTGGAAGTGTTTCGATAATACAGTCTCTCTAAAAGGAAACCTTGCTCCTGCACAGAAGGAAAGGCCCTCTGACCTTTCTGCTCCGAGGGGAATCATTTTAAAGTTTATAAAAAAGAAGGGAGGAGGGAAGCAAGACGACATCTCAGAATTTAAGCACACTTCAGCTTCAAAGTTAAGAACTTTCATAACAAAAAGCTAAAAAACATACCCAACAAGGAGAGAATGTCTGTGACTCACTCCCTACGAGTCACGGATAGGAAAGCACATTAATGAATGTCAGTTTATGTAATATCATCACTTGAAAATGACAATGAAGCGAATATGATGAACTCATACAGTGGCCAAAGATGCCAATTCCAACCCTTTGAACCACACTTCAATTATCTCTATATAGTTCAGCCAAGATACAAACAGAATGTCAAAGTTGGGGGAAATAGTGTCTCAATTAATTCAAAACCTGACATCTATGTCCACATGTCAACTGTCTGAGATCTGAGATGTGTAAAAAGTGGTCAACTGAGTCAAATTGTGGTGAGTTCAAGGTGCCGTCCCACTGAAGACAGCAACAGTGAAGCACAATTGGAGGGTTGATTACTACTGTAACACTGAGGCTTTTGCTCACTATTCTATAATGAAAAGTCCCCAGCCAGTTTTGTGGCAGAATGATTTATGTCCTGTGAACTTCAAAGGCACCGGCCAATTTCACTAAAAGGAGTACAGTGATTTGTGTGATAGGAATCAAATTGTAAGCATTTCTATTGTCTGATGCAGTGTGGCCCAACCAAGCTCATGGGTAGCATTGGCTTTACAACTGATGATGCGTGGCACTTTGTCATATATCCAATTCAATAAAGCTTCCTTTGTCATTGGTGAGCTCCTTTATCAGACTCGAAGCAAATTAAAACTTAGCTATGTGCAGCTAATGGTTTCAATATATCATACTATATGAGTCACTGGTAATGGGATTGGTTCACCATAGGCACAAGTCAGCACTTTCCATCTCTGTGTCCCAGTTCTCCTTACATAGTGCAATCCACTGATGTAAAAGTTCGCTGAGAGCACGGGCTATTTTCACCACATTTCTTTTCATCAGTTATTTTGTTTTCAATCAATAGAGGGAACGCACTCTTGCAGCTCGGGTAAAGAGTGAGAAACAAAGGAGACAAAAACATCAATCTAAACTCATAAGACACAGTATATGCAGACTTCACAAAAGCAACTTTCTAACAAAACAATGTTTTTTTCATCTATGGAAATCTGAAAACACTATGAAGGCCGGTACACTGAAGGCGATCCATCTGGAAAAAAAAACAACAGCTAAAACCTCTCATTTAGCTTTAATGTCTGCAAGGAATTTCTGCATTATGCATGAGAAACTACGTCCTTGGCTTAATTATGGAAAGTGTTGTTGCTGGATTCATGTGGCGATATGCTTATTCATTTAGCTGCCTAATTAAAGTCATGAAAGTGCTGAATGAGCACATATTGCTTGTATTGCTTTGATTGAAAAATGAATAGCAGATGAGTTACATGAAGCCGCACGTGTGCAGCTTCAAAGCTCTCTAAACAGAGATGGTTTCAAGAAAAGATGTTTTTTTTTTTTTTTTGCACCAACACTTTTTAAGACTCTTTAATTATGCAATATTTTGCCTTTAATAAGATCCTCGCAGTCTGCATAGCCAAATACTGTTGTGGCTCACAGCACTGAGGTTCTGAATTAATGAATATCCCAACAACTCAACAAGCATATTCATGCCCATGTCTTCTAATAATGTCATGTCCCAGGATATCACAAGACCTCTGGCGCCCCATTGCTTTAATGACATTGTAAATTATGTTGCGTCTCCCCACTGCTGGGGAGCAGTGGTCATTCAATGAAATACATCTTAATAGAACACAATCGGCCTCAAGCTCACTCGTTCACAGGGAGACTGAAGAACTGCAAAATATTAGATCCACGGCTCATCATCATCTGTCATTCTCCCTCTATCAGAATTGATTATCTGTGATGTTTTCATCAAAATTGATTGCTCGAGTTAAACTTGTCCTTTACTTTCCTAACCCAAATTGACAGGGAGAGTCCTCTTACTTTCAATGAGCTCCCCCACCATGCCCTTCACCTCTCTGATTACAGTTAAAGACACCAGATGGACCCATAACTTAGGACGTTCAATCAGGTTGGGTCAGACATGTCACCGCTCTAAATAGGCATCATGGAAAATAACCAAAGGGTAGCTGGGCCAGTTGATTGCTGTCCTCTAACTGGATTGGAAAGAGGCCAAACTATGACAGTGTTTGATGGGGGGTTGCTTACAAACTGGCATTTATTCCCTGTTTTAGTAACTCAATCAAAGTTGCTTGTATGTATAGGAATGAGATGATACACTTCCCTGATGGACATGGCCAATTACCTTAATTGGACACATCTTAAATGCCATCATCTGAAATAATGAAAAGATGCTAAACAGTCCTGCTGACTCAACGTTGATGGATATGTGACTCAACAAAAAACAACCCCATAAAGATGCAGTGCAGTTTACACCACACCCATAAAACAGTGTGCGTACTTGAAATACACACACTTCTGCACTTAACGAAATGAGGAACACGCTTCAATATTTTACAGTGTTTCAAATCTCCCACTGGTGGCCTACTTCAAACAACACCACAATGACCTGTACAGGAAATCTAGACATAAAGACCGGTCTGACTAGCAGAGTCAGCCTCGGGCCATGATAACTGTGATTCTTATACTGTAGGCCTGTTTTATCACTGTACCGCGGTGATGTGATAATCGATGACAGGCACGTCAGAACTGCTACATCACACCTGAATGCCACCAAACAACAGTAAAGGTCATTCATAATTTTACATCATAAGAAATCAACGGCCATGTTTGATGTTCAGAACGGTGAGGTACGAACTCAAAGTTGTACCCTCTAGTTTTGACCCGTCATTGGTTTTGCCCTCCAGTGATGCTTGAAGTGCTGGATGACAGAGAACCAGAGAAGTCCCAAAAGCTCTGACCTCCCGTCATTTTGAATTTCGACTGTCGACTAACAGCGAGGACTGTTTACTGCATCTGATAGCAACCAGCAAAGTGAAGCTTGGCTAAGGGTGGCCCCGACTCCAGATCTGAGCATTTCAAAGCATAAAATGAATTATGATGATTAGACTGGGGCGGCTTTAGCCTAGGGGGGTTAGAAAAGCGAGCTTGTGACCGGAATGCTGCCTTTTTGAATATCCGGCTGGGAAAATGTGGGTGGGGGATGTGAATGAGTCAGGCTCTCTTCCCTTGACAACTACAGCCGAGGCGCCCTTGAGCCAGGCACAATCTCTAACTGCTTAAGTGTAGCTGCTCAGTGGCCAGAAGTAAGACTGCGGTTGTCCTGAGCAATGACACGCTGTTAATGTGTGTGACTGTGTGAATTTGAGAGAAGGCGTTGCTGGAAAAGAGCATGCAGTACTTGAGAAAACAAAACGTACAATTAGTACAATATGTCCACCTGCCTTCTACCATTAATGGACATAGCAGGTACTGATTATGGTATAATCAGTATAATAACAATATAGTGATTAGTGTAACTGTAGTAGTGCTTACATCCCCTTCAAACAACACATTTTGTGGTTCAACTCAGGCAGGATGCACCAACCAGCTCACCCACCACAGACATGACCTGTTCATTACTGCCTACACTACAAGTTTAGAGAGGAGACGATCAGGTGATAACACCGGGGATTAATCCCATGTTTCACACCAGCAAAACTCACCCAGGTCAGTGCTGACACTAACTCTCTCTGTGGCCGGGCCATAAATCCCCAACAAGGACGCAGGGAGAAGACAAAAACCTTGTTAGATGGTTATCTGCACTAAGACACTCTCAGTGCTCTCGCCCGGTAATGGCGAACGGCGAGTCCAAATTGACACAGCATTCCGTCCCTGTTCGTGTAATGAAGTACATACGTGTGTGTGTAGGGGGGGTGTACCATTGAACTATAGCAGAAATATTTATCATCCTCTGACACACTGATTAGTCTGTACCCTATGAGGCTTCGCTCAGCACTATGCACTAATGGCTCTGTGGTGTGCGAATGTGCGCAGAAATGTATGTGTGAAAAGCATCAGTGTGTGTGTGAGAGAGAGAAAGACAAAGAAAGAAAGAGCTATGGGTGAGTGCCACGCTGCTGTGCATTGTGTCTGTGTGCTTGGTTATGCTACAAAGCATCCAAGTCAATCTTGGACATGTACAACCAAAGTACTGCAGAAAAACAAAGGCCAAACATAAGTAATTGGGAGGGCTCAGCAGCTGATCCATCAGCTAGTGAACTGCAGTGAAATCCTAATACTGGCCGTGGGATAGTTGGCGAAAGTACATGCATCAGTTCTGGTACCTTTACAATAAAACTGAGACTGGCTAATCACACGCTACTTATCAGGATTCAACTCACATTCACAGTATGGCGGTGTGGTGATTGTGCAAGGTCTGATGCAACGATCTTGTAATATTTCTCCCAGCACGGAGGCATGCCACTGGCAGAGAGAGGCTGTGAGAAAAAAAAAAATGTTTTCCCAAGTCTCAACGCCTTACAATCTGTGCAGTAGCAGTGATCAGAGTTGGTAGTTATTGCAACGTCGCATCGTGCATATTCCCTACAGAGCAGAAATGACCATATCCAGTCGCAATGTGTGGCCTGCTGTGAATTAAAATATTCTACTTGGTCTTGACAGTTGCACAAAGCGTATACTTTCTTGGCTGCTGCAAGTTGATGCTACAGTAAAGTGTGGTAGACCTGTGCATCATATATCAAGAGCTCCCTCTCAGCATGCATTCTCTATGGTGCCAAGTTGAAGTATGCAGAGTTCCTTTGGATGATTCCATGTTATGGGCTAACCTGCAAGTCACAGGACAAGCATATAGATGGGTTTTGGATAATATGTATGAACACATAATATGGACACACACAGCAGTAACCTGGATTTTAAAGTGTGCTTGTGACCGAAAGGTTGCCAGTTCAAATCTACAGTCCAGCTGAGCAACTCAAGGTGGGGGAAAATGAATGAACACTCTCCTTTCACTCAGCATGTACCACCTAGGTGCTCTTAAGCAAGGCACTTATCCCCCAACTGCTCCAGTGGCAAACAGTTGGAGACTGTGGTTGCACTGAGCAGCTCCCAACTGTGAACATGTCCAGCTGTATGAGTGAAACAGAGCGTGTGGCTTCAGCAAAACACTTTCTCTAAAGGTTAAATAAAAATAAAGTTAAAACAAACACTTTTAGTCAAAAGGTGCAAAAGGTGACAGCTGCAAAAGGTGTTTGTGTTAGAATAGATAAAAAGTTAAATTTGACCACTGGATCTCTATAAAAAAAATGTAATTTCCTGTAATTATCCTGCTCACTTCAAACGCCTTCGTCACAGGATTTTTCCAGACGTTTTCTTTCATGACCCCTTCTCAAAAATTGGATGAATGCACTTCAGACAATTCCAGGGCTTAAATGTCCCCATCTTCTCCTGAGCATGATTTGAAACAAATGCAGGACATCAATACCTTTTATTGACTGGTTGTCAGGTGGATCATAAGCTCAGATAGCAGATATTCTGCAGGTAATTACACTCTGTGTGAAACTCCTGTGTGGAATACAGATCACATCAGTGAGCGGATGACGCTCGACACACCGGCTTTGATGTCTTTCTCACCGTGCCACGGCAACGGATCAATGCGATGACGGCTGCATTTGAAAATGTAAAGGGGGGAAGTGAGTTTCAGCTGACCGCTGTTTATTGAAGCACGTAAACCGCCACGCTGCACACGAGGTCCACAATTTAAGCATGAATCACCAAATGAAAACATCATTCCCATGTGCCCTCCAAAAAACTGCCACAACCAATCCAGAGACATTAACAAATCCATCTAAACATTCCCCTTAAGTCGGGTCATCTTTTTCCAACCACCCTCTAACACACATATCACTTTTCTATTTACTTATCGTCTCTCTGAATAGGAATCAGCATTGGGGACGTTTGATTGATCATCTTAATTAGGAGATAAAGCATGTTTACCAAACAGAACTCTGATGGATGGGCTGGATTTAAACGCAAATTGCTTACTATGCTGCTCTACTTTATTTAATGAGACAACTGCGGTAGGGCCAAGCTAAACAGTTTATTTAGGCCTGACACATTCTGCGCCCGGCCAGCCTGGCTGTGCCCTTACTTAGTAGCACATGATGGGGAACGGTGTCCCTCGAGTGCGCAAACACATGCATATGCAGAGGACCTGGAGTAATAATTTAGACCTCTTATGATTGCATTCGGAGCGAAGAGGCAAGGTGGAGGGAAGCGTATGCAGACAAAGTAAACTTGTGCAATCAGACGCACACCCACACACACACGCAGACACTTGAACGCACGCACAGGTGCACACACACTCGCCGAAGGCACTCTTTTCAAGGGCTTGCGCAATAACATGAGCATCTCTACCACTGACAAAAGTTTTCATACCAAACAAATTCATATCTACTTGTTCACATATAGGCCACACATACACCCATACACACACACACTGTATGTACACAAAGGCAGAGGAACCACACCCACAATCCTCAGCGGAGAAGAGAAGCCTAACTCGGAGGGAGTTCAAAATGACAGAGGCACTTCTCTCATAACCACAAAGCTCCTCAGGTCTCTGAACCAAAAATTCAATCTCGATCTTTCTGAGCGGCCCCCGCCACTTTCTCCTTAGTTCTGCTCAAGCTCTTCCTCCCTTCAAATCACATCTCTCTTTTCCCCATACTTCAGTCACATCTTCTGGCTTCATAATTTCATCAATAAGACAGTCCGTTAGCATTTCTGAGTCGGTCACGCTTTGGTTTGGTGAACTCAATTAACATACCAAGTTAGAAACTACACGTCTGTGTCAAAGGAGAACTGGCAACAAAAGAGTAACCTTGTTATATCAAAGCGACAGAAAGGCTGGAAATCGATGGGAAATGATTTGAACTGAAAATAAATTATAATGACAGCAATTTTCATAAGCTGTTGCATCTCTATCAGCAAGTAATTTTGGTTTCAGTTTTCATCTCTATCTGTTCCTGTCTTTCTCCCTCTGTTTTTTCCCTCTCCCTCTGTTTCCATCTCTCTCTCCACCTCTCCTCCAGTGTCTTACCCTCTGAGAAGTTGATGAGCCCTAGCAGGTGCAGCAGCTTGATCGAAGCGCACACCAGCACCACGATGCCCACCGTCTGCAGCCCCTCTGTCTCCCAGATCGCGTTCAGCATTGCTCCGCCCTCGGCCCACTCCGCGCCACCATACCCCGACCCGAACCCGGAGCCCGAGCCCGAGCCGGTCTCCTCGCCCTCGGGACCGCCGCCGGTGCCGGCCGTGCCACCCGTGCCACCCGCCCCCGCGCTCCAGTTCCCCAGCACCCACTCCACCGCCACGCCGGCCCACACGCACGAGCCGGGCGCCCCCCGGCACCCGCCTGCCGCCCGCTCGCTCCCTAAATCCAGTCTGGGTAAAGTTGGGATGGGACGGGGTTAGAAGCCGGACCGGTGGTACGATGAATGATAGTCGGCCTCAGGTTTGTGAAGATCCTGAAGTCATTAAGGTTCTGTCTGATCTCGAGGGGTCACCAAGAATTTAGAAAAGCTGATTCAGAGAGGAAGAAAGTCCGGATGTGCGACAGAATGGCTGCTGATCTCAATTCTTCTTTCTTCTTTTTCTTTCCTCTCCTCCCAAATGAAGAGACATGTGAGAGCCGGAAAAGCAGGGAGAGCGAACTCTGCTCTTCTCTGACAGTTTGTGGCTCTCTCTCTCGCTCTTTCAGGCACACTGCCTCACTGCGAAGTAAAGGGAGGGAAGATGAGAGGGAGTGGATATGAGTGAGGGAGTGAGAGGGAGGGGATACGGGACAGAGGGGAGGGAGGTGTGGTGCGAGAGGATGCACAGCCTCTCAAGCTGTGCATACACACTGATTTACTTCAAACACGGAAGCACAAATCTTGGAAAGCAAATATAGTACTGAATCTCTGTCACTAACAGTAACAGAATGTGTCACTGTATGTTAATGTTATGGCAGTGTTGAGTGAGTGTGTGTGTGGCATCATAAAACATAAAGTAATGTTATTTAGTAATGAAAAGGTCTGCGTCCTCCAAAATCTATTTTCACAGGCTGCAGGACTGATTGCAGAGCAATATGATGAACAAATTAATTCCATATAAAAAGCATGACAAAGCATGAAAAGCAGAATGGACAGCCACAACAATAGCTTGCACAATTATGCTTAGTGGCAATTTATCTAATGTAAAAACATTCTTATAGGGGGTTCATTGTAATTCATATGATACGAGTTCAATAAATCTTTTATGCTGTCCAAACTGCTGCTGAGAAGAGGCTTTCTTTGCAAATTCCCAATACTCATAATTACCTTTATTTCTATGGTACTTTTCCAAAAGTAAAGTTTTTGCAAGTGCCCTGAAAAAAAAAATGCAGGCACTTAAAACAGTACAATTAGAATAGGATGACAGTCACACAACAAAATAAAAAGAATATGTACAAGAAACTGTTGAAAATACTTAAAATTCCCAGGCCAAAGTGATTGCTGATTTTTTCCTCTCTAGACCTCTTGGGCAGCGTGATATTGGTCTATCCATACGAGTCTTGGCGGGTGGGTCTATTTGTCTAAGCAGTCTTTACACACACACCACGTAAAGACGTGGAGAGTGGGGTGAAAAACCCTATCGATCATGCCGGGTCATTAAATGTAACTGATTGTGTTCAGGGAGCCAGTTCTTTCAAAAGGAATTCAATGTCACTGAGATGTAGTGGAGGGATCAAGAGTACAACTACAGGACGGACGAGTGAGTGAGTCAGAGAGAGAGAGAGAGAGAGAGAGACAGAGAGAGAGAGAAAGAGAGTCTTTCATGTGGTCAGTGTTTATAGTAAAGCAGTGGAGACACCACCATCTACTGGCCCTGTGGAGACTGTCATTGTCATTATCATCCACTAGAGGTGATTCACTTCCTCACACAGTTTCATCACTCGTACAATAACTATCTGAAATACCTGCATTTCATTTACAGAAAAGCTCCTTTAATTTATCAATTACTGCACTCGACATCAAACATGAACAGCCCATGAAGTGCAAGCTCAAAATATATCAACACGCCTTTTGAAATTTCATTTGAAACTACATAATCAGAATTTCAAAGACTCAGAGAGACCATTCTTTTAAAATGATTTCTCCGCCTCTATTCTTTCCACAGTGAAGTCAGCCATACATCACTGACGTAAAGGAACAAAGCCACCTTAATTACAGTCAACATGAGAGTATATTATTTCGGTGCCGTGAAAGAAACGGTGACTCACCGCCTAATCAATTGCTCAATGATAAATGTCCAATAACAATCAGGCCTGCGTTTCATAAAAGCAAGAAGTGAAGCGGCTTATTCCAGTGATGGATAATCTCACTTTCTACACATGCATTCATTTACATTCAATCCATCTGCTTTCGCTCCTTTCTGAACAACAAAGAGTGAAAAATGAAGGACATACATTTTCTTTTTTTATCTTTTGGCCACATGAATAATTTAGTAGGATGCTGTTTGAAAAAGAAAATAATGTTCACCAGACACATCCTAGTTCATCTGAATGGCCCCCGGCCTTGTGATGACTCATTAGTATGTGAGTCTCATCTACAGAATGTGAAACTACCCACTGTGACAATAACGCTGCATAGGACCTGGTGAAATATGATGGGGGCTCATCTCAAGGATCATCTTTGTGTTGTTGCAGTGAGGAGAGAGAGAGGGAGAGAAAGAGAGAGAGAGAGAGAGAGAGAGAGAGAGAGAGAGAGAGAGTGTGCGCTGTTCTTAAAATAGATTTGATGCAAATAAAGTACATGTTTTTATACAACAATGTAAAGAAATACTCCTTGTTGGGAAATGAGCTTGTTGATCAGCTTACTGTTGTGTGACAGTAAGAGAGGTAGCAGTAATTCCTCTGGGTGTCTATTTTTTTTCAGGTCACTACTATGAATGTTAATGCTTTTACACAGGGGTTCCTAAAACGTTTATTCTCACAGACCCCCAAATAAATAAAGTGATGGATCCCCTTTGTCCAAGCAGGGACAGCAGCTTGGGAAACATAATTTCCAGATACTGAGTACAGAATTGTCCAGTTGTCCAAACTTGGGGGAGATAATGAGAGAAACCTTTGGTAAAAATTGTTACTCTCACACATTATCTTATTATGCTAACTTAACTTAATATTGTGAAATTAAACTATTTTTCATTTTGCTAGGAACCCCCTTAAATCCCTTTAAGGATCCCTGCTTAGTTGTACAGTACATGCTGGCTTTGCATTAACTCAAAAGCACTGTAAGGCACTAAATACTACACTGAGGTAAAAACTAATCTGCAACGTTCTTGCTGCACAATGGTAAGTTGATCAAAGACCTTGTTTGCCAAAATACTAGCTTTGGTATTCATTCAATACAAATAAACTCCCATGTGGAAGAATTGTGGATTTGGCCCAGAGAGTTATCAAACAGACTTCATCTATGTGTCAGTGGACCTTCTAACTGTTTTTCCAACAGAAACTTAATCGGGCACACACAAATATTGGATGCATCAGTGTCTCATGGGCTGCAACATCAAACTCACAGCAGCGCTGCCAGCATGCGGGCACTGGCACTACATCAGTGAAGCCACCATCACATCACAAAGCCAATCACATTCAAGCCACATATACAGTGGCCAGTGGCTTCACTTTGCTGAGTTACAGCCAAAATTCCCAAAGCCAGGGGGAAGCATTGACTCTGGCCTTACCCTGCGGTGGCTTGGCTCTCCAAACGGTCCCTGATAGACTGATGGTTAATAAAACATGTAGGAATGATGAACCAATCATACACTCTCCCAACACAGAGATACTGTAACCAACCGATACATTATTGAAGCCGTGAGCATGGAGTAAGGAGGGAGGTGATATGAGAAAGAGAGAGAGAGAGAGAGTGGGGGAAGGGTTGTTGTGCCGTGGACCATCAGTCCAGCCACTACAACAGCCATGATTCTATCAGCCCCACTGACAGGTAAATTTTACACCCCACATTTCGTTCCATTAACGTCACACAAATTGTGAACAATCACAGCTGTGATGTTGTTACAGAAGGGTCTGTCTGAAAGATGTAGAGCCTGACAAATCAGCACTTACGGACCCGAGAGGGCTATTTTGTTTTGACGGAAGATCAGATCAATAAAAGGATGCGTCTTGGACTTAAATCGGAGGAAAGAGGAGCAAACTACAGAGTGCTGAAAGTTGCTGTGAAACAAAGTTTTGAGAAATTGCCCGTCAAGGTTTTGAGAGGGTTTGCCCTTTCAGTGATGGTCTATAGCAGGCATGCTTTTAGAACAATGGTAACACAAAAATAATGTTTGCCTCGCTGAATTTTGGGTTACTGCAGCTATAAACCATTAATATTTAAAAATAAAAATGGGATTTATTCAGCAGTAGGATTTTGGTTTAGCCTTCAACCTTAAAGCTGCACTAGGCAATATCGCTCGCTGGCGGCCCCACATGGCACTGAGAGGTAACCGCTTGAATTTTGAAGACAATTCAATACACTTACAATATTTAGAAGGGTGGAGATAAAATTTTCTCACAGCCAGTTGTCCAGCTTTGTCTGGATGGAGCACTCGCCCGTTGCTGTTTTGTACTTCTCTCTTAAGTTTCGATTCCTCACCTACTGTGCACAAAAAATATTTCCCTGCACACCAAAATTTTGTTTGGGAATCTACAGCATTTGAATTTGGGGGGATGGGATGCTTTTCTTTGTTGCAGCCCCATTTTTTGATTTAGGCTTATAAGATGGGTGTATTTTTTCAAATGCAAAATGGTAAAATTGCCTGTTGGCAGTTCTGCTGTAGTGTTAGTATGTTCTACATTGTTGGACACGCTGTAATGAACTTCCTCAGAAACAACAAAAACAAATATGAATGACGGAAATGTGTTAATAAGGACAAAAAAACAGACCATTTAATGGATAAGAAATCCTTTGGGGAACTTTTGATGACTACACAAAAACATCCAGTCACTTCATGACAGCTTACGCCACCCAAATCACCACATGCCATCATGTCTCTCACAAAGCCCCCGTCCATCCTCCGTAACCTCTATCCGGTGACATCTCCAACAGGGACTTAGTCTGAAATGTCAGGCCGTATTGAGGCTGGGCACGTCTGATTTCTCAGTCGAAATTCCTTATCGGTGTAGCGAACAGGATAAGTCTGAGTGACAAACCCGGAGGCCTTTTGTTCATCTTCCTCTGTAGACCAATAGACATTGATTTTGGGGAAAGATTACATATTTTTCCTCGCTCATGGCTGCCACCTGCCCCACCTCTTCCCTTCCCCAGTAGTCGCAAGGGGAGGATCTTATCGCTCCTTGTCTGGGCGGACTGGACACAGAGGACACAGCCAGCAGTAGAGGTCAATGAATCAATGTCCCCAACACTGGCTGCATTATGCCTTGTCATGAAAGCCATAACGACAGTACAAATGGAAAGAAGAGGCAAGTAACTGAAAATCCATCTATAAATATGCAAATAATGTCACTGTGGTCCCGACAGACTTCATCTCCAATGCTTTAATCCATCGCCTCTGTACACTAGCTAATGGTATGAGGACATTTTAATAATTCCCTTCCAAATCCCTTGGACTATTAGGGAAACTGTTCTGGAACAGTAAATCGTGATAAAACCAAGTTAAACACCACAGGTGGAAACGTAATTTAAGTGTTTTCTTGTGAATGTAACCAATTTCTGTTGTTTATTAGCTTTCTCTACATTCATAGCGGCAAAGCGTGCTTACCAAACAACCCCTGGGAGAACAAAATTTCCATTAGCTATTGGACAGCTGTTATCTTTCTGGAGGCACACCGCGAGCTACTGTGAAAGTACAGGACCAAGAGAGGGGGAGTTGGTTTCATTGTAACCGTCATCAATCAAAGCGGCGCCGATCGGCGGACGTGCAAAGAGGCGAAGATGAGATCGTCCCGCTGTTTACAGATCAGCTCAGGGTACAAGTGGGTGATATAATTAGGTGACACCTGCAGCGATTTGCTCAGGCATGCAAAGCAGCATTAGTGGTTGTGTTGTGTTTTCGAAGGCACATTAAAATGAGCCTGTCATGTTTACTGAAGCGGCGCCTGTGAAGGGGAAGGCAATTATGAGCTATGAACCGAGGCAACCCTCAGTGAAGCTGCATGTGCAATCAACCATGGAGTGGCATGGGGTGACTCCGATATTGAGGACTTACTTTGTGGACTCTGGATAACACAGGCTCACGCTGCCAGGTGCGTCTGTCTGCACGCATGCATACACAGGAATATGCAACTCTCCACCTCTCACCCTCTGCCACACACACTCAAACACAGACGATTGATCCTTAGGGAAGAAATGAGCAACTCTGCGTGAACTGTTTTCAGCTCCATAAGGGAATTGATGGCTCCCTGTCAGTGTGTCCATTCAGTGTAATCCAAGATTATGGGAAAAGTGCCTTTGCAGATTCTCTGCAATCACAGTTGGAGGGCCAATAATCACATAAGCTTGCTTTCTCTATGCTGATCATTTCCCCATCTGAATCAATGGTGCCCAGTGGAGCTGGTATTCCAGCATTCATTCATAAATTTAAGAATGTCTCAGGTGAAAGACCCTCTTTAGACCCAATTCTTAAATCTGCTGGCATGCTTTTTTCACAGTCAAAAGAGCTACAGGCCAATTCAGTGTGCCCACTCAAAAATTATTCCCATTAACCCCACGGCTTCTCTCGAGAAGTGTTAACATCCCATTAATGACTGTCATTCATTTTCACCAGACATGCCAGTCCTCCCTGTACAACAGGATCAGCAGATTTTATCTACGTCCCAATCCATTCCAGACGATTGGTCTCACTGTAAATGGGAAAAGTCAATGGCATTGTCTGCAAATGGACAGTGCCACAAAGCTGAGGGCAGTGTGCTGGAGCTGATAACATTGACCTGCTTTTCCATGTGTCTTAGCCATATTCGCTCTGGCATGGCTATCTGACAGCTCACTATGGACAACATGCGCGGGGAAAGAGGAAGACATGAGTCGCATCTGAAGGGCCAGGTTTGTCCTCTGATTAACGGTGTGTTGCCCTTCAGCAGCAAAGTGCCAATCAAACTAAACTTAAAGCGTGAAGGTCACTACGCATTAGCAGGAAAAGTTAAAAAAAAAGGAGACGGGGGGGGGGGGGGAGTGGGGGGGGACGGGACATAAAATGGCAGACAGTATACGGGACGGCTGGAGCCACTGTCCAGAGGATGAGATATGACGAGCATAGTTCATCGGCATGAAATGGACGCTGAGAAGAAATCAATACAGGTGGTTATCTCTTGAAGGAATCATGAGTGTGGCTGGGAAATGGTCGAAGCAGAGTGGAAGAAAGTGTGTGTGTGTGTGTGTGTGTGTGTGTGTGTCACCACAAGAATAGAGACTGTTGTTCTTAAGGTTAGAGTTAGGGGTTAGGGAGTGAATGTAAGTCAAGGCATCAATACAAATGCCTTGTCCAAATGCAGTGTGAAATGAATCATACACAAAGTCTTATCTACCTAATAAGTTGATGGCACAAGGGCAAGTGGAAACAACTTCAAGAAATAATGACAACAAGTCTAATTCTCTAAAACTCACCAAAAACTCAACAATTTGTGAGCAATTACCTAAAAATCCCTTGTTGCTTTACATGTGCAGCAACTCCACATAAAATCGTTGAAAACAGACACGGACATTTGGCTCGCCGACATTTATGAGCCGCTATAATGTATTATAGATCATCGTGCAGAGGCATTACAGAGACAGTGAAACAAGGTCAATGATAGTGTTAATAGGTCCTCCAAAATTTACACTTCTACATGCTTTGGGGAGAGCATAAAGCTGCTTTTATAGGTACATCACTTCATCGTATCCTGATTCACTATTAGAAAGCAGAAGAGAGATAATTTGCTTTCACCCTCGGAAAACTCATAAAAGAAGTAATGAAAAATATTTAGTCTGCATCAAGTGGACCGATCCACTTGATATTCCAAGCAAGGGGCATTCCTGCAGGCATACTGTAATATTATTTAGGTTTTAATAATCTCTCACTACTTGATATTCTAGTACTTTATACCTTCTCATTCCTGGTTAATTGTGTGGAGACGTCCCTTGCCATAAAAATGTTAAATGTAAAAACGGATTTATTGGAGCTCTTTTGTGCAATGATCTACAAAATGGATCAGATATCAGCAGCAGATGAAAGTGCAGCACATCAAGGCTTTAACAGTCCCTAAGAGAAACGTGTAGAGTAAAAAAAAAAAAAGAGACATATTTCAAGATAATAAACGGCACCCCTTGACTGACTTAAATCCAGAGGGAACATTATTGCCCTATTATTGCATTAGCGCAAAATCAAAAGCATCGTAGGGATTAATATCATTCCAGTAAGTCGAATTAAAACTAATGGAACCCTGCGGAAGAGATTGTAGAATTTATAGTCAAGAGATTTCCTGAAATTAAAAGCACAAATGCAGATAAAAGGGGGTGAAAACATTGAACAAACTAATTCAATATACAATCATGCTCCTTTAGAAACATGTTACGCAAGGCATGTCACATAATACAAGCTGGTACACATTTAATTAACCCCTTCTGAACATTAATCATCATGGATTGGTGCATTATTGCACTCCCAATGATAACCCCAATGAATTACCAACACTCACCCAGCTCCTTTCCTCTACTCCAGGTTTCCACACAGGCGCTCATTCTAGTTCAATAGCACTAAGGACAATTACATAAAATCTTGTGTACTGGTAAACGCTTGTGACAAGAAATGCCACCCTGGTTTAATGTGTGGCAAACACTCATGCATAGCATAATGGGAGGTGACAAAATTATGTGTTGGGAATTATGCGCAAATACAGAAACACAGGAAACACTAACGGCAAAAAACTGTTCAGTAATTACAGATTTTCCAGTAGCTTGTTCTCAATCCTACACATCTTTGCACAAGTCAAAATAATTTACCAATGCTCTAATTTAATTGTGTCATGTGTATCAAATGATGAGCAACAATTCAATCTATTCAACTCTCCATCTTTTATAATGTCAATTTAATTCTGTCATAATGTTAGAATTCTGTGTGTAATTTTGACTCAGGATTATGCTCCTTTCTCATCGTAAACATGACTGCAGGGCCTTGGGATTAAAACTGGCTGAGCAGTGACAGAAAGGTTGCTGGTTCAATATCTCATGCCGAAGTCCATTCTTTCTATGCTGCCCTTGAGCAAGGCAGATAAGGCAACCATGCCTGAACATCAGATGCCTTAACCAAGTGCATATGTTGTGAGACTGATTTGTCTGAGGTCAAGGACAAGATAGTGCCTTCAAAGTCACACTTTCTTTGTAAAAGTCACTTCTGGTCACAAGCTGATATGCAGCTCTTGATAATTGGACAAAATAAAGGGATGTAAAATAGATTTCTTCCTCAGTCAAGATTCCAAAAATGCCTACTGCAATAACACGAGCTTAGGCTGAGAGAAAATGGGACATGGGTTGAGTCTGGAGAATATTTCCAAGCCAACACAAACAGGCACAGATCATTGAACCCAGCCAAATTGAATCCGAATGCTTGTCTGCACAGGAAACAGAAGCTTGATTCTATCTCTGCCAATGTCCGATGTATAAATTGTTTATTAAGGACCAAAGTTACCCGAGTACTGAAGCAGAAGTTCAAAGCTGCCCACTTTTTGGTTTGAAGTGCTCCACTTCAAAGACGGACATTATGTTGTGCTTTGTTCCTTTGACAATTGATGTTTATTAAGTCAGTTAGCTTGGTAATCAATTGAGTGGCCTCTCAAATGACCTGGGTAAGATTTAAATAAATGCACAGCTCAAACAGCCAGCACCTTTAGGTGAGTCTTACTACTCACTTTTCAGGTTCCACTGTCAGCACTGTGGTTTTACTGTGTGCAGCACTGGGACTTTCAACTCACAGCAAAATGTGTTTCAATAAAGGGAGAGCAAGCTGCCCTATTAAAAGTGTGTCTGTAGAGACAGCCTAAAACAAATTACAGCACAGCAGGCGTGGATTCTGAAAATCACACTAACTGGTAGCTCTCTTATTACTGTCGTGATGGATGATACAGCAAACTAACGCCTGTGGAAAGACTACTTACCACTGCTTAATTCAGTAGAAAGCTCTGTGGCACAACAATATGACTGTCATTCTACCTGCCTGAGAGTCTAGGCCATTATCAAAAATTATAATAAATTGTTGAGCCTTCATGCTTCTTTATTTTACAATATCCTCTAATTTGTTCAGAATCTAATAAGCATGCCATAAAGAGAACACTAGCAGCATGAACATGAATAAGAATTACAAATATTTTAAAACTGAAGACAAAAAATGAAAATGGATGGGTTTGAGTCCTCACTCTATTTGGAGATAAATGCACAAAGCATGTTTCTAATAACAGAACAGTTCCAAGAGTGCAATATTCATGAAATAGAGGTTGATGACACTGGAAATTTGATTAAATGTTGAAAAGAACCGTGGCATGAAACCTTTGGAATGGGCCAAATGCATGAAATCCACGGAATAGGCTAATAAATATGAAAATTATAAATGAAGCAGCAAAACTACTTGTTTGCACAAGCTTTTGGATGATTATCAACATTGAATTAATCATTTCCTATCTGCTTTAAGTAATAGCTAGGAAGTGGGGAAAGAAAACACTATATTTGGCAGAGGTGGTGTGATTGCATCGTCTCTTCAGACTCCAGACTGGACTATCCTGTCAGCAGCTGTGTGACTGGTCCAGGCTGGCGGTAAGCTTTGCCTCCCTCTGCTGGCACATGTGGTAATTCTCACAAGTACCATGCACTTGGAATGAAAGGGAACATGTTGCAAGCTGTCCAGGCTCAATCTTAAACCCAAACATAGTCAAATGGGCAGCTTTGCTACTGAAAACCAAAGTATGCGATTCGATTTTTTTCCATTCCCAACTTGAAAATGACCTCTTCATACCAGGACAAACAGCTAAACATGAGCTTTTAATAATGCTTTGAAGCTGAGTTTATGTTGGTAATGTTTGTGCAAACTGATGTAAAATAGACCAATGCTTTGAGTTGGGATGGATTAAAACCTTTGGAAATAACATTTTCCACATATAAATCAAACTATGCAAGAATGTATATACCACAAATGTATATACCACAGTTAAAACTATCCTGGCTTAGTGCTTTATTTAAGTAACTATTCGGTGGGTTCTCTGGCACAATAGTCCTTTTAAAGTCTGAACCAGAGTTTGCTAGGTTGTTACACTGTTATTGGTCTGGTTCTTTTCACATTGCCTAATATCAAATGCACCTATTGGACAGATATTTTTTCGAGAAAAAAATCAAACTAGAAAGGCATTCGGAGGGCATTTTCACATCATAATACACCTTGTCATTGAACGCCCCTGTAGTATTCTGGGAACTTTTAATTTGATGACGTAATCCTCTGCGGCGTGTCGGACGTACTGCCGCTCTGGGGCAGTCAGCAGGTTTCACTGTAGCTAGTGAGATTTCAAGGCTTAAAATATTGTATATAAGGAAGGGTCAAATGACTTGGGAAAAGTATCGACCAGACAGAAGAACTCCCCAATAACAACAATATGCATGCTTTATGCGAGTGTATTTACATTCGTTTTTGTAAAATATTGACTGAGGTGGCAGGTGTGCCATTTTGCACTTAAGAAAACACAGCATCTCCTTACTGACTGTGGAGAAAAAAAAAAGAGAAAAGAATATTGTTACCGACTCCATGGTCGCTCTTGGCTAGGCGATTACAATACAGACCAAACTAGGGTTGGTAAACTCTTTCCTCTTTGCTGTAATTTAGCTAAAAACAACCTGTCGTGAACAAACAAAACATCATGCAAGAAATGATCCGCACCAGAGTCTGAATGGAAGAGGAGCGAGACCGCCGTTTTTCTGGTCCTGGTCCAAACAACATGTTCCAAACAGCAAAAAGCCTTGTGACTACAAGCTGCTTCATGACAGCTGGCACAAGAATTAACCTTGTTTTAGTCCCCATGATGCAAAAGATTAAGCCTCTTCATGCTATTTCTTTGAACTAGAGAACATGTGTCTATAACACACAAATAACCAAGCTTCCCTAAATCACACATACTGTACATACACAAAGACATCTGCTTGGCGAATATCATTGCTATGAAGCGAACAAATTTTTACTCCACTGTGCATTCACAATGGAAAATATTAGGTTCCTCATCGCATCAAAACCATCTGCTTTCTGAGATAAATTGGGATTAATGTGGAAATACTGGTGAATAATATTCTTCCCGGGAGGCGAGTATTGTTGAAGCCACATGTAGCTCAAGCTTTTGTTCAAAACATCGCGTATGCTTCCCTCAACCGTTAGCCTGGATCCACTTATATTGTTGCTCAAAAACGCATTCATTTATATACTTGATAATGGAAAACCATTTGCCATGTTGAATCATATATTTACATTCCACCACTGTACCACAGACTGCTTGGGAAAAACAAATGCCAACTCAATGGGATAAGGGCCCATATATAGTCTCACTGATAAACAACGCAATCACTTCAGCTGAGACTTAGAAGAGCAAAACCTGCAACAATGGGAGGATAATGTGTGACAGACAAGTCTTAAGGAATAGCTCTACAAACAAACCACACAGGGGCCCAGATGGCTTGACTGAACGGAGTGACAGGTGAAAGACCGGTGGCATGAAGAGCGCCCTCTGTCTGATGAAGCTGCGTGTAAACATTGCTCTGATCCAAAATTATTTGGTACAGAGCAATGTTTACATGCTACATGGGTGGAGGTAAAACAGTGGGAGAGGACCATAACTAATTGGCCTTATTAAAAAAGTACAAGACATGAGATCATGCCAATGTGGCATTTAAAAAAAATAAAATCTATTATCCTCAGAAATAATCTCAATAATACATCACCATTTTGGATTGTGTGTGCTAAAGAATCTGAGCATATCTAACACGTTTAATTGGAATCAGTCCATAAAAATCTGGGAAAGAGGAAGAGTGGCTAGCTGACATTACAAACTACCTTTTTAAGAAGAAGGGGGCAAAAAGTTATGAAACAATGCCATCAGAAAAAGTTTACTTGGAGCTACGATTATAATGTTAAGTGCAATTTACAAGTCACATGATGATGCCCAAAGGAGAAATGTATCACAACTCCTATCCCTCTGAGGCCACTTTTATTCCTAAAGGGTATCCTCAAAACAAAGGTGTGCTAGAAAACACATTTATAAGTAAATCTTCCTCCACCCACAAAAGTTGCAGGTAACAAGTTTGGAAGCACAAGCCATCCTATACAAGGGAGTGTGGTTCTAACCTTTTTCTTCGGATGGATTTCTAACCTTGATCCATTACGTAAAACATCATTACAAAGGCCTGGTTGATGGAAGCCACAACTTTGGCAGGGGGGGACGATCTGTAAAAAACTGCCATATCAGATGCTGCTCCTGTCAGCTGTCACGTCGCGGTGAGCTGGTGGCACACCACTGTCACTCACTGTCACACCGCCAAAGACGAGCCACAGAGACTGGAAAGAGACATTTGCGTCCGGCTGTGTCGCAAGTCTATTTTTAACCCGAGCCATCAAGTGGGAGAGTATCACACAGGCATGAGCAGTCCTCCGAATCCCAGTTTTGTCTTGTTTGCCGTCGGGTGCTTTTCAGAAAGATGTGTTTTCAGGAAAGTTCCAATGTACAAAAAAAGTGTCTGAAATTCAAGGAGAAACCTTACTGAGACTGTATTAGTAATCTTTTTAGTCTTCATCTTTATATTCTGCAGCAAAGCCATTGATCAGAATAAAGCCAAATATTTGTGCACTCACTCGCATGTAAATAGTAAATCATTGAGCCTTGAACAAACTCAAGACCGGCTCTCTCAGGTGGTTTTATTTACATGTCCTTGAGAACTCACGGGGAGAAACAATCCGATAAGCCATCACCACACTTCCTGTATGTTTACAGCTTGTTTGGCTCACTGGATGATGGGAGATCGATGGCTCGTCCTGTATGTAAGCTAGGCTTGATGAAAACACAATTACAGTACATCTGATATGTGTCCTCTGATCATCTATCTGTTTGGCCCAGTGCTTAGATAAGCAAGCTTCTGCCCACTCTACAACTACTGTTGAAGTATTCTTGAACAACACACGTATTCTGCTACTGCTCCAGTGCAGCTGCTCAATGGTCCGGCTGACTGTTATGACATAAGTCTGAAGCAGAGTATTGTTGGAAAAGAGCACATGAGCTCAACCAATATAACTTGGGTAAATCAGAGGTTAAAAAACCGTCAGCCAAAGTTTCAGACACTGACATATAGAGCTGAACAGTTAATCTAAAAAAAAAAAAAAAAAATAGAAATTGCAATATTAACTTCTGCAATTTCCAAATCGCAGTGGCTGCAATTAAAAAACTAATAAACAAGGTGTTTTAGAGCTCCAGTTAATCTTGGTTAATGAATCAAGTACATTGTATTACATTGTATACGTATTTGTATTGGTACAGTATTTTTTTTTTTTTAAACAAAATCACTTTTCTTTAAACCACTTTAAAGTTCTAGAAAATTCATGACAAGAAAAACTTGTGATGATATGAATCGCAGTTTATATTGCAATTACAATATTCTGTCAAATAATCACAATTAGATTTTTTGTCCATATCTTTCAGCCCTACTGACATGTTAGTCGGTGCCCAAGCACGTTACACAGTGTCCCAAACTTTAGTCAAGACCCTACAACTCCACATGAAACATGCATTGTGTGTGATTGAAATGTCTTTGCAAATTAATTCATGAGATTCCTTAGATAATAGAGAACAGAGCCATTTGTTAAGCATGCTGCCAGTAAATCATTACATTTGAGTATTATCCTGGCCGGTAATTTTCCTTACTAGTAGCCAGACAATACTTTGAAATTGATTACAGTGATTAAGCTCTTCCTTGTCTGTAAAAGCATTCAAATAGTCCTGTCCACCATTCAAAGGGAGAAGTAATTACTAAATTGAATAAGCACACACGGCATATTTCTCAATCAAAGAGTCCACATTTTTAATCAAAAGAGTGATTATAATGGACTACTTGGCATGGGGCAGATTTTGAAATTAGTAGGCAAAAAATTGGCAAAAGCCAGACATTAATCCTCATGTTTTTAATATAAGTGCAATTATGGATTTAAGTAAGATATATTCGTGTGGTAGTCATTGTATTGGTTTTGTGAAGAGAGGGTCGCACTCAGAAATATATCATTCACTTGATTTAATTGTTCATCTGTCACAGAACGTTTTCGGCCATCCGGCCTTCATCAGTGTGTACAAATGAAGGAATACGTTCCTTATTTACAGGGGACAGGTAGATTGCCAGGTGAACCTAATTTCTAATCGTTGTGGTGTTGTAATCACATGGAAACACATCACATAGAATGGAATCACATAGAATTTCACTGTCAGTCAATACTGTGCATTGTAATTTCAAACAATTTCATCTGAAGTACATCCACCATCTAGTTGGACATACTGAAATAACAATATTTAAAATTAGCATTATTCACAAAGCATAATCCAAAACAACTATGGCTATCACTGTGGGCCTCAGGTTTCTCACCGTTCATAAATCAGTTCAAACCAATAGTTGGCAAAAACCTTTAAACATGTAAATATAATCAAGGGATCAGTACAGCCTCCAAAGCTACATCTGTTATCAAAGCCACGTGTGAATATGACTGTTTGCACATTTTGAGTGGGTGTTCATATAAATACATTGTTTTGGATTTTACACCGAGAAAAAGGGACATACATCACAACTGTAGAAACCAATTCGAAAAAAATAAGAAATGATTACTTTCTCAAACTCAGGAAATGTCAACATCAGGAAGTAATATTAGCAGTTTGGCTTATTTTACTTTATTGCTTGGCAAGGGTCTGAAGATGTTTGCTTGCCTCTCAGTACTGAAAGCTCAGCCATAAGGCAAACAGCTTGGCAGCCTGAATGTTAGAGCGTATAAATAACGGGTGGTCTTTAGTGCCAGAAAGGCCCAACTCCTGAATATTAGATTCACACTTTCAAAAGAGAGAAACAGCATGACCACCTTGACAAAGCTCCAGCAGGCACAGGTTCAACCATTGTTCTCCAATAAGACACATGGAAACCAGCACCGCACCACACTGAAGAAAGTGAAGCTCCATTGCCGAGCATGAAGCCTCATCGAAAAAACACATTCTGCTTGATCATGAAACCGCTGAAGGAGCATATCTTTGGTAATTAGGCCTACGCCATTACTGGCGGTCTGAGTTATTCATGTACCAAGCAGTAGCAGTGCAAGAAGTGTTTCTTTCACCAATAACTGCAATCAATTTGCAACGTTCATTTGCATGCAAAGCACTTGAAAAGAGCAATAGAACTTTGTGCCAACTTAGTATAACCTTTCAATATTATCTTGAAACGTCTTTCTTCACTCAGCCTCAAAACAAATCATATTCATCACATTTGCAGCCACTTCATCTCTCCTTAACACACCCTTTTCAAACAGATTACCTCCAAAACAGCGTGTGCCCAATCTCATTTTGATTCTACACTTCTCATTCCAAGCTGACAAGAGGAAAGTAGATGCCATCATGGCTGACTGTTGCTCACTGGGTAAGTCCCAAGTTCTAAGGAAGTCAATTTCCAGCTGCTATAAGATTATATTCAGTCCTCTGCTGTCCGACTCTCATTTGGATAAACAAGTTAGCCAACCCACAGATAGATGCTAGTTTTCACATCCAATCAAATTAAATTCAAATTCAATCAATCATTAAAGTGGGTGTTAGAGGAAGCAATTTGTCAAGATGGTACAGAAAACACCTGATGTAAATGGACTGACATCAGGGACACTCTGTGGAAAGTCAAAAACAAAGGGCTAAAAGCATCACAGGAGATTACAGTATTAGTCTGTATGTGTAATGGATGACTCATGGTAATAATTCAACCAATCAGCAACTAAGTCAGGCGAAAAATGAAGAGGTGCAACAGATTAATTCCCAGACTGAGCAACAGTTGCATGAATACTGAGGCTGAAGAAGACTATTTTGATCAGTGACTGGAAAAAGAAACATAAGAACAAGATATTGCCCTGATCCATGACTTAACAACATGAGAGACACTTAAACTTTGTCTTAACACATTACTTTAACTGCAAAAATCACTTACGATGATAAGCTCCACTGCAGATGCTAAAGACAGACTCAGCTTTAAATATATACTGAATATTACTGATTCACATGGTCAATGTACCAACAAATGGAGTATCCTATGCTTTTGTTAGCAATCAAACACTTGTTGTTCCCTTGGATTAAAATCACAAAGCTGTTCAAGACATTCAAAGAGTTTGCCATTTCCTTACCGTCATAGCCAGCCTCCAACAAACCAAACTGCTCCAGCACCTTAACAAAGAGGACCACAACCACCAGCACAGCGATCATTTCCAGTCCCTCCAAGTTCATATTCAACATGTCGGACGGGTCACAGGCTGCCCATGGCCAAACACACAGAGCTTGCAGTGCAGCGCTGTCTACAGGCCATTTAACTCCAGTTAGAGCCCCGCATCTCCGGCTGATGAGACACCGGCACAAGCCGGCAGAAAGGGAGGGGGAAGAAGTGTGTGGAAGAGAGAAAAGAGGGAGGGGGAGATGGAGTGGCAAGGAAGAAGACGAGGGGGCGTTGAGGAGAGAATGGAAAAAAAGTGGCGACGGGGGGAGGGAGGGAGGGAGGGGAGGGGGTTGAACCTGGTCATAGCAACAGAGAAAGAAGAGAAATGATGGACAGAAAGCTACAAAAGGATAAGAATGCATGCAACTCAAAGAGCGAGAGATGATGTGGGGGAAAATGGCAGAGAGTAATCACTACCAGTTGCTGTGGGATACTGACTGCTGCTTAGGAGTGTGAGCATGTGCAAAGGTCAGAAGTGCGGAAGTCCAATGCAAGGATGCAAAACAGCAGAGAGTGCAGAAACTCACAGTACATAGTCATTCACATAGATATCGTAAGCTACTTGGGCACCTCAAATCCTATGCAGTCTTATCCAAAGACTACTGTTTGTCTTTTTTGAGTGGACCGATACACAAGCTGGGTGCTACCACTTTTTTCCCCCATTCACACATTTATATTAGCCTACTAGTATTTTGATAGTTATGAAATATTTCTTCAAATTGGCTAGTTATTTACTCTCCTTCTGCTCATTCTAAAGACCAATTTATAATCTACAGAGCATTTCCATTTTATAAATGACATTCTGGACCGTCTTCCTGAGGAGTTTTATTGTCCTCCAGCAGCAGCGTTGTATTTCTTCAATGGGTCTCTTTCCCTCTCATCACAATGAGCATTAGTCTTGATTAGGGCACAGCAGCCACTTATGTTGTCCTTGCAAGAGGATGGATAAACAGGCTCAGCTCGACAAAATACAAGGGAAGGACATCGGTTTTTTACAGTGGTAAATTTCAGATGATTTTCAGATCAGTCTCTCAAATAATACTTGCTCAGCCATGGTTTCCATGTTTCATATCCAAAACCAGATGGGCATATCATTTTACATACAGTATTTTGAAATAGTGCTGCAGGTCTGCATTAGAAAATGTTTTGAAATTTGAAATAAACAGGCATGGGCTATGATGAGAACTGAAACAAAGGCAAATTCAGACTAACAAATCCAAAATATCCACGAATGTCTGCAGACATACAAAATAAATGAATGCCTGATAAGCAAAACGCCCCTATGATTAGAGCTAATCCAGAAAACGACCTCCTCTTCACAATTCTATAATTCTACAATAGCAGGAAATCATAGCAAAAATGCTACAGTGAATTTCAAATCCCCCATCCACTGACAGAAAGAGCACCTTTCAATTCCCTCTTTATCAATAATATTCCCAAGATTTCCCACCTTTTCAAAATAATGGGTATGGATTGAGCGGAGACTCAACAAAGTGGCTGTGATGATCAGCATACGATGTCAGCTGAAGAAATAACTTGGGTATGTGACTCAAAATAAACCTTGAAACCTTAAGGGAGAGACGGGGCGAGGGAGGTCAGAGAGAAAGACAACACGACAGAGAAGAAAGGACTTCAGAGATCTAAGTGGAAATTTGCCTGCGGTTGGCGGCTAATGGTTGTCAGAGTCAGAGGAGTAAGGAATCATACTCGTCTCTCCTGATACCGTCAGTGGGCATCAATCACTTTGTGCCTTATTCCATAATCGTTGTAATGTAATTCCTTCTTTTAAAGGCCCTATCAGTAATTATAGTAATCTTATTATGGCACTGACTGTTGAAAGACATCCCTCTGCTGGCTTTTACATACAATACAATAATTGGGTTAAACTGATAGCATGTGGAGCTAAACATGAGTTTTACATGTATTTGAGGGATGTAAAAGGGTTAAACTGCCTTTGTAATAAATACTTGTTTAAAAGAGACTTTGTGGTTTTAGAAAAATCCATAATGCTTAATCAACCATTCAAATTATTTAATATATGCAAATATACTCAAAATTAAGATGGTCAGATAAAGTATTGATTGCATTAAGTTCCACCAAGTTCCGCCATTCAATTTAAAATCCAGAAAATTCACACACTTTATACAGAGTTATTGAGCTTATCCTTCAGTGCCTCATATACCATAGATACAAAAAAGAGAGACATTCACACCTTTCCAGTGTGACCTGAATGTGTCTCAGGCCATATACACTTCCAACATCTGGCTGCCAAAATCTGGTGAAAGGAGTTCACAGCTTCTATCAAATTTTCAAAATGAGCCAAAACAAGAAAAATAGAACAGTATCTATCAAACAAACACGTCCAACAATGCCTCGCACAGAGCAAAGGAAGACGATCCATCCAAGACACTCCATGCATGCTTATCGAGACCAAGTGACAACATGGTTTATAATTAAAAGGTGTCCCACTGATAAGGTGCCTTGCAGAGGCTCTCCGGGATGGAACTGATCCCACATTCATCTTCACGCCCCATGCGGCTCAAAGGGAATTGTTAGGATAGAGATTTACCATGGAAACGACCTCTGTGCTGCGCGCGCTCTCGGCCAGCTCATTTAGCCCACTATCGGTTACTTTTCTTTATTTGTGGCAGCTGAGCAAGTTCCAAATATAGCTCCCAGCCCCAAGTGTGCGTGTGTGTGTCTCTGTGTGTGTGTGTGTGTGTGTGTGTGTTGTCTTTGGACATGACAGGACAGGCAACTGCGGAGGAAGCTCCTAGAGAATAGGGGCTGCAAAGGTGAAAAGAAGGTGTGATAGGAGTCTCACTGGCGAAAGCTGTAGCAAGACAGATAAGAGGAGAAGTCGGATTTCACCTTCCAACTACGTTCCCGTTTTGCTTTAAAACAATATTATGTTTTGAATTCATCATATTTTAAAGACTCAAAAGTAGTAGTAGATGTCAGAGCATGAAGTAATGTCAAAGAAAGTTCCTCTGCTTTAAATCTGCTCTCCAATCACCTCAGAACTTTAATTTTGCAGAGGGAGTAATCAAGGTCCTTAGGTAATGGTACTGGAAATAATCAAGGTTTGTGCATGTCATCAGCACACAGTATGCTTTATCAAGCAGTGTGTGATTGGTGATGATGGTAATTGCCAGTGCTGAGCATTGTGGTGTGTTGGTTAAAGCTGAGAGCATGTAGGTGGCACATGATGGCAGAACACTTGACTTGTCTGTAGCACCTGCAAATGGACAAACTGCTGTATGATGAATAAACGGATAGATCAGAGTATCAAATGAGCAGTGCATCAGTCCAAATTAATGACGCTTTATTGACTCCTGTGGGGAATTATGATAATTATGATAAACACATTATTTTATTTTTGGTGTATTTGAAAACAAAACAGAATTCCAATTTGCTGACTTTCACTGTCCTCAAATGACTTTGTTGTTTTATATTTTATCTGAGCTTATTTTTACTCTACCATCAGAACAGCACTTGAATGTTACTGTGCTTGTTTGAATTTGTCTGCCAAACACTCTTCTCTCTACCATTACTACCCTACCCCCATTATATTTTGCACTACATTGTGTGAGAGGCTATCTTCTTTCAAACCTGTTCTCTGCTGCTTCACTCCAATTTTCTCTCGTCTTCAGCCCCTCTTGGCCTCCAGTTGAGAGGAACAGTGGAAGCTGCGGTCCTTTTGTCAGCCGTTTCAGTCGTCTGCTTTCAAATAGCGGCTTACATGTCAATCAAAGATCACTTTAAAACTGCTGATTGTCTCCTTGCTTCAGTAGATGATGTATCTGCACAATTATTTCAGTACCTGAAGCATAAAAGCAGTTGGGATATTCTGGTTGTGTGTGATTATTCAACAAGTAGTTGCATTAAAGGATTAACTATACAACTAGCCCCCTTCCTCTATATATTTAGGCCTATTTCAATTCAAAGGAGATTAGAGCTGTGATTTGTGGGCCTGCAGGTAAAAACTGCTCCTGACGTAAATAAGTAAACACGATGGAAGCAAGAAACCGTTTCCTTATGTTTACTTAAATTGAGTTACCATTGAATTCCCATCTCTAGACAAAATACTCTTGAAAGCACAGCGCTGCTGCGTGGCGTTAAAACAAATTAATGTCTGCCATTTGTTGGTGAAATTACACAAGAAAGCCCCGATGGCCTGTAGCCTTCAAACAATATGGTTAATTGCAAATTAATTTGATTTGGCTCTTGGTAAATTCCCAGTAATGGATTGTGGTGCGATGACTTTGTAGACAAATTCGTCCTGCAAGACATTTCCTTGGACAGAGAACATAACCTTTTATAAAATAGTCACACAGAATTCAAATGGAATTAAATTAACCAGGACCTTTGTTTAATAGAAAACAATATTGCAAAGCAGTCAAAGCCCTGCAAGAGCAGCTGTGCATGAAGGACCAGATCTGAAACCTTACTAGGTACATATTTGAGTCAAATAACAACCAAAATGTCTAACAGAAACACTGAAAAATGATTATTTTACTCATGTCCCAAGCTATCTGGCTATTTGTTCTGAGGTTCTGAGAACTGTTTGTGAATGCACGGATCACAAACTGCAATAATTAGACACCACAGAATAAAAACTGAATGTATCCTGATCAGTCTGCAAACATTCATAAGGTTCTGATCACTGTCAAATTTACAGGATCCACATTTATTATTATCCTGATTGCTAGATTATCATGAGACTCTATACCCTACATGCCCCCCTGCACATGTGCGCATATACACACACAAATGGTACTAAGACCACGCAATATAATATCCTGCTCTAAGACGATGTAATAATAATGCACCACACTACTTAACATTGGACTAGAACAAACTACTTACCCTTTTGGATTATTATCCCTGAGGAGCAATTAGCCTTTGGATGTGGAGATCTGCTCACATTCAAGAATCAATGCTGTTAAGGCACTTCTCCTCTTAGTACTCCATTTACAAGACAATTTATAGTGGTATTACCGAACAAATTTACATGACTGGGTTTACTCAAGCATTTAACACCAAGATAATATTTTATGAAATGCAGTAAAGTGCTGCTCTTCCATCTTAATATCCTCTTCAACAAACTAAAAAATGACTTATTACAAAATTACTTGCAAGAACAAACTAAGAAACAGAGACACTACTGGCTTTACTTTAAGGCAATATTCTACAAGTATCGATCTAATAACCATCAATCCTCCCTCATACACCTATGTTTTTATTTCCAAATAATATTCATTAATGGAATGCCACTGATAAACCCGATTGGCCTGAGGTTATTTCCACTTGATGGTTGACCTATTACTGCTCAATTGATCCACAATTAAAAACTCTAGCCCCTCTGCAGAATGTATAGGCTTCACATACAGTAAGGGAACCACTGGTACTGCAACAGTGAACTGATCATTGAACTGATCAGCAATTTTGACATTATCATTGAAGTATCAGAAAGATGAACCAAGACACAAAGTATCACAACACTGACAATGTCCAAACATTTCAATGTCAGCGTAATCTGGGCTTAATTCAATGCAAATACTAATATATCATTAATTATTACCTTTTTATTATCTTTTCATAGTTGATCAATATCATAGTGAGGGTCCAAACATTTTTATGCTACTGTGTTGGTGAAAAAACGTCAATTGAAAAGCAGCACTATTGTTTTTTCTCTTGTGTTGGTGTCCAACTACAACAAAGCCGTTTGTGAGATTCTGCTGCCATCAAATGGAAACGGGGAGAATTCACAAGCCAAAGCTCTGAGCCGGATGGAGGGGAGACAAAAACTGCTAAATGCTACAAATGGGTCAAAACTGCCAGAAACAGAGAGCAAATAGAGAGAAAATCAAATAAACATAACAAAACAAACCAATCTGAGAATCAGCCTAAATCTACACAGCATGACATAACTGATGAAAAACATTAACTTAAAAATAACAATAAAAAAATAACATTGCTTTAGGCAGTGCCAGCGGCCCAGTAAACAGGCAAAAACAAAATACCACCCATAACATTTTTATGAAACCCATTGCATATCTGCAATATGCTGTTATTGTATAAATATTGATTACATAAAATATCTTCACTATGTCTGCATTATGCCGTTATGCAACAACAGAGCCATAATGCTGTGAGCCAAGTCATGGCGGGGAATGGAGTGGTTGTAAAAGTGAACCAGGACTGCACCCTGGGGTTACAGTGAGTATCTGCAGTCGCCCTGAGGCTGTCAGGACGCGCTGCCGCGGCCCGCTGGGAGCAGCACCGCTGTCTGCGCATGGCTAAGCCCGCTTCTCTGCACCTGCAGAGCCTTTCTGAGAGGGACGCTGGTCATTAATCCAGTTCTAAGTGAGCCCTCTTCATACTGGTCACTGTACCCTATGGGGAAGGAGTGATTAATTTCACAAAGCAAACCGCTGCACCGAGCGCCACGCCACGACGGAAACAAAAACAAGCTCGCAGCCCAGGTGCCCTGATAAGCCAACTGCTGTGGCCTTGCTTTTCCAATTTAAATGCTAATTTAGAGAACTGCCAAACCAATACAGTATAATGATTCAACAGTGACTTTGAAAAATAAGTGTTAAAATTACATGTCGCTGTAAAAATAAATAAAAATAAAAATAAAATAACAGAGGGGTTTGAAAGCTGCATGGATGACCTCTCCTCATCTCCTCATGTAACAGTAGGCTGTGTACATTTGTATATCAGAGAATATGAATATCTAAAACCTTTTTGATAGACCATTTGGTTTGATTATATTCCTTGCTGTTCCATTTCAGATAATTTTTGTGTGGGGGATTATCACTTCATACAAATGCCTTTTAAATGCAATGAGAGCCTAGCTTGAAATGTGAAATACTGGTATTCAACTGAGTGCTGTTCTACAAAGACGCAGAGTGATATAACAGCTCAGAGTGATTCATAAGGGACAGTTAAGTACTGTACGTCATGTACCGTATTCGAATGACCACCGGGCATTTACTTGAGTCCTTGCTGGACTCCTCAGTGGCTTATAGTGCAACACCATGTAATAGATCAATATAGACTTGTAGCCTGTGGTGAGATGAATAGAGAATGCTAATGGACCATGTGCATAAAGCATCTTTGACCTCCCAAACCCACAGTCACATCGCAACTTCCACCCAGCGTTTCTGAACAAATCGTCTTGTTCTGTGAAATTCATGTAAATGCAGAGAATTATCTGTCTTATACTGAAGTGCTATTAAGAGACTATGTCTGTGACTACAGCTCACACATTAAAACAATTTCTCTGGCTTTTTTTTAAGACCAAACGAGGAGGTTAGTCAGCTTTTGTCTGAAAGAGGCTGTTAACAGTACAACTTAATGGCACCTGTCTCCAAAATGGAGCTGAAGCCTTGAGGGAAGCGTCACTTTAGTTTAAATAGCCTGTATTTCTTTGCTGCTATTCTGCTCAGCCAATAGAGCGGTGACGCACAGACTGCGTATTTACTGGCTATGGATGTCGGTTTCAAAGGTTCGTCTTTTCAACTGAAACTGGCTTGTTTTCATGTGACCAGATTTGGCCATGGACACCACATGGACGTTGGTGGCATGGCTACCCCAAAAAATGACAGCTGCTCTCCCTGTGGTCGGCCGAGGTCTCTACTTGGTTCTGTAAACACCAGAAGGCCAGGAATGAGACCGGGCCAGCAACAAGAACCATACAAAACATCTCCACCACCCCTCGTATTAATGTCACGAGGAATTAACACAACAAAACAAACTGAGGTCCACTTGTTGCTTTTAGTCGTGCCTGGTGACACTGGACCCGCTGGCCCTTCTAGTCTTACAATCAAGCAGCCAGTTCAGAACTTGTTGACCACAAATATTTAATCATATAATGCATTTTCTGCCTTTGGGTAATATATTATCAAGTGTCAGTAGCTGTACACAACGTTTCAGTGATCGGAACGCACCAAACCCAGCACTAACATTAATTTCCCAGTTGGTTGCTTAAGTCATAGTGGATGTTTTACTGTTTCCATTTGAGCAGTTATACTTCTGAGTGTACCTATCTCACTCCTACACCAATTCCAACCATAAAAACATCACATAAAAATAAAAAATAAAATAAAACACAACAAGCCCAAAAGCAATCATCAGTGACTACCACCATAATTATACTGGCACCTCTCTTATCCTTGTGTAAAAAACACTCAAAGCCAGGCTGGGTGAAGTTGAGAGGGGTTGGGGGGTAGAGTTCCTCTGGGTGCTTGTTGGACCGTCAGCTCTTGTCATGTGGATGAGTGCGGCTATGATAATTAATGGCAGGCATTAGAGTGGGTAGTGGAGTAGCACTCAGGTCTCTCCGGCACTGTATGTTTGTCTGACGGTCAGTCCTATTCATCATCCTGTCCTTGTCTGATGAGCCCCACAAAGTGTGATTCAGATTAATATTTTTTTTTTTCCTCGAATCGCCTTGATATGTGACACTGTGCGCTTGAAATGCATATTTGGTATTTACAAAAAAGTATGTTGCATAAGTTGACAATTTTGTTTTTAAATGAAAGTTTTGCTCCTGAGCAACTTGTCAGGTCTTCACTGATCTGAGCTGGATTTGCACAATGCTGCTATTGTCCAAGTGCAACATCTAAATGTAAAATTGCCAAAGAATGCAACCACCATTCTTTGGCAATCTTCCACCAACTACTGCTGTGATGCTTCCCAAACACATGAGAAACAATTTATTCTGACAAGTCTCAATTCAATTCAGATTAATATTACGACATTGCTGAAAACTGTGTGTTAACTGTATCTCTGGCAATATGGAACAGGCACACAATCTAAGGTCTAACGTGTGTGTGTGCGTGCGTGTCAAACATTCTCCTTTCTAGGCTCCTGAGTAATGTGCTTACTGCCCACTCCGTGATCTATTGCTTGAGAGAGTTAAGACGAGTCCCTCATTCATTTTGCTTTCAAGCCCTCTCACAATAACCCAGTGAAATATGACTTACTTTAAGTGCCACCCATTCTGTCTCTCTCCCACCACACCACTAAATATAACCTTTGACAGTTATCGTCCTCCACTGGCCACCCACTAAATATTTCATTGTCCTCTAATGAAGACTGTACTTTCTTATCTTTTGTTACAGTGACAAGCCACGACTGTGATGCTGATCAGCACATTATTGCAGGGAGACACTGAGATGTAACATAAGCTCGTGAGCCCGCCTTGGCAGAGAGTCGATGTGGCGTGCTGCGTGTGCTGCCACTGTAAAATCAATATTGGGAATAGCAAATGGAAAAAGTCGAGCAACTTTGTGAAGTTCAGACTAAAATGTTTACCTAAGGTAGACAATTTCAAGTCAATTTCATGGACTGGTGGTGTGGCACATGAATTCAAATGGGATTAAACTGAAAACAGCAGCGTGTCATTAATAGGGAACTTTCTGAATGCCACAGCCCCGAAACATGTTGCACAGACTGCAGGAGAGGATCTTAAACAAACACATAGAAACAACAATTATCTGTGCAAATATTTTACAAAGAATTCCCTTGGCTCCAGTACAACATAAACAAAAATCAAACTTGGGATACTTCTCCCTCTCGTTTTAAGCCATACATTTCTTCTTTAGGAATTACTTCAGTTAGCACATGGCAATACCAAACAAAAGTGTCTCCTCCCCTCTGCACCAGGCCTACCTGTCCTCTTGCGCCTTTGTTTGGGCTGAAGAGAGAAGATGACCATTAAAGCCCCCATGTTGCCCTTCAGACTCCGTTGCTCAGTGATCTGGAAGTCCTGCTGGATTTCACACACTTTCACTCCCACACTTTGACGGCTTGGGAGCAAGTGGAAAGAAAGAGAGAGAAAGAGACGCTGGGAGTCGCATATGAAAAAAATCAAGACTCCGGTCCAAGCTTCCCTTTTTATTCACCCCGGCTGGGTGGGTTGGACGGCGAGCAATAGGAGTGGGAGTAAAACATGCGTGCCTCTGTAGAGGTTTGAATTTTGACGCGCACCCTCCGCAGCCCCCTCCCTCCCTTTTCCACTCTGAAGTGGGAGCTCGCTGGCTGCTCTCTGCGCTGCGCCGGCTACTTTGTACCAGTTGAGCACCTAGATTAATTGAGAGCTCTGAGAGGGAGCCAGCGACATGCTGAGAGGAAACGCTACTGCCGCTCTTTCAACAGATCTCTCTTCACAAGGGGAGGGAGAGACTGGAGGAAGGCAAGAGCTCACGCTGTAGATAACCATTATTCCTCGCTAGCTGCCTTTTAACTACATCTCCTGCTGGAAATGAGAGTAGAAAATCGTGCCGTGTCCATGACATTGACTGAGAACAGAGGCTGGCAGAGCTTTGTGTAGATATTTCAATTATGTACAAGTAATCATGACCAGTGAGCAAGTTCCATCTCTTCACCCTATCACTCCTCAAAAGCCGAGTGTCCAATTTATAAGCAGATTAATGTGTGGAGAGAGACATTCCTCGTCCCAGTGTGTGGTAATATCAACCATGTCCTGGCTTCTTGATTGCCTCTACAGATCCATCCATATGCAACGGAGACATGTTTTCAAATCACCAGATGATGACCAGAAAATTACTATTATTCCACAGCAAGCATACTGAGAATGTCCCTCACTACATTAATCATTTTTTTTCCATCTCTCTTTGATGTACAATGTAAATGCTGCTTCGCTCCATCACAAAGCTTTTGAGTGGTCTGTGTTTCTGAGTCGTCGCAATCACAAATCTCGTTGTTATGCAAGTCTTGTGAGAGCCACAGATAATGAACGATGAATAGAGGGAGGAATGATTGTTTGACTGCCCTGAAAAAACATCCAGCAACATTTTATTTAAAGCAAGAGGGAGTGGATGCTGACGCTGACATACAATTCAGTGTTTGCAATCACAGAGAAAATCTCCCATTGTCACGCTCAAGTCATTTCCCAGCCCATCATACAACCACTGGAAAAATGTGATTGCCACTTTACAGGTGATCTTCTGGCTGCTTATTTGGCAGATACAAAAAGGACTTTGCGGTCTCTTAGATGGCAGAAGATCCTTGAAATCACGGGGGAGGTTCCGGGGTCAATACAGGTCACGTTGGGGCCGATATCTTTCTTTTTCATCCTTCAGAACATGGGGAAAATGCCACAGAGGTGCTTGTCAGTTCCTGCACATCAAAAGAGAAAATGGAACAGAAACTCACTTCCGTTCTCTCTGCCACCCCCGCACAAGTCTTTTCATGAACAACATGACGGCGGCCCAATTCACCACACACACACACGCACCAACCGCTGCAATCAAGCACCAATTTTCACCCACTCCATTAACCCGCTTCCCGTCAACCATGTGTACTTTGTTCTGAGACCTCCTGCTGATATCAGACGGAAGGTACGGAAAAACTGAAATTGCAAGGTTTAGCAGCAGTGATGCAGAAAGTGTGTATATACACACACAGATACATAGATACGTACAGTACATAGGTGTGTGTGATGGAACGGAAGGGACCACTTGCCGCTCCTACAGCCATTCTGAAGGTCAAGCACCTCTGAGTCACCCGGCGCACCCTATCTACATCGTAATTGGGTTTTTCCTCAAGGAGTCTGACCAGCTATGGGTGCAATCACTTCAGCTTGACAACTGAATTATCACACAAGCCACCTTGAAATATAGACATTGCTGCGGCTAAATAAAAATGTGCCATTGAACAACAGCCATGTTTCAGTTTCTTTGCCTCCACACTTTGTGCTTTTTAAAAGTGTAGACCACAGTTGGAGAGAGACCGCAATTTGCTCCCCAGTGCCACAGGCAATCCCTTGGACTCAGGGATTGAGTTTTAATTAAATTCCATGTTGTTTGCACTGATAAAAGATTAAGTTGATATGCCCCCCCAAGGAATGTCAGACATGAAGGCAAGCCAGTGAAGGGCCAACTCTTCAAAAAAACTACTCTAGAAATGAATAGAACTCTGAACAGAACTCAGTAGAATTCCATATGCCTGTTGTATGTGTCTCTCATCTCATGTTTAGGGATCTAAGCACTTCTATGAGCAACATGGCAGGATGGCATTAGAAATTTGTGAGTTACTCATGTTGAAATGCAGCACCATCAACACAGTCAGCGTGAACAGTATTTGCTCAGCAGCACATCTTGTGATGTGTTTTGCTACATCCTCTTATTACCTTAGATGTTAATGAAGTATGATGTGAAAGTGCAAACTGTCAGCTTTAATTTGAGGGTATTTCTAGCTATATCAGAGCTGCTTTAACTGTGACATGGCTTCTCCTCTCAAGATGCCAAATGTTTTCGACAGCTTAAAGTCGAGATGAAATGAAAAATGCCTTTTTAACCCTTTTAGATCACATCCCCGGTCATATTGTGCACCTATTTAACAATATATATAAAAAAAAATACAAAAAATCAATTTCTTTGTATTCTTATATCAAAATTCAATCATGCTTTCTTCCTGTAAAACAAAATATGCCGTGTGCTTACGTAAGCATGCCCATAACCAATTTCAACCAATAATATCATGACATCCACCCATCAATCAATCTTCAACTTTTAGCGCACAGAGCTAAGATTCATTAGTTCGCTAGCTAGCAACAGCATGGTACTTCGGTGTGTCTTCGGGTGTTATGACACGCCCACTTTTCAACGTTCAAATCAAATTCCTCCCAACGTTATGTCCCGCCTGTCTTTCCTGTTTCACTCGGAAATACGTCACGATACGGAAGTTAGATACTCTCGAAATGCCGTTTTCATCTCGACTTTAAGGGTTTTTTTTGTTTTTTTTTAAAGTGTCATCAAAAATCCTCCAGAGTGACCTCTGTAATTGAGCAACGCATAAACATCTGACTTATCAGCCCATACTCATCAGACTCTTGTCAGGCTGTTGAATCTCTTCACTGTCTTCCCTGTATTTCACTATAGGTCTAAAATTCTGCTGTTTACTACAATTGGCTCTTAATTATTCCGCGGCAGCATGGAGCATATGATCAGGGATCCATCCAGTAAGACTCTGGCTCCCTGGAAAGCATCATTTAGGAAATTTTATGGGGTCTCTTTTGATATGAGCTTCTGTTATCTCTAACTTATATGATATGATGATGTGCCGACAGAGCACAAAGCAATATTGATATTACATAATGTTGGAGAGATGAAGACAGGTCCTCGTCCTCCTTGTCGGGAGCCTAGCCTATTTTTGTCATGTCTATGTTCTGCATGATTGAAACAAGTTGGACAGTAACTGAAGACTATGTTGTGGATGTACCCAGTTAAGATAGCAGAACATGTGTTCATGCATGCGTATTTGCATGTAGAGGAGGGGATTTGTGTATGTGCCTACAGCACCCTAACAGCCAGAGGTCCTAGTCCAATTGTTAAGCTATAGTATACATAATTGGTGATGTGAGAAGGTGTCAAAAGCATAGCTGCTTAGCATGTGCCCTTAAGCTGTAGTCCCAATTTGAGGATCAGTCCAAATCAACTGGGCATAGCTTTTCAAAGGGCAGCCTAATTATTTTGGCACAGTAATGACTTTTCATTAAATTAGACACATCTCCAGAGAGCAGGGAGGAATAATCAAATGACTCTGGGGTAAATCATCTCCATGCATAGTGAAGCTTATTCCACATCAACTGAGGAAAACAATCTGATTAGCTGGATGGGATTTAGCAATACAAATTGCAATGGCAGCACAATTTTTCATACATAGAGAATTATTGAAATTGAACGGAAGTTGAGTTTAACTAACTTTCCAGGACATTAAAAAAAAAATATATATTTCGTTTATCATACAGAGAATGTCAATATGCCAAACATTTAATGGTTTGTGATAAGGAATTACAACAATGTTCAAAACATTGTTAAACAGCTGCTTGTGAATGGGAGCAATCAAATAAAATCAACATCTTTGATTCACAACACAAAGGCAAGAAATAATCTGTTCATTTGATAACTTAGGGACCAGGCTTTGATTTGATAGTGATTAAATTTGTCAACTACCACACCAATTCAAGCTGTCATATCTCCATTCCCCACTGTACATGAAGCAAATGCACTTGTAAGTAAGATGGCAGTTTTTACTTGTATATTCTTTATTTTACTGTGTGGGCGAAGGAGGTTTAGCTCCTTGCACAGCACTACAAATCTCATTCCCCACCTCTCCCTCATTGGCTTGACAACAGTTAAAATAACCACCTGCTGTTCAAGTAGGGGAGGAAATTATCATTTTCATTTTGTAAAGAAGCATCTTAATTCTCTACCAGTTCCTGCTTAATGTCACACATGACAATAATTGTTTTGCCATCTTTGGTATTACCCATCTAAGCTGAATCTAAAACATTTTAATCAGCAAAACCAAACGCCCATTTTCTTGTGTGTAGGTGTTTTTCACACAACATTTTCTACGATGTGGGGGGGAGGAAGTGGAGTACTCCATTAATTTATGTCTGCTAAGATTTTCCACTTTTTCCTCTTTCTTTTACCCGCCCATGATCTTTCTTCCTCCTCTTTCTCCCTGTGCATCACTTTGATGTCATATACAGTATTAAGTGCATTAAAAGGATTGCTGTCTGTCTGTAGGTGTTTCTTTGCTACTGAGATACAGAGGCTGGCAGGCCATGGGAGGTTTGCTGTCCCCACTGTCTTCCAAACCGGTAATGTGCAAAGGCAAATGGAAATGTAATCGAGCCGCCATCACTGGACCACCTTCTGAGCAGGAGTTACTGCATGATGAGAGCAACAAATGAGAGGAGTTAAGCTGCACAGCGGTGCGCAGGCTGAAGAACAAAACAAGAGGTTTGGGTGGGACATTACAGACTGGCAGTTAAACGCATGAACTTGAACTCTGGCTATCAAACTTTTCTAAAAGGTTTAGTGGCCATTCTACTTTTCACTTGCATTCTGCCACTTTCTTAGAAACAGTAGAGACAGTTAAGTAAGTCATGAAAGTGGCCTAAGAGAAAATGAGCAGGGACACAAACCTTCTCTGAGCGAGCAACCGGCATTCTGGGGCGGAAAATAATGAATGATTGGGGACTAGGGAGTGTCAAGTGAAGCCAGCAAAGAAAAGAGCAGAAGATACAGCCTCAGCCAACTAGGAGGGCGCTGAATCAGGGCATCTGAACTGCCTCTACAAATGATCCTGGACTACTTTTCACATTATGCTCTGTACTAATCTATATGATATTTGCTTGTACTGTTTCTGATCTGTACATATGTGCATTCTCTGCATCTGAACGACTAGACATTGAATCTCTGGACCCAGTTTCTGTACAAGTATGTATACATGCACATCGTACATCGTCAGTTAAGTAAATATAGTGCCTCTCTCTGGAGTTTTTAAAAAGGTGGGCATCTAGTAATGCGGATATCCAAACCTGGACATTCTGTGCATGTTATCATCAATACTACATCTGTAATTGAATATATTGGATAAGGTGTATGTTTTTTTACTATAATGCATTTTTATATACCTAGACACTTACATATACCTAGACTCTGTACATATGTATGGCCTTTTGTAGGTCTTTTGTAGGCACATTTTTGCACATCCTGTATATAGTCTATGCTGTCATTCCACATATTGTTTCATCTTCTCATTTTCATTCATTTCTTTCATGTTGCATGTTTCATTCATCTATTGTTTGTCTCAATATCATCTATATATCAGTTCTACTGCTACTAATGCTGATATTTTGCACACACTCTTAATGCTGTAATCTGCATCTTGTCATACTTTAATTCTTACATTTTGATTTTGACTTAATGTTCTAGGGTTGAAATTGTTGGTTGCGTATGTTTATGTAACCCTCTTTTGCTATATTCTTATTTTTGTTTGCTGTATCCTGCGACTATTTGTTACTGCAATGGCCCAATTTCCCCAGGGGGATCAATACATTTAATCTCAAGACCAAACAGTATCTATAATGTCCACTAAGTGGCAGCAAAATAGTGTAAATCTTTGTCAGTGTTTGCAGACACCTTCCAAGTTACTAATATAGTTTAAACACCAAACCAGAATTTGTAAGACTTGTAAGACTGCCCCACTACTGACTTTTATGTATATTTGTTTTATTTATATGTTTTTAGGACAGTCAAGTGTGTGACCGCTAAACAGGAGTTTTCAATGAATTTTGAAGCTGTACATGGTTGATTTTTTTTTTTTTAAAACACTGGAGAAAAATGGATCTGTATTTTGTACTTTTTGCAGTAAGTTTCAAAGAAATTATTCTCTCTATCAGTGTCTTATCATTCTGGAAACTCTGAGAATTTACCTGTAATTGATTTACAAAAAAAAAAGAAAAAATCCCAGATTGGGGCTTTAAGCATAACAAATCTTCTTCCCTATGCTACATCGTAAGCTCCACGTTCTTTTTTTCTTCTTCTGCCAGTGTCTTTTTGACTGACACCTACAACTAAGGGAGAAGACATCTGATCAATAAAACTACTGTAAGAGCCTGTCCCTCTGAGATAGTAGGAGCTCCTATCAATTGATGAATTGACTGTCAGGAACTAGGCTGACACAGAAGATTTGATTAATCTGTGTCAACATTATTCCTCTGCAGCACACAGATGGTTCTGAGCACCTTCAGGCTGCCCAAAGGCAACTGAGGGTGAAGGCCCCGAGGAACTGTGCAGACCATTTTCAGACCATTAAGCTACTGTGGAAAAAGAAAAGATGTTGACCTCTGACCTGAAGGTTACTGAACAATTTCCAGACCATTAAGCTACACTGGAAAAGGAAAAGACGTGGACCTCTGATCAGAAGGTTACTGAACAAAACTCCAAACTAGGGTTCCACCAACATGGGATTTAGAGGGCTGATAGTAAATATTTTGTGGCAATATTCAATATCTTTAAACCTGACATTTTTCATGTTTTGTTCATGGCAAGAAATTACAAGTGCTCAATGTTTTCCCTCAATTTTATTCTCGGCAAGGTGGGAAAGCTCTGAAACAGCATTTAGACCTTGTGATACTAAAACTCTACATTGAAACCCAGACTTATTCATTTCTTTTAGGTGGGTTACCAGCTCTTCAAGGCAAGGTGACCGACCGCACATCTTCAATGGCAAGGGAAACTCTGAGACACATTTGCCTTTAAATGAAGAATTAATTTACAAAAACATAACTGAAAAATTGAAAATGTGCAAATAAAATAAAATATCATTGCAGGTGTTAGACCTTTTACATATGTAGCTGTGGTCAGGGAGGAACCTCCATCATATCGGCACTGAACATGACCGGCCGATATCCGATATTTACAACATCCGCCCGATATATTGGCAAATTGATACATTGGTCTATAACCCTACTCCAAACTGGCCTGAAAAATCTGGGCAGGAGAGTTGAATGAGTAATGATCTCCCTTCTGTCAACAATTACTGTCAAAGTGCTCTTGACCCAAACCACCGATTGCCCCTGTGGAGCTGCTCAGGTCACCAGTACAGGACTGTGGTGCAGTGGGTAGCTTCTTCCCTGCCCTCCACTCCAGTCCAGTCCAAAAGTGATGTATGATTACCTGCAGCAGTCACAGTCCCAGTCAAAATGGTTCTGGTGAGCAGCAGGTAAATCAAGGGATGTAGCCTACAGCTGTGCCTTTTTCAATTGGCTGGAATCTGCTGTTTCTTGACACACTTGCAAACGATGATTTGCAAGGTATGTTTAAAAAATAAATTGTTGTGAGGTCACAGGAAGGGGGTGTTTAATGTGTAAAGCATCAGAATCAGAATCAGAAATACTTTATTGATCCCCGAGGGGAAATTGGGTTACGTTGCAGTTGCTCACATTCTAGAAGAGAAATATATATAAGCATAAAGAAATTATAAGAAAAATAGAAATAAGAAAATAAGAAATATGTAAAATATGTGCATTATACTACAATATATAACAATAATAATATAGAAATAAGAGAAATAAGAAATATGTACAAATATGTGCATCATACTACAATATATACAACAGTGCAAATAATTAAATAATTATTGCACAAAATTATTATAGATTATAAATTATGGGGTTATAAAGCTGCTGACAGGGGTGAAATAAGTCCAAGGTCCAGTCTATTGACTCAGAGTGACACTCTGAGGGAGGAGTTGAAAAGTTTGATGGCCACAGGCAGGAATGACTTCCTGTGGCGCTCTGTGGTGCATCTCGGTGGAATGAGTCTCGCGCTGAATGTACTCCTGTGCTTGACCAGCACGTCATGGAGTGGGTGGGAGACATTGTCCAAGATGACACGTAACTTGGACAGCATCCTCCTCTCTGACACTAATGCCAGAGAGTCCAGCTCCACCCCCACAACGTCACTGGCCTTGCGGATCAGTTTGTTGAGTCTGTTGGCGTCCGCTACCCTCAACCTGCTGCCCCAGCACACAACAGCAAACAGGAGAGCACTGGCCACCACAGACATATAAAACATCCTCAGCATTGTCCGGCAGATGTTGAAGGACCTCAGCCTCCTCAAAAAGTAGAGACGGCTCTGGCCCTTCTTGTAGAGGGCTTCAGTGTTCTTAGCCCAGTCCAGTTTATTGTCAATGTACACTCCCAGGTACTTGTAGTCCTCCACAATGTCCACACTGACCCCCTGGATGGAAACAGGGGTCACCGGTGGCTTGGCCCTCCTCAGATCCACAACCAGCTCCTTTGTCTTTGCCACGTTGAGCTGCAGATGGTTCTGCTCACACCATGTGACAAAGTTTCCCACCACAGCCCTATACTCAGCCTCCTCACCCTTGCTGATACATCCAACTATAGCAGAGTCATCAGAGAACTTCTGAAGATGGCAGGACTCTGTGTGGTTGAAGTCCGTGGTGTAGAGGGTGAAGAGGAAGGGAGACAGGACTGTCCCCTGCGGGGCCCCAGTGTTGCTGACCACTCTGTCCGACACACAGTGTTGCAAGCGCACATACTGTGGTCTGCCAGTCAGGTAGTTGACAATCCAGGACACTAGGGGGGCATCCACCTGCATCGCTGTCAGCTTCTCACCCAGTAGAGCCGGCCGGATGGTGCTGAAAGCACTGGAGAAGTCAAAAAACATGACCCTCACAGTGCTTGCCGGTTTGTCCAGGTGGGCGTAGGCGCGGTTTAGCAGATAAATGATGGCGTCCTCAACTCCAAGTCGGGGCTGGTAGGCGAACTGGAGGGGGTCCAAGAGTGGCTTGACCATGGGTCGGAGCTGATCTGAGTCTCTCCAGGGTCTTCATGATGTGGGAGGTCAATGCCACCGGTCTGTAGTCCTTGGAGCCACTGGGACGCGGCGTCTTTGGCACAGGAACGAGGCAGGACGTCTTCCACAGCACGGGGACCCTTTGAAGACTCAGGCTCATGTTGAAGACATGGTGAAGCACTCCACATAGCTGGGGGGCACAGACTTTGAGCACCCTGGGACTGACACCATCAGGGCCTGCAGCCTTGCTTGAGTGGAGTCTCATCAGCTGTCTTCTTACATGGTCAGCTGTGAAGCACACTGTAGAGGTTACAGGGGAGGGGTGGAGTCGTCAGGTTGGAGAGGGCAGTCAGTCTGGGAGCCAGAGGGGAGTAGAACCCTCACTGGAGGATGGGGGGCTGTAGGAAGGGGGAGGGGGGGCGGTGGAGTAGATGGTGGTTGGAGGCAGACAGCAGATGAGTCAAGGGGGGGATGGGCAGGGGTCACCGTGTCAAATCTATTGAAGAACAGATTAAGTTTGTTGGCCCTGTCCAAGCCGCCCTCAGCCCTTCTGCCGCCAGTCGGCCTGAAACCAGTGATGGTCTTCATGCCGCTCCAGACCTCTCTCATGTTCTGCTGGAGTTTCCGCTCCAGCTTCCTCCTGTACTTCTTTTTAGCCTCCCTGATCTTCACTTTCAGGTCCCCTTGGATTGTCCTCACCTCCTCCCTATTGCCAGCTCTAAAAGCCCTCTTCTTTGTATTGAGGATGGCTTTGATGTCCTTTGTTACCCAATGGACAGTCTTTGCTGGGACAGTGCAGTCCACACAGAAGTTAATGTAGTCTGTGATGCACTCCGTAAGCCCATCATGCATATGCAAACACAAATCAAATTATGATACATCAACAGAAATGTGTGAGATGTGCCCTCACACATCAACAGTACACACATCTAGTCTAAATCATAAACTAAATACAGTTTGGTGCATTCAATTTTAAATCCTATCATCGACAACCCTTGCAACATCAAACCAGGATCTACTGTAGCACAATAGGATCTCTATGATGATGTGCGACAATTTGTGACCGAATGCCATGAAGCGAGGCAAATTTAATTTTACACGAGACCTAATTTACACCAGAAAGATTTGATCAAAATGCACTTCTTAAACACTTACCACAATTTACAATTTTAAAGCTTTGAATACAAAGATCAATAATATGCAATAAAAAACAAAACAAAAATAACATTATGCCCGTTTTTCCATTTATTGATAGTGGTGGATGGAAAGGGGAAAACAGCACTGCCATGTTTTGGACAGCAGAGGGAGCAATTGATTTATCCAAAAGAACCAAAGCAACACTCAAACAGCCTTCTGCATCTTTAATGATACATCTGAGTGGTATCAACTTCACTTTTGTGCTACTGACATGAATCTCATGTTATCTCAGTGAAGTTATGCATGCTATGATCCCATTCTCCCCGTCTAAACAGTATTTAGATCAAAGTCATTCTGCCTTTGAACAACTGAACATGACATGCGACAGATGTTATAACAAAGTTTGGGGAAGCTTGACAAAAATGACAGTGTAAACAACAGAGAACAGACATGCTTTTTTCCATGACTTAATACAAGGGCTGCCAAAAGCAGATCGCAAGCTGTCAGAGCTCTTTCTAAAACAAACTATAAATATTTCCTTATCCAATATGCGTTAGAATTGTTCTATCAAGTCTGTGTTAGGATGAGAATCCAAACACAAAAACAGCGCTTGCATCACAACAAGCTGGTTATGGGGGGAAACTGGGCCAAAACAGAAGCATTCGGTGATTGACAGAGAGAAAATCCCTACAACTTTCTTATCTCTAAGAATTGAGCAAGGCAGCACTGCTTAAAGTAGATATGAAATGGAATGACTGTAGGAAATTGGTGCACATTAAGCCTTTTTAGTGGCAAGTCTTCAAGTTCAGACAAAAAGTGAAAATTGTTAATTAATGGTGTTGTTTTTGCAGGAAGGAACTGTAAGCAGCAATACAGGATATGGAATTGTCTGCTATATTGAAAAGCCAGCAGAATGGCTTTTCCATTTTCCATTACTCTGCAAGCAGTCTTTAATCCATTAATACAAAATCACACAGGAAAGCAGCAACTGATCCTAGTAGGACTTTGATTAGGCGACACCTACTTGTGCAAATGAAAAATCCACATGGGGGGAAAAGCAGATGTGGAGACTCACCAGAATGTCCAAAACAAAAGAGAAGACTTAAGCGGCAGTTGGCAGGGGCATGCCAGCTCCTGATGCCAGCTCCTGGTACGCCAACATCCAGATGCCCATTTCGGAATGAGCCTGTGACCTGCTGTTTCTAATTAGGGTCCAATTAAGACCATGGTCTTTTTAGGACACAAGAGATGCAGTGGGTGCAGAGGTTCTCATGAATGCATGTTTTCCAAGCCAAACCGAAGGGGTCGGGGGTGATGTCTGTGTGTTTGCACGTGCAAGCTTCACCGTCGCATCGTATTTCAAGGATATATAGGTGAGAATGATATAAACCAGAAAAAAAATCACAGCAATCCTGCAGCTATGACAAATGGCGGCATATGCACACTCAGCTTTTTACTTTTCGTGTACAGTCAGTCACACAAGTGTCTTCCTTTACCGATATACAGTTCACCTCCATCTGCAAAAGGACTTTGCTATCATCTAGAGATTAGTTAAAACACTCTGTCGCATTGACAAAGGGCTACTTGCCCAGATGGTCTGCCTCTGAATTAGTGGGCATTGGGCCTCATGATGTGTGCCCCGTCCAACTGCCATCAATCACTGACAAATATGGTCTGGTGAAAGGTTATTTCCCTTCAAATGTTGGCACAAAGACAAAAGCCTGATTTGCACAACAGGGCCAAAGCAGGGCCTGTCGGCACCCCAGACACTTCTGAATGTTTACTGAACAACACTGAATCCACTGTTTGTTTAGCACTACATCATGGCTAACAAAATATATCTCTTGTTGTCCACAAGGTACAAAGGAGGAGTGTAGTGTTTTGGGGACATCGAGTGCAAAACAGGCTTTACTTTTATTGACGTCCACCACAGTTCAGGTACACATAATTACATTGTTCCAGATGGGAACAGAGGTGTATGACTCATCGCTAAGTTTAGTAACGCATCAAAGTACACAACAAAGGCCATAACAAAGGCTAGGGAGACATACCATGCCAGAAAGCACATCTCAGTATATGTTGCATTATAATTCCAGATAAACAGCTAGGTAATTAAAGACAAGTAACCACTTTTTTACAGCAGAGTGACTGCAGATCTGTTGCCCTGAGACACTGATTTCAGACTCTCTCTCACATCCTTCACCAGTGGTTATATGGCACTGTCCAACATGGACGCCGGCCAGCCACTTACAGTTGGGCGCTAGTCTCAATGGCACCCGCTGTAGTCGATCTGTCATTAGCACAGCCCCACCTGCTGCCATTGTGCACCCTGTAGGCCTGGCCTGTGTCACATTCTTTTATTACACCCCGACATGTAGCTGCTGCCTGCCTGACACCGAGCCCACTGTTACAGATCAGTGCTCAGCGAGGCGTACAGGACATCTAAAAGTGTCCACAACAACAACAACCACCACAAAAAATGACAGTATAGAGCTACAAGACTGGTGCTTTTGCCCTCAGTTACATTCAATCAGGTGTAAAATGAATGAGGTCAAGCCAAGAGATATGACATAAAATTTCTGTTTTTGTTTTCCCTAACCAAACCCATTCATCACTTCTTCATCCTTAATACAGTGAATATTGCAATACAGCAGTGTGATGAACTGTGTACTCTCTGAATAATAACTTTTCGCACGGGATTCAGCTTCGAATAAAAAACAATGAAATTCAAGCTGAGATTTGAGGCTGAACTCAATAAAAGCATGAGGCAAGTTCAGTTTTATGATTGCTGCAGTTATTTGGGGCCACAAATATAGCTAAATAAGCAATCCAAATGCTGGCTGGAAACATAATTTAATGCTCCTTTGAATCAGAGCGGTCCCAAACCCCAATGGCAATAAACATTATTCCTCCCTCCACTTCATTTTAGAAATATTATATACTGTACATTACCATTCAACACACTATCTAACCCAATTATTCTTCATTTGAGATAGTAAGGGAGCAGTTAAGTCCCCTGCATGTGAAATTATGGTGAGTTCTAAAATGTATTATTAAATATGCATAAGCCTAATCAGCTTGCTCTTTTTCAATCACGTCTTGTTCAACCGAGAGGGGGGTAATTTCTCCAGATTGCAAGGTCGTGTAAGAGAAAGTGCACATCAGCAGTCCCTGCACATAAGGAATTTTTATGTTTCTTTTATGGTAGCTCTGCTTCACTAGACAACAAACAGCAGAGAGCAACAGGAAAGATGGCCAGATTTTAACACTTGATAGAACATGGCATAGTAAGGATTTCTGTTTTGTTTGTTTTGAAGGATAGTCTGGCATCTTGATATGTTTCAGATATGCATTTGCCAATTGCTTGGGAATATTGCATTAATCTTGATGGTAATCAATCTAGAGTTTATTTGCTTACTACTGTAGCACACTCTGCCCCATGTAGAAATGCGATTTAAAGCTTTCTGATGAGGACTGATAAAATAGAAATCTTGACAGCTCACTTATTTTATAGATAGAATTATATGTTGCTTGCAGTACTCTTGCTCTCAAAGGAAAAAAAAAAAGGACTTAAGCTATGGAGATCATCACCGCCATCAATCATGTCAAGCTGTAATGCAACAGGCAATAATTTATGTGCTGCATTTAAATGCATTACCTACATCTTCGCATGGTGTGTCCAAATCCAAAGAGATTTACAGTCTTGTCATGCCCAGCTAAACTTGATATGTGGTAATCTGACATGAAAAACGGCTAAGTCAGTATGATGACTAGTGATACTTCTAATGTCATGTAAGAACTGCTTCATGAGCCCCCGTATGTATGTGTGTGTGTGTGTCCCTATGTGGTATTTCAAGGCAAGAACCAATGTTAACAGCGCTCATGGTCGTCAATTTAGCCAAGTTTGTGTGTCAAACATGAGCTTGACTGTAAATGGCACAATACAAATACTAGCCGAGAAATGTAATCGAGTATCCTTGGAAGGACAACCTTGAATAGCCCTTGGCTGTGCCCGGGTCAGAAACAGTACCATGAATCACACACTCTTCAATTCCCTTGGGTCACGATCTCATCTAAAATCCATTAGCCTGGCTCTGATGACAGCTCATCACCAACAGTGACAGGTGAAACACTAGCCGTGTCATTGATGCTAACACTGCGGCGACGCTGAAGGCCCGCCTGACATACGGCAACTCTCTATTAATATCCCAGAGTGTGGAGGGGGAATCCTTTCCCTTGGTAAATGACTAGACATGTTAAAAGCCATCTTCTCATGCGGACCTGAAGCCTGTAACCAAACGCTAACTGTGCTAGAGTCTGCGCTAACACCACAGTATCGTCTCTTTTCTTCTGTTTCCCCACATCAATGCCAGGCTAATTGACGGCCTTGGGAAGTTGCACCATGCATTTCATCATGTTATACCAGCATTCACTTTCAGGGGCTGAGGAAGGAAAGCATATGATGTGTTTGATACGCAGGTTTTACTGTGTCATCAGTCTCATCTGATATAGAAGGGCAGGCAAATAATTTAACTGTGAATAGTAGCAGTGCAAAATTACATTTTGTCTACAGGCTGTTGAGCATTGTTCTAACAAATGTGTTTACTATCTCATTTAAAAACTGAACCTGAGCCAGTAGTTTTAGTGGACATTAATCCTTGCAGTTTGAGCGGGGATACCAGGTTGTGTCTTTGCTTTATGCTTCTCTAAACCATTATAGTCTGTTTGCAAAAAAAAGGACAAGACATTAATCATGATTGTGGTTGAACTACCAAGAATAAGCGCTGCTCTATTTCTGTGACTGGGTTCGGTCGTGACAGGGAGTACAGCCTTCTATTCCCCACATCCTTGCTCTGTCCATCTGAAACTGGAAGCCAATCAATATGAACAATCTACAACGCTGCTTTGAGTATTACCAACCACACACAAAGGGTTCAGCTCTGTGCACACTACAGGCGTGCACTTTGGAGCAATGGCCTGTTACCACCTGCAAGCACAGAAAAATGGAATAGAGTACTTATTTTAAGATTAAGAATATTACTACCACTACTATTAATAAACAACACAAGCTGCCACCTACTTATATATGCTTTTACAATATGTACTGGGGGTATCTATACACTACTGCTTCTACTACTACTATTACTAATAATACAAAGTGCTCTAGTGGAGCAAAATGTATATTGTTTTCTTTCAATATATTTGAGAAAGAGTACAGGCTACAGTAAGCTACAGCTTCTCATAAGACTATCAAATTTGCTGCAATACTTTTCTGCCCACCTCTGTATTTGAACCTATACAGTCACAAGACTGTAATATGCACGCTGGCAGACTGCACCACCAGCATGCTGCCTTATTAGTTTCCAATGCCTGTTTGTTCCATTGCAGTAATGTGGCCACTCTGCAGTAACAGGAACAATGGCTGAACTAGAGATCGTCTACTGAGTGGATGCTACGCATCCTGTCAGGCTAATTCAGTTACAAAGGCTTCACACCGACAGTGGGGAACAAAACACTGTGATTAACACCGCTGGTGTCTTTCACCATGCTGAGACAATGGAAATGTTTAGCCAATTGCTTCTCTACCAACTGCATTGTAAATGTCTCATAAATGGTGGTGCAGGATATGGGACTGGGCAATAAACTCTAAAATGGCAGGATCTGGAAGTGAGATCTGATCAAGGCTCTCTAGGTTTAGATGAAAAGACATATTGTAAGTCGCTCTGCATAACAGCATCTGCTATACGCCTAAATTGTAAATTGTAGGTCATAAACTGTTTAAGATGTGATCCAAACTGCAGGTTAGAGTAGGGGCAGTAATGTACCAAAGAAAATGTGAGGCTATTCAATATACAAATACTTTTTAGGCAGTTGGGTGAGTTGAGTTTAAGTAACTACAAAAGCATGAAAATCCAATTAATTTTTTTACTGCTTGATAGCCCTTTATACTCCATATTTCCTCCTCTAAGAACATGCAACACCATCAACATCACCATAGCATGTAAGAGGAAAGGGAATGTAACATGATATAGGTAAACGACCATGTGAGCAAGCCATGCATTGTAGCTCATGCGTTACTGATGACACAAAACTATGAATTAATCACACAGCAACCCTCCCCCATGTAGCTGCTAAATACAACTGGCTTATCTTCCATATTTCCAACATTTTTCTTAGCTTAAAGTTGGAATAACACTATAGCTACTGAATTCAATTTCACACCACAGTTATAGATCAAAATGACCTTTCACCCTATCCGAGCTATTTCCAGAACCGACTCGGCTATGGTGTACCAACAGAACTAGGTTGAATTCCCACTCATAAAATTTACATGAGGTTAACTTGACTGGCAGAAATGCCTAGCTGAATTATGCATTGCATGGATAAATACTGAGCTCCGACAGTGTACTCCTTCCGTCCTTTTAGCACTTTGAGAAGATGTTTCTGTTCAATTTAAGACCAACGTAAACAGGGAACATTCCCCCGGGGCATGGTAATGGTATACACATCGTCTGGAGAAGTCAAGTCGCCAACAGCGTCACCATATTGATGCCGGCAGCTGTAGTTGTTAATGGCCTGTTACGTGTTAGACCTGCCTTCATGTCATCCAGTCATGGCTCATTGATTAGTCTATAGGTGGATGTGAAACAGGTGTGAGCGATTATCATAACATTGATGAGGGTTGCCGATTTGTGTAAGTCAACCATATGGGAATTAAAGAGGAGATATTTTTCATGGTGCTGTGCCAAAATTCCCCGCCCCCCCCCCCATCCCCCTCTCCCATCCCCCTCTCCCATCCCCTTGCCGAGAATATTCTGACTGCAGGTTTCCACTTGTCAGGTTGGTGCAGTTTCTGGATCATGCTGTCCCCCGATGGTCGTCCTGCTCCGGCAGCCTATGTGGCGCTATCAAATTAGTGCCACATCCTGCATAACCATATCAACAAACAGACACACACATACAGCACCACACACAAACTTGGGCTGTCTATATATTTTTTGTCTGTTTTCATTGTCACAACTATCTCAAATTTCCCAATGGAGGTGAAGCAGCATGGTAGAAAATCAGATTCAGTGTACTCCTTTCTCTACCTCCACCCACCAACTCCATAGGACAAAGACATGAGGTGAATGCATTCGAGCGTTTCTCAACTAACCTGAGGCAGGGATGCCTTTTCACAACCAGTCAGTGGGAGCATTGTGGGCAGGGACAGCGTTTGCTCGGTAGAACGCTTTTGATGGTTTCAGTACACAACGCTGGAATCCGGCCTGTTTCTCCGCAATTATGCAACAAATTTCCATGACACTGTTTGCGGGAGTCAATTATAATTTCACACTCTGCAGGTTTACAAGCTTCATCGCAGCTATAATGTGAGACCACCTCATGCTGCAGCAGGCGCTGTTCGGCATGCATTCATCACAGCAGTACAAGCCAACACCATTCAAGTGTTGATGCGTTCATTTGGAGGGAATAGGGGAATTAAATTGGTGCAAATTTCCCCTGGTAATGTTTTCATTCTAGCTCAATACTTGGACAAAGCGTACACACACACACACAAATGTATACACACACACCACTTTCCCAAGCAACTGAGAATTTTCCACCCAGGGGAAGTTCAGCAGGGGGGTGGGGGGGGTCTTTTAATGCACTTAGGGACTGCTGCGCCATGTCATCCATTTCTAGTGGAGGACACACATCACTCTCTAAGCCTCAGCCTCAGCCACAGCTCACAGCCCATCGTCTTCACTGCTCTCTAGGAATGCCCAGAGGGAGCGGGACCAACCAGGGTTTAGGCACAGGCAGAAATCGCACGACTCAGAATATCAGGCAAAATGTGTGACCTCCACTCACACCAAGCAGTTACACAACGGGAAAGAGGGACAATTGTGCCGATGATCGTGATGCTGACTGAATCAAACCAGTTAGAAAACGAAATAAGCTACTTTATCTAGCTGCTTTTAACTTTGAATTAGCTGAACAAGCACCTCAATGACGCAGTTACTGCATTTTCATGTTGATCTAGTATTATGTTGACAACCTTAGCTAGATTAGTTAGTTAGACCAAATTTACCACGGGAAGCAGGTTGGTGTAGTGAGTAAGGAGACCCTTCAACCAACGGAGTCCATATTTCAGCAAGTGTCCGCCCCGCTGAAATACACTTGAGCAAGGCACTGAATCCCTTCCAGCTCCAGTAATGTTGTCTAGCTGACCCTGCGCTCTGAAAGCAAAGAGAGAATTTCCTCCTGGAGATCAATAAAGTATCACATTACTTCAAATTGTTACCTATGATTACCATTTCATAACCTGTCAGTCATCCGCCCCTGCTGAAACTCTCCAGAAAGAGTTAAAGTCTGCGTCCCACAGTGCAGGCGAGGTAAGCATCATAAAAACCCCTTCCATGGCCAAGCCGTGGCGTCACAGCACTGCACCGCATCTGGGCCTGGGGTCAATAGCCAATCGATGAAATTCATTTTCCAACTTCATAGTTCAGCAACAGAAATTGACCAAATTCATTTGAGGACATATTAGGATTTGATAAGAATTGAACAGAGGAGGTCTGAGGGGACACACAGTCTGTGCCTGTGAATTCTCCAACCCCCATCACACTGTACAGCAGGGCGTTTTGGGTCTATTTTAAAAATATTCACATTTCAGTTCACTCAATCAAGTTTCAAGGCGTTGAATTCATTGAATTGGAAAAGCCTTATGTAACACAGCATCAAATGTGTCAACATGAACCATTATAGAGCCAGCGTACTTTACACTGAGCATGGAGTTCATACAAAACTCCTCATTATCTATGGGTCCTTTGTGGCAAGGATCTGTCCTTGTTGCCTCCAGGATTGCAGAAATCACTCAGTAGGTCAGTCAGAAAACATGCTTCCCTTTTTTCTGCACTTTAAACATGGCCTTCACCATCAATTATTGACATGCTATCATTTGCCAGAAGTAGTGGGCTGAATGTACAGTGAAATCCTGGTGTGAACACAATTCATAAAGCCATATTGAGGAAATATGGTGAGGGCCTAGTTGTTTTTTGTCCAAAATAACAATTGACAGACAAAAGGGCTCAACGTGAAATAATAATGAGAACATAACTGTTTTGAAAGTGAAAAGGCAAGCCTGTTTCCTGTCTATGTGTAGTTAATGTGTTGGTCTCTATGTAAGACGAGTGGAGTCAAGCTGAGGCCATGAATAAGACATCAAAGAAAGGCACTTACAATGATCTCATAAGAAAAATCTAACCGAATATACGGCATGGGTTCAACTTCAAAGCAGTGTAAGCAAACTAAACTCACATGCATCTTAAATGGGATTTTTGTAAGGTTTTTTGATGATTGAATTATTGATGTAACCTGACCGAGCGTGTCATTTCCTCATTATTACACTGAACAAAAATATAAACGCAACACTTTTGGTTTTGCTCCCATTTTTCATGAGTTGAAATAAAAGATCTAAGACTTTTTCTATGCGCACAAAAGGCTTATTTCTCTCAAATTTTGTTCACAAATTTGTTTAAATCCGTGTTAGTGAGCACTTCTCCTTTGCCAAGATAATCCATCCACCTGACAGGTGTGGCATATCAAGATGCTGATTAAACAGCATGATTATTGCACAGGTGTGCCTTGGGCTGGTCACAATAAAAGGCCACTCTAAAATGTGCAGTTTTATCTTGAAAAAAGACATTTATTAGGCACTGAACTATGGATCTCACATGACTAGGGCTACAGATATGCATTTTTTGAAAACCAGTCAGTATCTGGTGTGACCACCATTTGCCTCATGCAGTGTGACACATCTCCTTCGCATAGAGTTGATCAGGTTGTTGATTGTGGCCTGTGGAGTGTCGGTCCACTCCTCTTCAATGGCTGTGCGAAGTTGCTGGATATTGGCAGGAGTTGGAACATGAATTGTGTACAGATCCTTGCAACATGGGGCCGTGCATTATCATGCTGCAACATGAGCTCTGGTGGACATTCCTGCAGTCAGCATGCCAATTGCACGCTCCCTCAAAACTTGCGACATCTGTGGCATTGGGGTGTGTGATAAAAAAAAACTGCACATTTTAGAGTGGCCTTTTATTGTGACCAGCCCAAGGCACACCTGTGCAATAATCATGCTGTTTAATCAGCATCTTGATATGCCACACCTGTCAGGTGGATGGATTATCTTGGCAAAGGAGAAGTGCTCACTAACACGGATTCAAACAAATTTGTGAACAAAATTTGAGAGAAATAAGCCTTTTGTGCGCATAGAAAAAGTCTTAGATCTTTTATTTCAACTCATGAAAAATGGGAGCAAAACCAAAAGTGTTGCATTTATATTTTTGTTCAGTATAAAAAGGAAATGACGCACCAGTGACACCCTCTGAAAAATAGACATCACTAATTCGTACTTTCCCCACAATCTCCAAACTACGTTGACCCACACTCAACAGAATGAAGTTAAAGAGCATTCATTTGTTGTGCTGATGTACTGTGTATGATTGCAGGCAGAGACCTTTGTGACAGCCCACGTGTGTACAAGTCCCCTAGAAATGTACAAGCATTTTTACACTGTTCTGTCAAAGCAGAATGCAGCAGCAGCGGCAGCAGCCGTGCCACTATGATATTAACCCACGCACCGCCCCCACGATCTCAATGACAGGCAGCACGCCGCACTAAAGCCACTGCAGCGGCCATCTGCTGTGGAAAAACCACTGACGGCTCCCTCAGCGACAGGGAGAAGACCCCCTGAAATGTCATGTACACAGAAATTTATATATATACACCGTATAGACACGTGCAGGAGACAATTTTATTCATAGTCTTATCTTCTGGCAGTTGTTTAAGGAGTCTGGCAAGTTGTATACAATTTACAGGATATCATACAAATCAAACAGAGTCAGCAAACATGCATGTTTGTGCAAGGGAACTCACATCAACTTTCAGTGCCCTACTCATTCAGTTTGATAGCCCATTATAATCACTGCGGTTGACTGATCAGACTTGCAAAGCAGAGGCTATCAGTATTAGCATAGGTTATACCCGCGCATGGGTTATAAAACAGTGGTAGGCAATCAGAGGAGCCGGAGCGTGAGGCGACTACCTAGTGAGGGGCCAAGGCTGTGAGAACGCAGCGTTCCTCCCTCCCCGTCTGGCTGAATCATTATGGGAGTAAAACTACATTTATGGTGCGCTTTAATTGTCTAACAGCCCATATTCAGTTAATCCCCTTATCATAATGTTCGTGATTAGGTTTTTTTTTTTGTCCTTCCTTTATGTATGCTTGTCGTCGGGGGCTGAGAAAAAAAACTTTTAACTATCCCCTATGGTCATTTAGTTTCTTTAGTAATGAGCTAGGAAAAGAAACACTCCACCTGCTGCTTTAATGTATCAGAGTTTAAGAACTCTGAGTTTAGCTTGAGGACATCTCAAGCTGAATGGAGAGACTGCCTGTCCATATCAAACATTACCTCCTGAACCCTTCACTTTCTCATTAGTCCTGAGCTTTACCCCACCATCCACAGAGTCTATTTTAGCTTGTCCCAGCTTGCAACGGTCAGATTCGCTGAGCGCATTGATCGTTTTGTTAAAGGACAAGTAATTGTGGGCGAGTGGTGTGCTCAGATTGCCTCTGGCTTCTTCAAGACCAATTTGTCTGGTTGTCACTTGAGGCCTGGGGCCTAGAACTCCGTGTGGGGCAGGGAAGGGGCCTGATGGGAAATGTGATCTCCTCGTGACGTGTCGAGTGCTTCCGCCTCGCCTGTTTGTGTGTTTGATCGTTGATGAGTGAGTGTGTATTTTCCTGTGTGTACTACTGGGTAACGCAACACTGACGATCGATAATGAGCCCCCCCCTTGTTGGAGTGTGTTTTGTGTTCTCCTTTTACAGCATAGTGTTTCAGACATGGTGTCTCACTGGAGTTCAGCTTCACAGGGAGGGAACATGTTTTTCTCATGTCAATAAAATGAGCCTATAGATAATTTGCTGTCCACTTTGTTGAGGTGAATTAGTTCGGCAGCTAATGTGGGAACACACACTTATAGTTCCATATGGTTTTTGACAAAACTGCTTTTGCAGTCAACTTGAAAAACTAAAAGGAAGCCTCCCTTGACAGAGTTAACTGCATGACTTGCCCAGGCAAATCACTTCATTAGTATAACCTGTTGAAAACATCATTCATAATGCCAATACCATCCTCTCATATGGATTTTTAATGGTGTCAGCTTGTTATGAATTCACAAAAGAAGCCCATCTGTCCGTAGGCATCTTTATCCCATAAAAATGACATGCTGTGAATGTATTTTCAGCGCGGCAGCACCTGTGAAGACACATTCTCAGGGGAACACATCGCAAGGTATCATGTAGCATATTTAGTGGGGATATCATCACCCTCTAATGTGCCCACTCTCTTTAGAGCATTTTCACTGCGGTTGCTGTAGGCTCTGGATCTGGCCAGCCATTACTGAACAGAGCCCATTTTTCATGTGTAATGGGGTCCTCCATTAAACATGAACCTGGAAGGTACAGTAATTTAGCTTGGCGCCATCACTACCACGGACCAGCAACAGATGCTCCGAGATATATAGCCTATATGTGCCGCACAGACAAAAAGATAAAATACGCTAAATAGATTTACACCAAGATGAAAATAGAACAATAGAAATGGAAAAAAGGAATAGACTTGAAACTGACTCCCTTCTCTGGTTCAGAAAAACAACTGTTCTGTGGAATGTAAGGTGAAGTCACGTCCTTCTGCTACAGGGCCGTTTTACTAAGAAGCATGCTAATTACTACCATGAGCAAAACTTAACAGCCGCAGCTTTCTCCAGTTTAGCGCCTGGTTTATTAAGACCACTTATGCAAATCAAGTCAGTTGCAATTTTAATTAGAATTAATTGGAATTAGAATACCTGAGACACAGCCATATTCCCACACGCTGCAGCACGCCGCAAGCGAGGGAGCAGACTGTGATCTGGCATGATTCCTCTTGGTCAGAGGTTCCAGTTTGTTTTTTTTATTTCATCAAATCAATAATTTGACATTTGAAAGAGTGTAATTCTCAAATGGAACACTTATTTATTTCTTACCATTCTCTTTCTTATTTTCTCTCTCTCCACGTTGTGCCTTTGAACAAATAACACAGCAGTCATTATTTTCTCAGGGTTCCTCTGGCTGTTAAATACCAAGCATGATTATAAGACGTTTTGGTTCAGTAAATCAATCAGAGTGATCCATTTCAATAATCTCCTCCATTTTTGTGCCCTGCCATTGCTCCTAAAAATACAAATTAATTGGGTCAAACGCGTTAAAAGTCTCCTGCCGAGTGTCAACCCCATCTCTGTGCGCAAAGTGCTTGTGCGCACAGGTTTGTAGATCAGAATCGGCACTTTATACACATGCAACTGCATTAGCGCCACTGCAAAATGCTTAGTAAATGCAGCCCACAGTGTGCGTGATTTAATCAGTAAATAGGTTGTGGTAAGACAAGAATGCAACAGAGCTAAATAAAAAAAATCAAACAACATCTAAATAGTATTTAGATATCATCGTGACAATTTGCTTATCATGTGTGACAAACTGCCTCAGAATGATCCTCCACTGGGCGGTCCATATGGCTGCAGCGATTCCCGCTGAGCTAATTACAGAAGAATGTGCTTAGTGTAAAGGTCCCCAGTTGTCACTAAACCAATTTACTGCACACCATGTCAGGTAAACGCATAAACCAAAACACAGCAAAACACTTGAGTGAATCAAGCCCCAGGGATCTTGTAGAAAGACTTGACCTTCTCGTCATCTTGTAGTAAGAGGGGAAATGTTGCATTCTCTCTGTATAATTAAATTTTCTCCATTTATATAATATGCATGCATTTGGCTTCTAATCTGTTAGAGAACTATAAAGGCAGTTGATTATTATCACCATTAATAATGACCCTGTTAGGGGCTTTTGATATGTCTTGAAACCAAAAACCAGCAACAACTAAGGGCTAATTGTAAAGTAGTTTAAATAAAAAATAAATAAATAATATACTGTACAGTATTTATTGCATCTAAATGGCAAAATGGAAATATCTGCTGAGGTACTATGCTGGACCAAGTAATACCAGGCATATTTCAAAACAAAGGGCTGCTGCCCACTAAACCTTTGCATACTACCCTATCAAAACCTATGAGTGTCCGATTACATACACAATGCCAGTATCAAACATGGCACAGAAACGCAGCCTCCTACCAGATTGAAACTCCACACCACTACCCCAGCAGGATGGACAATATCAGCCTCCCCAACAGGGCCTCGTCTTTGATGGCATTGTCTTTCAGCGCATTGTGGGATATACTGCAGCCAGCCAGGGCGTTCTCTGGCACTCTCTGTTTGCCCTATAGCTATAAAGTCACAGCTCATCAGACAGCTAAACTGAAGAGCCAGACTCCAAATCAGAATCCTAATAAAAATTTAAAGCAGAATTCTAATAAAAATTCAAAATAGATAATCTGAGGTAGGAGGAGGAGGAGGTGGAGTTTGGCAATATGATCATTTGATTGCATTATGACCAACCTCAACCTTTCACAATGAAGTATTTCACAATCATGGCTATAATACATTATCCCAACCCTGATTTCATTACAGCTGATACATGCAAACCACACACATGCATAAATGTGTTCAACACCCTACAATGTAGCCATTTGTAATGAAGTCACCTCAGGTAGTATGTTCTATATTCAAAAAAAGTTATATTATAATATACTATACTGTAAGTTAAATGTAATCTCAAGAATAGGCGGGTAAAACTGCACTGTGGGAGTAATTAGCATGCTAGCTAGCCACATCCCCCATGTTGTGATGTGGTTAGCGATGAGGAGTGCACTTGGGTTGATAAAAAGCACTTAGTTGCTACTTAGTTGGATGCCCTACTGTTCGAGCCCAATCCAAATGTCTTTTAAATTTCCCTTTAATGACAGCATGATAACAACGCAGCGGACCCCATGTCGCCCTCTCTGAGGAATGAAACCTGGGGCTGTATTCATTTCTCTTATCTTATGCCTGTCAGCATGGCGACACATGTGGCTACGGGCCCACGCATGCTCACAGGCACGCTCGCCCACTGCAATAAAGCAATAAATCAGAGTGGCCTCTGTAGGACATTTATTTTCTCTCACACCACAAAACAACAACAAGCTAATTCATCCTTTGCATCCTTTTTAGTGAGCCGAATACATAGACTAACCATAACTGTCAGCAAACAGACACATAGACAAACTGATGACCTACTGGACTGTCCTATAGGCTACAGCATCTTTAATATAATTGAATGCTTCTATGATGGAGTTTGATTACTATACTCTGCCCAAGACTTTAGCAGGTAGTTATCACATCTCAGTGAATGAAATCCATCGTAGCTTCCCAATAAGGGTGCAACTAAGAGTTTGAATACACTGCTTCATACATGCTTGGTGTGAACATGCCCTAAAACCCCAGGAGGGAGAATTTGGTTCTGCTTTAACAAATAACTATACAACTAAGTTAGGTTGTGTGCCTTCAAGTCATTACAGACAACTGGTTTATTGAAAATTAGCTGATATTTTGACAAATATTTTGAAAATTGGCAAATAAATCATATCAATCATATCAACTACAGCCTACCTGAAACATTCAAGCATTGAAACATTTCTAGAAAAACGATTGGGCATTATCACTTTCATCTTTTTAAGACTTTTTCAACGAGTATTGGATAATATCAGTCGTATTGTTCTGTGTAGCAGTCCTCACATCATCAAAACATGCTGACAATTCATATGTTTAACTACTAACCACCAAGAACAGGAATATGACACTATAACTATGCATCTCTCAAGTCTGACTTTAAGCTGCGAGCAATTTTGGTCACAGTCATATTTACAGCATGATTCCTCAGCGAAATTCTGGAGGATGGACGGACCCTGAAGGCCTGTTTTATGCCTTGGCTTTTAAGCTTGGCAGTGGCAGGAGTCTGGGTTCAAACCTTATCTTCTGCCTCAGAGGATAATCACTTTAATCTCAAGATGGGGAAAGAGTTAGGAGAAAATTTCTATTTGAATGCTCTACTGTAAATGGTGCATCGCAGCATCTGACACAAAGATCTATGAATGTAATGGTGACCACATTGATTTATTTCCCCGTGTCCCCAGAAGCAGAGCCCATGTCTCTGTCGGGAGTGATAACGACGCTTCACGCCCTTTTATTAAAGGGAGATTGCATCTCTTGATCTTGATGCAGTTCACGTGTGTGCGCACGTGTGTACGGCAACTGTGTGTTCTCATGTGTAGCCCCAACAGTCTACATATATCCAGTCTTCCCAAGTGGTCCGACCTGACCCACCAGGGTCTGCCATGGTTTGGCCTGGTTGAATTGGTCTGTCAGCATTTTCTTCAACAATGCTGTGATTACCAACGAGAGAAAAGAAAGGCGCCATGTATAAACATGGCCTTCGCCTATTATTGCAACATTACAAACGGGAAATAGAAAACATCACTACAATAACCTGATGTGAAGCCTGGGAGAGCATTTACATTTGACATGTAATCCATTCAAATAAAAGTGCAACTATAAATGATTGATTGCCAGTGCAGATCTGTTACCAGAACTTACTGTAGAATCAATCTAAATAGAATAACGGATAGGAGGAAAAGGCACAGATTTCCTTTAGAGGCACAGTTTAATCACAGAAGAGAGGGGAAAAAGACGACAAGAGGAAAAATAGAACAAGGGGCCTGAGGGGGGGGCAGAAGAGCAAAAGGGTCATCCATCCTTATTAGGTACAAATCTAATGTATCAAGCAGCCAATCAGAGGCAATAGAATGGTCAGTGTGATCTGTGGAGCTCTGTGTACAGAGAGCTGGGCCTTAGCTGTACTGGCCAAAGCTCAATGATTGCTGAGGCAAGAATGCTGTAAATGGCAAACACAAACACCTTTTCCTCTGTTGCTTTGCATTTAAATTGAATTTGCGATGGTTTCAGTGGTCCATGGAAAATGTGGTAGAGCGAAGAGAAATTCTAAATGATACCTTGGTTCCACGGGGGATGCTTCGTTGCTCAGTGAGGTCATACATCACCTCCCCTCCTCTTTGCTTTATTCGCACATAGAGCTGAAATCATTTAAACCGCTCAAGGTACTCTGCATTTTGCTGCATCATGTCTAAACGTGCCAGAGGAAACAGCATGGAAATCTGTCTAACCAGCTCTGCAAAGATGGTGATCTGTACCACACTCTCACAGAGCTGGGCATTTGTTTAGCTAAAAGTGTAACTTACAGTGACACAAACTGTCTTTCATATGTCATAAAACACAAGTGTCAAGACACACATACAATAATAAAACAGGCTATTTAAATACTTCTAATGTGCCGCTCAAATTCAGAGAAATCTCTGAATATGAATATCTTTCCCACTTCTCTCATCTTATTTGAGAAACAAACACAAGTGTGTTAACTCAGCACACTCTGACTCAGTGCCATATACTGTAGCACACACAAGTACTCACAAACATACACACACTAAATACCAGTGCTGCACCCACCATACCACAAGGACCAATGACACATGCAAAACTTACACTGCAGCACATTAGCCCAGCTCCAGCACATTTGTCAATCCATTTGTCTACTCTAATGGAAGCACGCGAGCTGAGGCCAATTAACATCTTGTGCTTTCACTCTGCTGGAATACGGGCGAGAGCTCTCCTGTTTACACCTGCCTGGTGTTGACACAGGCTGAGCCAGGTAAGTAATGGGGCCAGGGGTGTCGGAGGAATGATGGAGAAGGTGCTCCATTTTCTGCATGGTCGTCCACGACGGGCTCCACCAGGGAGAGTGACTGATTACACCAGTTTACAACAGAGGTGTGGGAAGAGTGGTGGGGGATATCTGGGATGTATCTTGACATGAAACAGTCACCCTCCTGCCCCACCGATAACCCCTGCAGACTACGTTGCATTTCAGGACTAGGTTGTAGTGTCCTTGACTTACAGTATATGCCTGTAGTCAAGATCATGGATTGACTGCTTAAGATAGGCAGTGACATGCTGGCCACACAAGCACACACACAGGCTACCGTCTCCCCCATACACACTCACAGAGTCCCCACAGACCAGAGTTGGGCACACCGTCTCCACTCCAAAAACAGAATAGCATTATGAACATTTTCTCAGCTTGACCTGTGGAGCAGCTGTGACACTTGGACCATAGAGGCTCCTAAAATTAAATTGGAATCATGCAAAAATTAGATTATACATCCACTGTGCACACCTGCACCCTTTGTCCCGAAGTAGGAAAACAAAGAATCCAAATAGGAAATATACATAGCAAATAATTTGACAATAATCCATCTTTACAGCATTTGAACCTCAACTCTGAAGCAATGAGAGCGCTGCCAGCTAAAACATCAAACATCTGGCCGAGTGTGTGAGCGCTGTGATAGCTACTGCAAATTGCAGTCTCATAAAATTGATTCTACAGCCATATTACGACCAGCAATTTCTGTTTAAGAGCACAATCCTCAAAAGTGATCTTATCTCAAGTATCTGTCTAAGCTACACGTGCCATATTGCAGCTATTGTACACTGCAATGCCTCACTTGACAAAAGCTCTGTGGTCTATCTAGAAAGACAGACAGGAAGGATAGAAAGAGACACAGATACTCTCTCCATGGGACTGTGTGTGTGTGTGTGTGTGTGCACGCTCATGCACATGCTCTCTTTTGGAGCTCTTTCATGGCCAGCTGGGGACGTGTGGGCCTGACTCAATGACACACCAATGTGAGAAAAAAAAAGACCTTCAGCCTGCTCCACAATAAAAAAAAAAGGCAACAGGGTGTAATTATAGAGTAAAACAGTGTTTACACTACTTGTCTTGATATATGCTCAAACACATTTTTTTTCCTGATACAGTTCACTCCATTAACTTGCTCACTGAAACAAAAACTCCCCAAAAATGAGATAATGGGCCCGTTACAAGATTATTATTACCTGTCTGAAACGGTGAGTGGTGAGCAATTATCAGCCATTGGAAATAATACACACCCAACTTAAATAACAATTTAACCAAAATTTGGTATTTTACCTTAATTCTGTATGTTTAGAATTGCGCAAAGCAGCATCAACAATAATGATCCCCTCCCAAAAAAAAGCTTTGTAAGAGAAGAAGTAAGGTCATGAATCACAGAGATAAAGCGCTGGCAAGGTGTCAAGTGAACTGCGACACACTGAAAATGTCAAAAGCTACAGTGTGTAGGAATAATAGGCTGTCATTCACCTGCTGCCTGTTGTCCGTCTTTTCACTGCGTCTGTTTATCCAACTGCTTGACATTTCGTGCGGAGACAGATCTGTTTGAAATTTCAATCTACAACCAATCAAAAAAGACATGGAAAGCATTTGAGAATAGCCATTTCATCATCGAACGGAAACCGTGTAGCTTATTTTTTTTAGGAAAATGAAATATGAACAAAAAAAAAAAAAAAAAAAGAGAAAAGCCAAAATCCAGTGGGATTGCTGCAAGTAAAGTGCCTCAATAAAACACGATGTGTTCAATACAAGGGCTTCTACTCTGCCAGCACTTGTCACCAAGTTCTTGGAATGACAAATGACCGACGTATGTGCATTGTGCATGATGCTAGCATGATTAAATATGTCATTATCGGAGAGGGTATTAATGATACTGACTTCCTGTAGAGTCTCCGCTCCCACCCTCCAAGGAGTATTGATTCTCCTTTTGTTGGCGGAGAGCTGTGGCAGGGCTTCAGTCCCGGTAATTGCCAGCTAACAGTGCGTGGAGAGGACATTGTCTCTCGTATCACAGAGCGTCTGGGGCAGAGGGTTCACTTTTTGAACACTGGCAAGGCCAATGGAGACAGAGGGAACTGACAGTCAGCATTTGACTAGACAACATTTGAAAGAAAGAGCCTCAAAGAGAGTGTAAAATAAAGTGATTACAAGCGAAGAGTGGGGGAGAGAGAGGAAGAGGTAGTTGAGCGACAGAAGGGGGCAAAGTGAACAAAAACAAAATTGAATTGAGAGTTAGAAAGAGCGAGCCGGACAGGATGGATTGAGAATGAGCGAGCGAAAGAAAGATAGTGGAGGGGAGAAAACTTTTTAATTTAAGTTAACAACAGTAATGATCACTAGAGGGAGAGCCAGAACAGATAGGCCAGGCACTGGGGTAATGGCACAATTCTCTGAGGTGATAACAACAGTGAATAAAGAAAACAAATCAAGCCAAAACAAATTAAGACTCCCCTCTAATTGCCTGTGATCTAAAAGGGCACAGTCTTGCTTTTGCAGTTCTTCAATATCATTCGGCTTTGGTCCGCTGACATCGCCTCTCTCCTCACATTAATATCTAGCTTAATCATTGAAAAAGTGTATAGATGATATTTGACTTCGATACAGAAGCCAGGGAGCTGAATTTTGCTGCTGGATCCCAAGGCTCAGAGCACAGAGGGACCTCATAAACACAAGCTTCTAACTCAACCATGCCCTCCAAACTTGCTAAAAATAACCCGGCCATTCTTTCCACTCAGAAGGACTCTCATTTACAAACATTAGTGCAAATGGGAAAACTGATTACATTGGCTAGAGGGACTGAATCTGAACGGACAGCGAGCTGGGATAACCAGAGGCCAAGCGCAAACACAAAAAAATGAGGGAAAAGGCAATCCAGGCAACCTGTAGAGGTTGGTGGATGTTGTGGTGGTGCTGTAAAAAAACAACAACCTTTCCACATGTAGATGCCGCTCCACCTGTTGCAAGTTTTTATCTAATAAAAATACAGAAACTCAGCCGCTTCTCAGCAATAATACTGATTTACTACTGTTTGCTAGCTATTCAAGATTCCCACTGCATTTTATTCTGAACTGAAAGAATATTTTCTTCTTGTTCCTGCACCACTGTCAAGCTCCGATTAAAATTTGCCATAGAAGTGGGTTTCTTTATGGCTCCATGCACCCTTACCTTTCATGGCATTTCAACTCTATGCCAGGTAGCATCAAACACATGCATATTAAGTAATAGAGTGTGTTTGAGTGAAGATGCGGGGGCGTACACAAAAAGTCGGACTCGAGTCCCTCGACACAGAAAGCTGTAATCACTTCTTTCAACCCTGAGGGTGACATTTATGTGACAAGCTCATCATTATCTAATTATTCATTTTACATCTAATTAATAACAAGGTACTCAATTGCGGGGGTGGTGTGGGAGAGAGGGATTACTCTGCAACCACTGCAGAAAAAAAAAAAAAAAAAAAAAAAGCTGTGCTCCAAAGATTCTGATTGGGCACTGAAGCTTTGTTTCAAGTGGAGGGCCTTGATGCTTTTGGGGACTTTTTTGGGAACAGAAGTGGTGGCGCAGGAATAAGAGAGGCTTATTTAACCTTGGAATAATTCATGTGCAGCCACATCCCACTCCTAACCTCAACAATAAACTCTGGCTCCACAAAGACATGCAGACTGAACTTGGTGGTGACATTCATTTTCCACTACAGTGCCCACACTCTCCCTCTCCTCTTTTACATAACACTGGGCCAGATTGTCTTACTTGCGCAGGCTTCTAGTGGTGACTCTTCCAGACAAGCCTTCACTCATTTCCAGTCAGGCAAGAGGAGATTTGAGCCTGCACCATCTAAGGTCTGATAACCCTCGCAACATGTCCAAGCATTGTGTGTAGCGCCACAACAAGTCCAAGAATCTGTGCTATTCTTGCACTGGATGACCACACAGCAGTAAAACTAGACCCGCAAGAAGGCAGGGACACTGTGAATAACAAAGCAGCGAATGAGACCTGCCAGGCAGCTGATATGGATCCAGATATCACAATCAAATGTCTCCTCTCCGCCCATGCCAAAGGCAGCGAGCTGTGGGAAAGGGGTCACGGCGAAAGGTCATTGCGCAAGGTTAGACGTACACCTCCAGCTGACACCGATACTCGCTCTTCTTTTTCCATTATACAAGAGGCTCTGCGGTGATGTTTTGACATGCGCTTCACGACAACATCCTAATCAGCTGTTGCTTTAAGTCAGGCTGTGTTAGGCATGTCGTTGAGCCATGCTATTGTACTCGCTTACTCAGTAGTGACAGAAATAACACAGTATGTCTGAATTCACCTTGGTTTCTTCTCACATACTTAACGTGAAAATCCAGGACTTATTGGGATAAAGGATGCTATAGAGTGCCTTTCTTCAAAGTGTTCTCTAAGGAAGTTAGAAAAGTTTTGAGGACATACAGTCACTGAGGATGAATAAATAGCCCTCACTTGGGACGCTGGTAATTTAATTGTCCCCACTATCCTTGTTCTGCTGCTGCGTCTGAAAGTCATTTGATATGTGTTGTCATCTAAGGCCTGTTTATGCTCGCAGTCATTTTGGCTTCTTAAAAGTTTCCTATGAGAAAGTACAGGTCTTTGAAGAATCCCTCTTGCCAGCTGAAGTTGGATCAAAACTCGCAGTAGAGAAGATTTTGGGGGCAATAATTTCTTTAAAATGAGACAAACACACCATAGGAAAATGAGCACGATGCGAGCGAGTAATCATGTCTTTCATAGCGTGAACACAAACATAAAACCTCTGCCTCTGATGCACACAGATGCTTCTCAGGTAATCAAGCAGATGCCATGTTAGTTCATTGAGTGTGAAAGGAAACATTATGCAACATGGTTAGCCATCTGTTATTGTTGCGCCTGTCCAAACAACAAGGGAGAAAGTGTTCGGCTAAAACAGATACAATGTACAGCGCAGTGCATCGCTGCACTGATGATGCGCGACTTTATTGGAAAACAAACAGCGTGAGTGCTTTTTGACGTCCCCGTGAATTTAACAGCAAAGCTCTTAAGCAACTGCGGAGCTAAAAATTAAAATGAAACGCTGGAGGACGTATTGGAAGGTGCCTTGCTGATTCTTTGCCAACTTAATATTTCTAAGAGTTCTGCTGATGTGGCACAGGTTCACAAACTTCAGGAAATTATTATAGAATTGGCACAAAAGGTGGCAGTTCTAAATCATCGTTATTAAGTTTCTCTATGAGCAACACAACTTAAGTCTCCAAACACTCAAGCTTCATACTGAATGTCTGGATGTGCAATGCATTATCACTGTCCATAGCAGAGCAGTGTACTCCCATCAGCACTGCAGGGATCAATAGGAAGGCACTGAAAATATATCATGACTAATCTGCATTCTACACCCCAGTGGATAGAGACAGCAGAGTTAAATAGCGAGTCTCCTCTTGCCGCTCGGAACGGGGACACCATCGCACAGACATGACGCCAACCCAATCTGCCTGCGGGTATCAAATATTCAGTGTTTGGTCAGGGATTATGGGCTTTGAACGCACTGTCCTCGTGGGACAGGTGGAACATGACCTGCTAATAGCCATCAGGAAACCAAAGAGAGGGAAACAAAGACGGGCCCTGGCGTCACTGGGCAGGCCCCCACGCATATGTGCCCGCAAGCACACGCTGAAAAGTCACTGAAGTATGCTGCCGTTTCTACAGCATACTGTTTCTGTCACGTTCTTTGATGAGTACCTCCGCACCTTGACTCAAACGCCACATGCACAGACTCAAAAAAACACAGACTTTTTCCCCACAAGAGAACCATTTGTTCTTTGAGTTTGTTTGGGCTCAGATAAGAGGCTTTTTAAATTTATAAAAGGAACTGTGTATATGCAGAAACTAGGGCTGGCCCCAAATACTCGTTTTGTTTGTTTGGTTGACATTAAAGCCTAAATTTACTCACTTCATCAATACAAATCTCCACTCACTGGATGCACTTTTAACTGCAATAATTAACCTGCACTTCAGGGTTTGAGGATTAGGGTTGCAAGTTAAGAGACACTTTGTTCAGAAATCACAAGCATTCAAAGCCTGTAAAATAGCATTCAGGCCAGAAACCTATGAAAACTTTTCAAGGATTCTATATAAAGGCTCATGAATTGTTTGAAGTAGTATATAAAAAGGGTTCCGTCTGAAATAAGTTCTCAGACTAACTAAAGCAAAGACAAAAATATTCTAGGTTTTTAGACAGGAACCTCCTTGACGGGGTGAGGAGCTCAGTGAGGTGGGAGGACATCGGGAGGAGACCTGGGGGCAGACCCGGGACACACTGGAGGAACTACATCTTCCATCTCACCTTTGAGCGCTTTAGGATCCCCCAGGAGGAGCTGGAGGTAGCTGCTGAGGAAAACGACATCTGGGCTGCTCTGCTTGCCCTTTTGCCCTTTTGCCACCGCAACCCTGACTTGAATAAGTGGCAAGTAAATCAATAGAAGGATGGATGTATTTTTAGACTGCGCAACTGAACTAGTATATACAACATACAAAAAAAACAAACAGTACTTGTAAACAGGCATCATCTCTATTGTCAAGAAACAATAAAAATGAAATATCTGATTTCACTACCTCTTGATAGAGGAGGCCGTAGAAATAAATGCCTGTATGGCATTTACTGCATCCTGCACACCCAATGTATAATAATTTAGACGCACTGAGACATTGCAATCGTTCAGCACTGTTCCATTATGAAGAATGGGGCCAAGGAAATATTTATCTCCTCACAACCCAAAGCAATTGAACTGACAAGCTAAATCAAATTACTTGAAATCAATACGAGCTAGTTAAAATGCTCAGAGGACGATTAAAGCTTTGATAGAGCAAAGAGAAGTCCAACTAAGCAAACTTTCTCCAGGTGTGTGTATTTCGAGCACACAGAAACCTTCTGCACTTTAGTCTTGTTAAAAAGGGTGAGTGGAGGGGTTGAGAGGGCATGAGCGGCGGTGTCAGACGATATGGTCCAATCAGTTCAGAGTATCTGAGCTCGTCCTGATAGGGGGGAGGGGGGGAGGATGATGCATGACAGAAGCTGCCGTACCTGGCAGCCAAACGCTCTGGAAGAGCCGAACTGTGGAGATGTGGAGAAGGATTCCAACAAATATCGCTCTGATCTGGAGGAAATGACATTTACAGCGTATTGCGATGCCTGGCACGAGTTCAATAGTGGTGGAAAAGACATGTCGAAAGCAGACTCACTGCACAATCAGGGGTATCGATAAGATAACGGATAGGCATTGAAATTGTGTCGCTGAAGAGTAAGCTGCATAAATCACCCGGCTCTAGGACGTCTAAATGGTCCTACATGGTCGAGGATAGCTCACTGGTATCTCTCTCTCCTCTCCTATCGGAGAAACTGTATTTTCAATGTTGCAAGAGATGTGAAGATTTCCCCTGGTGTGAGCAACGGATAACTTTCTGCTTTTTAATATATTGAAGAAGTGCTGACAGTGCTGTTTGGATTTATAACCTAGGAGCCTGAGCATCTGTGATTTGTTTCCCCCCATTTTTTCCTCACACTGGCAGAGTGCAGCTGAAAAATTCAAGGCCTACCGGGCAGCAGCGCTAACATAGTGACATGAATACAAATGGAACTGCTGGCCTACTGTATCTATTGTATCCCCACAAACAATTGCCTTGCAAGTAGGGCAACTCTGCCCGGATCAATAAATGATTTACTGTGCTCAGTGAAGACGCAGCAGCCAACACACTTCTCCATCAACTGTAAATTAATCATCTTTGGATTATAACTTTATATGAGTGTGATGACTGATATTCTGTGTGACTACTCAAGGATAATGATGCACAAACGAATTGCTAATAACAACACCATCAACGCTGGACCTTCAACCTACATTTTGCAGAAGACATTCATGGCGTTACAGATGTGATGTAAAGCAAAAGCTCCCTAGTACCACTCTGTTATATCATGCACATTACCATCGACCTACGTGTTTGTGCTGGCCTTGGAAAGTAAGCGATTGAAGCAGTGACTGAGAGCCCATTCTGGGACAATGAACATCTCAATTAAAATCCCATGGTCTGCTAACCGACGTCATCTATCATTCTCCTCTCCTGGTCACCCAAATATGGCCAAGCCAGCTTTGCTCTGGTCAAACCCCATTTATAATCATCTATAGCACAGTCTGTGTAAGATAAGTTAATTTTCTGCATTCACAGAGAAATGGATCCACTCAAGAGGAAATTGTGTGTCTAATGGCTGACTGATAATGGGTTTCATAATTCTTAATGTCTAATGTGCTTCTTTATGATTTGGCCACATAGCTCGTAGTTGAACCATATCAGCCAACACACATATGTTTCACACCCAAACTTCATACTTGATTTGACATGGTCAGAATTAATAATGTGGGCTAACCAGCGTGGCTCTTAATAGTATCTAACACATGACATCATCCAAAGATAGAAAAGAGGCAATGCCACCATGCATTTAACACATTTTAAACGGTCTGGAGAATGGAATATATTGAGTAAATTTCAAGTCCACTCATTAAAATGTCACCTTATATCATTGGGGTTGATTGTATATACCCAACATTGGTATAGAGGCTGTTGGTATAGCCATATTTTATTAACAAAACGAATGATCATGTTATGCCACACATGGGGATTTGAGGTATATGCGTGGAGAGCAAAGGCTCAGGAAATAGCAGCTACAGTAATATTCAGCAGAGAGTCTGGTCAATAAAACAGAATTTTTCTCTGACTCAGCACACTTGGAGTAATTGGGCTTACTCCAAAGGGAAATAAGTCTGGCCTTTTATTTATCGTTATCAATAATTAATAGGTATATATTGACATTAAGGACCACAATTTGGCACCCAAACAAACAGTGTGGCCTCTGTTGCAGAGTACAGCAATATAATGTTAGCCATTTCCGTTCCAAAGCTTTGACGACAATAAAGGAAATTATGGACGAATGGACAATCATGTAATCATCAAATGAGAACTGCAATGTGACCACAGTCACCTGTTGGTAGCTATGGAAACCAACAGCTATCTCCTCTGGGGAGGATCTCTCCAAGCTTGGCATCTCCCACAAAGCCTATATTAACTGGTATGATTGGAAAGCTGATGCCACCCACTCTTTTTAGAGGGCAGCCCACTGGTGGACCAACTTATCTGAGGCTACCTTCCATCCCCCAACCCCTTTCTCTGTCTCCAAGGTCAAGGAGAGCTTGTAGAAAATAGGCCATAGTCGTATAGAAATGTTCCCTACGCTAGAGGTATAATTATAAAATCCTCCTTTAATCAAACAGATGTCTATGTGTGTATTTGCAATCTTTAAAAGGGTTTTGGAGGAGCTGCTGCTAGTAAAAATACATTCAGCCTCACACCAATGTTCAGGAGCAGGTTGAAATTCATTAGCATGTTCTTGTAGCACCTCTCCAGGGCTTAGCACCATCTCACTCATGCGGTGAGATAATCAACAACTTACTCGGCGGTGGAGCTCAATTAATCTAAGAACAAGACAGGAGCTATATGCCACACAAAGACAAGGGTGTCCATGCACGCTGCCAATGCAGTCACGCTTTTCCCAAAAATATCATCTGCACAGTGCGCCATTGTAAAGCCACTTGGCACTGTGAGCACCAGGATAAGCAATCACAACAATGACTGGATAACGCATGTAAATAATCCATAGGAACAGGTTGATGCACACCAGTGTAATACCTGCCAGTTATCTGTGCATGCTACTACTGGCAGCCTTTGTCCTCCACTGAACTCTCCATGGAGTAATCTGCTGGTAATCCACTATAATCCAAGATTTAATCTTGTTAAAACCATTGATTCATTATCTGTCTTATTAGAAAAGCTCTTAGTGTGTGTGCATGGGGCAAAAGGGAAAGCAAAATCTATCAAGCTTTGGAGCATTCTACAGATACAGAGGCAGTGATGAATACATTGTGTGTCAGTAATATATAGTAGGCAATCTGCTTTTGAATATCATTTCAGATGTCTTGGCATCATCAGCATGTTGCTCAAGGTCATTCTTTCAGTCCTGACTGTTCAGTCACATATTCACCATGAACACACTTTCTCATAGCACTTGGAAAATCAATTATCACAAATAAAACATAAGCAGATGAAACCCCAAACCGCTGATGCAAAAACAGAATATGAAAACTATACACTTAACAAATTCAGCATGTCATGTTGGTTAAAACTAAGAAGGCGAGTGCTAAATGCATAATGACTACAAGGCTGAGCTGACAAAAGCAATGAGAGTGACGCGTCCTTAAACCTAGTGCTCACAAATGCCTTTAACAGCCACTCTCAAACACTGCATCAGAAGCAAGCTGCAATTATATAATTATATAATTATACATCTGCAAGCTGAGTTGTACTATTGGCTATGAGTATCAACTGTCCAATACAAGAAATAATGAGGTAAAGCAATAACGTGGCCCTCTTTTCAGTTCCATCTCATCCTCGATACTTTCCAATTTCACTTTTTGCTTCACCTTTGCCTACAGCAAGCTATAACTTCCCATGCAAATACATGCACACACACACACACAATATGATCTGGAGTATGTAATAAATGGAATCCCACTCTGGAACTCCTCACAATGCTGTAAGCCGGGTTTGCAGGCATAAATGTATACATAAACTGGAAACTGCGAGGCATTGACAGCAATCAAGTGTCCCAACAGTGTCCCATGTGTCAAGTCTTGACTTTGGTTGCGTCCTGCTAAGTCAATTTTATCGCAGCATGGATCAAGTGGAAAAGTTTGCCAGAACTGCCAAGAGGATGATGCAAGACGACAAAACCCACTGACTGTGTGGGGCAAAATATTGAATTCATCCTTCTGCGCATATGAGAACAAGAGCGAACGGAAACAAACGCATTAGCAGAGAGAGAAATGTGCCACTTAAAGTCCACCAGGAGCCTTACCTGTGTTGAGAGTGCCAGTGACGAGTCTGAACATGTACTGTGCGAACTTGAAAATCTCCCGCTTGCACCTTTTCCTGCAGCTCATCTTTGCTCTGGAGGCTGGAAAGGTCAGCGCAAAAGGAGGGACTCTGGCTTCAGGGTAAAATCCACAGAACCACTTTTACTTTGACAAAAGTCCCACAAAAAGGGCGGCAATCCTCTCCGCTCCTCTCCTCTCCGCTCCCACCACTCTTCTGGCTCTGTCAGCGTGGCACTTGTGTCTGTGTGTGGCGGGAGTGTCGATCATGAGTGAGTGGAGAGCGGCGAGGGGGGCTCGTCTTGTGTGTGTGTGTGTGTGTGTGTGTGTGTGTGCAGCTGTGGGTGTGTATGTATATCAGGGCTCCGCTGCCACGCGGCTCCGGGGTAAAGCTCTCTGATCAACACTGGGACGCTGTGTGCTCTTTTGTCAGGTCATTAATTTTTGCTTACCGCCGGTTTACCTCCTGCTCTCTGTGGGGGTTTCTCTCCCCTCTTTTTTTTTTCTTCTTCTTCCAACACTCTCTCTCTATTTCTCTCTCAGACTTTCTCTGCAACTGCTCTGCTTTTTTTCTCTCTGAACAGACACTCTCCCACCCCTCTTCTGTCTTTCCTCCCTGTTTTACTAGTCACTACTATGTCGGCTTCATAATACAGTGGTTATCCAATGAGTCTCTCTCTCCCTCACACACACACACACACATACAAACAAACACACGCTCCCTCACTTGATCTTGTAGTGCGCCTGCTGCTCGCTCTACTCAGCACCATCTGTGGATGTTTTACCCTCACTGACGGTTGCCATGGAGGCGTGGCCTGATTGGCCCAGGGGGAGGAGGAGAGAGAGAGAGAGAGAGAGCACACAAGGAGGAGGAGAGAAACAAAGGAGAGACAAGGAGAGAGCGAGAAGGAGTAGAAGGAGAAATTAAGGGGAAAGTGTCCACCTCAATGAATCAGCAATGACAGCCGATTATGGGCCTGCCACATGATGCGTCATGGAGCACTAAAACTCTGAGTGACTGGGTGACAGTGTTAATGGTATGAAACTGGCTCCTGAGATAGAGAAAGAAGGGGGTGAGGGAGTGAGAGAGAGAGAGAGAAATAAAATGGCAAAAGTCGAGAGAAACAATTGGGTGAGAGAAAGGAGTAAAGAGAGTCTCGATGTGATTTCCTGAAACAAAATGTCAAGGTCAGTGTTAATGACGACTGACAGGCTATGCCCAGCATCTGCAATGACATCAGCACCAGCCAAGTGCATCCTCTTCTTCACTAATTAGCCCATACTGTACCTCAATTGCACTCATCGATCAATGCCAAGCTCCCCCCTTCTGAAAAGGCTGTCATTAACTCAAACCTCATCAACTCCTCAGTGAAGGTTGCAAGCCATCCATTCTGTTTTTGGTGGTATTTTTGCAACGGATTCCCTTGAGGAAATACTGATGCCAGACAAAAGAACGGGGATGTTTTACTCACTATGATGCGCTCTGGTATGAAATAAGATTGGCTGAAATCTGCTGTGAAATGAGGTTAACATTCCATAGGTCAGTTGACAGCGAAGGCAGGTCTATTCTTGTGAATGCTGCTCCACGCACCTCTTCTCACAAGTGAAATGGTCTCTGAAGACTCCTGTCGGCGCATGACGCAAGTATATACACTTTCTGGACAGGAATGAGCAGCCAGGGGATTGTTCCACAGGCAAGAAAAAGAAAATTGTGCTTGGAGGAAAATTAAGACTTCAAGGACTTTAAAGGTCTGGATGCAACTATCTTACTGGGTCAGGGCAGCAGCGAGAACTAGTGCGGAGTCTCAATTAGATGAATAATTTACGAGGTACCTGTGGGGTGTAGCAGCACCCTTATGACATGATTCATTCGTTGTTTTCATAGGTCTTGGCAGGGGATGTGACAGAAAAATGAAACATGGACACAACCACAGTCCTGGTTTGTCAACCAGCAAAAGCTTGTTTTGGTTTTTTTGCAGATTTGTTTTCTTTTAAAGATAGTTTTGCAGAGGTTCTTTGGCCATAGTCACAGGAAAAAACTTTTTTTTTTATTATACTTTTTGATAAATTAGATGCTTTTGAAGAGAAAGGTCTATGCACTAAAAAGTAAGAAATGAGGTTCTACTAGCACCAGAAAGAGACCCATACCCAATGGGGATAAACATGCAGTCCCAATGGAGGGCTATTTCAGTCCCAAAAAGGTGCGAGAGAAAAAAAAGCAGGGAAAGGAGGAGGCATGTAAGTCAGTAAGTGTGCGTTTGTGTGTCTGTCTGTGGACTTGCATTTGGCCCATATTTTGCAACCCCCGCGGGAAGACTTAATTTCAACATCTGTGCAACACTGTCACCTCTCACTTAGCCCACAGTTTCCATTTTCATCCATGTTTCTGATAAACAAAATGGGCTCCTGAAAGTCTCTGTAATTTCTATCACGAGGCGTGACTGGGAGCAACAACGCTGGGACATTTTCAGGTCACACAATACACACTTATCTGAGGACACAAAGTGGAAATGAGAAATGAGTTCAATGAGGTTTGTCACCTCAATATTTCTGAGGTGAACAGATGGCCCGCTGTTCACATGAGTCATTGGCAAAGGAACACTGACCACAACATCAGTCAGGTACACGGTGCTGCTGGCATGTGCTGCATTTAAATTAAAACTCCCTTTTTTTCCCCCATCATTGACCCAGCCCACGAGTAACCGAATTCACAGATTACTCTAACAGCTGCCCCGCCCCCCCAGCACATTACGAAGTGTGATGTGTGCAACAAATCACCACATTCCAAGTCCATATAGAGTCAGGAAAAACTCAACATGAGTCATGTTTACCTTAATGAATAATGTCATGAGAAAAACAGATATGAAGGCTGGGGTCATTTCAAGCACAAATGTTGAAATGATATAGTGTGTGTGTGTGTGTGTGTGTGTGTGTGTGTGTGTGTGTGTAGGGTGTGTGTGGTGGGAGTTAACTACAAAAAATGTATTCCATCTTGGGAGAACCATAATTTTCAAAAGGTTTGTAGTGCCTCCATAAAGATTTTGACAAGGAACTTTGTGCTATATATATGTGTGCCATACAGTATGGACATTCAGGCTCTCCCTGACTAAACAAATGTCTAGACAACTGCTAGTCATTGGATATTGCCAATTAATAATTCAGTGCCTGAATCGACAAATCTTAAAAATAGCATTTCCAAAGTAATTGCCCTCCAGCAAATGACTGCCCTCATCCAGGTATGGCTTCCTGAGATCTTGTGTTGATCAAGAAACAATACATATTATGAATATTGATTTGCTCATGAGCGCTCAGGAGCATTCTACATGGGCTTGTTAAAGTCTGTAACCAAATCCTAAGGCGAACCTGCATCCTAATCGCATAAAAGGTCAGGGTCTTACTTAAACATTCGCTCCTTCAACTGCAAATCATTTTCATTCCTGCAGCACGGGCGGATGTGGCTACTGAGCATGGATACACATCAAAGCTATGTGGAAGTTCTTGTGGCCTTGATGATTTGGCTAGACTCTCCATTCCTAAGTACCCTTGAGCCTACCAGAGGAGTTTACTTGATGAAGCGTGGCCTGATTTCAACCCTGTTCCTGCTGAGAGGAAGCCAGAATCCCAAGTTGTGGCCCCCGTTGCTCTCCTGTAATATTAACAACGTGGCCTTGGCCCTATAACCTCTTTGAGTCCCCAGGAGCTCTGTGGAGGGAACAGATACACACAGTGAGGTGGTGCTTCTGCAGTATGTAGGGTACACTCTCCAATTAGAGATGATATCTTTGTTATAAGCCACAATAAGACCAGTGGAATTGAGTCAACTGTAGCCCACAAGTGCCCAGTCTCTATATGTGTATCTACACCAACCATCAACTGCTTCAGGCTAAAGAAAAGGGGGGTGGAATGTAAAGTTAATGAGTAGAAGAATATATACTGTAATAGCAATTCAAATACAGTGATAAAGAATATAGATACAGCATACGAAACAACTGGAAGAGTTTGTGCTCAAAAATCAATGTGTTACAAGGGAAAAGGAATCAACAGAAATTGATCTTGTATGTTTTGCTTCAGCAACAAAGCTTCAAATCAACTAAGGAGTCCTGTATGTAGATCATTCCCCGTCAGAAATATCATTTACTCAATTGTCTGTGAGAAATTTCTCCAATGCTATATCCCAAAGTCTCAAAGAAACTTTTGTTTCACTGCAGGCTTTGATTGGAACATGAACTTTTCCATGTTGAGCCTTGTGGCAACGACGACGACTAACATGAAATAGCCTCCGCTCAAGCTGACAGATATATTGATCCATCTGGAAAACAATGAGTGCTGGTGCCTGGGGGTGAGATGGCCACCATTACCACCAAGAGCTCTTTCCCCACTCTTTGAAAGCAGCTTGGTCGGCTGGAAAACTACAGAGAGCAGCTCGCCATGAAAAATGGGAGAACAACTTACTAGGATATTCTTCAGTGTGGGATGAATACAAAATCTGCTAGCAAACAGGCAGCAATCACACATCCTACACTGACACTGGCTCTGCTTTGATGCAAAGTACAGCTACTGTACTTGCCACAATGAAGGAAACGGGACCATAAAGCATCTTAATACAGCCTGGAGCCTGTTGTAGAGAGGCAACACCATTCATCAAGAAGCTGCAGATTTGTTGGTGGTGGTGGAAATCACACAAGTCTTCAGTTGTCTTCAGTAGTGAGATCTAGTGACTGAAGATGGCCAAAGCATACAGTAGGTATTTAGTTCTATGATGTTTTCAAGCTAATCAACACATTAAGGGATCATTTTCGCTGTGTGGATGGAGGTGTCGTCATCCGTAAGGAAATGACTCCCATCTGAATAGAGACACAAAATGGCACTAACAATTTAGTTTCATTATAGTGCATCCCTATTTAGCCAGTGGAGATGCTGAAAATGCAAGACTCACTACCAAGAAAACAAACCACCCAGTCAAAGCGCAGGACACAACACTTTGAAACTGAAATGGGTTCAACTTTAAACATGCTTAAGATAGTGTTTACACCCCCGACACCATGAAATATTGTGGAAAATTGCACACTAGCTCTTTAACCTTGGCTTGTCTCTGTGTTCACTGCCATTGCCAGGTGCTTCCTTTACACTGCATGTTAGAAAATTAAAACCACTGGCAAACTTCCACTTTTGCCAAATGGGCTAGTGTATTCCAGTGGAAAAACAAATTAGCATGCATTTGTAGCAAAACCCACCACTGTTGTACCACTGCTGTGATCACAAAGATTGAAACAGCATGAAAATGTGCATGTAAGATTACTTCTATGGCTGTTGGCTATGTGATTCATTCCAAGTTTGGTAGTTATCTCTCCAGCAGCATCATCACTGGGTATCAGGCACCTCCATTTGTTCAAAAAAACATGAAGAAAAACATAAAACAATCAACATGTGAGTGACTAAGATAAAGAAAGTTTTGCTGAGTACATGGAAAGCTGAGACTAGCTATAACTATCAATTCTGGTTAATGTTTCATATGAGAATAAATCCAAGGAGACTGCCTGAGTAAACACTTCCACTGCAGTGGATTTCAAAAGTAAGGAGAGGCATGACTGGAAACAGTAGCTATAGACTCAGAATGATGCATTCAATTTCAAATAGTACAGTTAAGTCTGGGCTCATTGCCCAGAAATGCTTACCGAGTACACAATTTCATCAGCCTCAAAAATAGGGTGGTAATATGATGCATCATTGCCAAACATGCACAATGACAGTAAAATGGGACACTCTCACAGCAGAGGCAGACAGTGACAGACCACAACAAGACATCTTGGAAAACATACAGAATATGCTTTAGCAACGATCTCTCAAGCCAAATCCAGTGCTACCGAGGCATTCAAAAAACTGGATCAAATGCAAATAGATCAAATGAAATACATTTTTTTCAGCATCTGACCTTAAATGACCATAAAGCCCTAATATTTCCCAAGTACAGTAAAAAAAAAATCCTCCTGCAAAACAAAAGATGAAGTCTAGAGTTTCTCATTAAAGTTTGGCTCATACCTTCTCTCAGGGTGAACCCAATAAAGTCAGGGCAAGAGTGCAGTGCAGGAACCTATTCCTCCATGTCAGACTTTACAAGTCAGCTGAAGCAGTCTTGTTTGGGCTTTTATAATTTTATTGGTCCCACGTGTACAGTACAATGATTCTCTGAGCTGAACCTGTAAAACTTCAATAAAACCAGCAAAGTGCAAATGTAGTTGTTAAAAACCTAATAGATTCACTGCAAAAAAAACAAGTTATTCTGAAGTAAATGGCTTGAGACTGTAGTGGGTCTGGATTGTGCAGCCAAAAAGGGAGCAGAAACTGGAGATGCAGGAGACTCCAGTAATCTATCAAGCCAAATGAGTGCTATAGCAACCTTTAAGGAAAGATAAAGCACACTGATGCTGTCATTAGGAGAAAGGTTGATCGATTTTGTGAAGAGTATGAAGGGAAAAAAGCACAAACAGTGCAGGTCAGTCTGAGGGGACCTTTGGCAAGATGGCCTGGTGATGATAAACAGCCCCATAAAACAGGTGATTGATGCCGTTTCTGCTCTTCCCTCAGCAGATCCAGCTGGCCGTCTGGGAATTAGCCTTGAGACTGAGCTCACGTCGAAGCAAAGTAGGGTTAACAATCACATGTGAGCCTGTTCAGCCTTCCAGCGATGCGTTACTCAATGAGTACCGACAACCAATCAGTGTACAGTGATGGTTAATCGCTCCTCCTTGCTGACCAAGACTAACTGAGCTGAAGGACATCGAAACAGCTTTCCCTCGGGCCGGAAGAATATCACTATACTCATGAAGTAGGGGATAACAGTTTGTTTTTTAATTGATCTCCATTTTGTCAGGTAAGATTCTTCAGATACAAAACAATAATATTTTTTAAGAGAAACGCTCTGAAAGGTCAAAGGTCAATAAGTGTGGTAAAGATGCACAGAGCTGCTACTGTTATTCTCTTACTGTTCTTAAGTGTGCAGTTGCCACATTAAATATTGATGGTTCATTCAAAGGGCAAAAGGGGCCTTTAGATTTAAATCATTCAAGAAATAATGGAGCTGGAGTGCTTGCAGGGAAATATCAACGCTTAAGCCATTCCATGAATTTATTCATAAATGCAGGAAATTAACACTGAACAACTGAACCCGTTTTATTATTTATGTAATGACGCAAAAATGTGGCATTTTGATTTGGTCTTTGTACATGTACATAGTATAAAGCCATGCTTACATGTGTAACATGCATAACTCCTTTTTGGAACCAATTCTTCTTTCAAATGCCATTCTGAAACAAGTTACAGGTGCAAGGCGATTTCAAACCAGCAACAGATTCCACTGAAGGGCGATACTGACGGTCAAACAGTTTGTCTACTATAATATGGGTTTAATCCTGACTTCCTAACCCTGAGGTAAAAAACGATTAGTAAAACGATTCAGGGCTTTTTTGTGAAACGCAGGGTTAATGGTGGTTGTGTTAAGGCAGGGTGTCATTGCAGATAAGAGTCAGGTCGATATCTTAAGACAGTACTGAATTGCTTATGACATCAGCGTGCTAATGTTAGCACAACTGTTCCCTTAGGGCACTGCAGAAAGGCATATGGGATGCCTCCTCACATTAAGATCATGTTTTTTTTCTGTTTTGAATGCAGTCTGGACTTTACAAATCATTGAAATACATTTGCATCTTGCCACTTTTGACATGTGTAAGACATGTTAGCATACAGTAATGTATAGTCATAGCTGAACATATGGCTGGTTTAATATTGTGCTATGATTCTCTCACCAAGATGCCCACTGCAGTCAGGCTTCATTAGCATTCATTCCCATGCCTCAGAATTAGGCGGAGCTTGTTTTGAAAAGGTCATTAAAAAAAATGTGATATAATCCCCTTCATTATAAACCTGCTGATGGGATACTTAAAAGAGCACGGTGAAACCTGAGACGCTATCCCACTTTCCTCCTGGTGGGAACAGAGCATATCTCTGTCATTACGCCTCGAACGTCCCGTCGATGCATTATCTACTCCCCAGGATCTGCCAAGGCTATTTGGGGAGATGAAGGCTTCTGAACGAGACACTGATAAGGGTGACTCGCTTTGTATGTCCATTCACATATGGCTCAAAAGGGGCCTGTAATGGAAGACTCTTATCTTCTGAGAAACTTTAGCCCCGGAAAAGTTTTCTGCCTCAGAGCGAGGGCAAAGAGGATGAGCTTGGCCTGGCTCCACTTCAAAGATAAATGCTTCACTTCTTCCCTCTTGCCTTTTTAATTGCGCGCTCCGAGTTGGTAAAATTCACTTCAACTCTTTCGCGAGGGGCACTAGGTCTTCCACTAATGCCTGCTGACGAAGCCTCTCCCTGTGAATCACTGGTGTGTCTCCAGCACTGTCATTTAGGCAGATCTTCACCTCTGGCTCTGAACCAGAGACAGTTCTGTGTACATCTATTTAGCCTACCAATTACTCAGAGGGTCATCTGCTCTTGGCTAATCAAACAGCAAAGCATGCTGGATGTCTAATAATGTAGTGCCACATGTGGGGCCAGAGAAAGTTAACGCATGCAGCCCCTGCACCCTGATGATACAAGCAGAAGGGCCGACGGTTAATTAAAATGCAAATTATCAATGTGTGATTTTTGGAATGTCAAGGCGATTCTTCAAAGTGCATTCAGCTTAGTTATTTTATTCATTTGGAGGTAATGTAATTACTAAGGGTGTAAGGGAGTGAAAATGTGATCAAAATTAAAATCAGTTTATTAGTAGTATTAGTGGGCAACATTTAACAGCTGAGGACTCTTGTTGACACACTGGAGCACTTACTACAGCCTGAACAGGATCCAGACAGCGAAGAACAGAGCAGTCTGTGGAAAGTTAAAGACATTTTCATCTTTGAGGAACTAAGTACCAGTGCAACAGTTCTCCTCTATGAGATCTATATATCAAAGTGAAGTTGGGGCCAGAACCCAGGTCAATCACTAGAAACCCAAGCTGTTAGCCTAACCAAATTATACACAGATATGGACAAATAGGGGCCAAAAACAGAAAGGCATCAGGTCACACAGAATGGAAGCCATTATGAAAGCAGAGCAGTAAGAAAGCACAATAGACCAGATCACAGTCCAGCTCTTTTAGTCTGTGAATGAAAACATCAGTGATAAAGACAATATTGTCTAGAGACCACTATCGGTAGATATTTGCTAAATATGAGACTGGAGATTGACCTATTGATTATTGGCCAATTCTGAAATGTCAAATGGATTTTATAAAGCAGAAAATGCAAATCATGTGCGACATGTGGGAGCAAAACCAAGTAGTGTGCTGCAATATTTTCTATGAGATGCAAGCAAAAAAGTACCACTTATTTCCATCTATCAGTGCAGGATCTTATTTATTTACTCACAAGTCGATTTAAATTGTGGCAAATAAATTGGCATTCGATTGTTCTCAATTCTCTTCTAGTATATGAACTTCAGTGATTTTATCAGGGGTGTCGAATCTACTGAAGCCAACTGAGCAAATGAGCAGAATGAAGGTTCAGGAGGAAAGGACAAAAAGAGAGACAGAAATAGAGAAGGGGGGGGGGGGAGACTCAAGAGGGCAGAGAGACGGGGAGAACGGGAAGGACAGGGGAATGAAAGAGAAGAAGGACAGAAGAGAGGAATCGGGATATGTCTGAGTAATGAAGACCTCAGGGCCCGGGATAGTAATGATGTTCATCCTCATCACTCTCCTTGATTGAGTGAAGGGTCAGGATTCATTTTCGGTGAGAGCAAAAACAATAATGATCTGGAAGGCGTCAGTCCCTCCCCATTTACTGATCCTGCGGCCTGCCAGGTCTTTAAATATGATGCCCCACTAGAGACGCACATATCATGAATCTCAATCAATTTTCCTGCAGGTGGTTGGATTGGGGGGGGGGGGGTGGGCAGAGTACGTCACCAAGGAAATGTACATGTAATATATTGTCAAAAGAATTACTCATTGCTCTGAGCAGCTGAAGCTTCTCTCCATTTGAAACCTGTTTATTGGGCACAAATGGGATGTGCGATTAAGGACACAGGGCCTTGTTAATAACTAGGTGGGTACATGTCCTCTAATTGGATAAACAAAATTAAGAAATCCATCACCTGCTCGCTCAGACTGACACAGATAACTAGCGAGCAAGCGTACCTCTTGCTCTGTAATTAATAAGAGCTAGCACAAAAAAGAAAACGTGTGTAACTAGCCCTTCATGGAGTGATTGAAGATATGGTGAAATTCCTAAGCTAAGCAGTGTAGCTAGCTGTTTAGCTTTCTGCAACAGGTCAAGGGATGAAAGAGCTAACGTTTTGCTAACAAACTCAAAAGGAGAAACTTAAAAAAAAAAATAAAATTTTTAATGGATTAGCCAAACCTACTTTGCTCAACTGTAATAATGTAACACTGAAACAAAGTAGGTCAAACATGATAGAAAGGATAACGTATTGAAAGACATTTTGATGTAAATAAATTAATGGCAAGTTATGCCATTTGTGACTGGGTGCAGATTTTGGAGCGAGAGTTGAACGATAATGTTAAAAAAAAAAAATCATTTTTTTTCTCAAGATTGGCAATGAAATATGAAGTGTGATACATGAGGACACAGCTACATATTTTATTTTTCAGCGCTTAAACGCAAAAAAAAATGTGGATATGGTGGAATTAGATGCAAATCTGTAGGGTTTGCTCAGTTTAAATCAAATGACCAGGGACTCTGCATGGCACTACTTTGTTTAGGAAGCTGCCTGAAACTCCTTTTCCTCGGAGAAAATGTGCAGTCTCTCAAGATTTGGATATTTCAATAATAAATATTGTGATTTTGATAATTTTTTGAATAATTGTGCAACTTTAGTTATACAGTACTCATGTGGGAGTAGTTTATGTAAATCGATCCGAGCAGGAGCCAGTCAGTCTTTCCTCAAAATCTCAGGAGAACTGAATATTGGACTAACCAGAGTAGTAAGGGGGGTACACTCCTTGTCAACATATTTATGTCAGCGAGGAAAGAACACTATACATGCAGAAGAAATGTGTGTATGTAGGATAATTCTCTCCAAGGATCTACTACTTGGGGATTTAAGTTCCCAGCACAGCCAGGAAAATAAACAGTGTTGTGTGTGTTTTTCATTTTACATTTTTCTTTATAAAGACCTAAAAAAAAAAAAAGATTCGGGGACCAAACATCGAAAACAGTGGTAAGGTGTGAACAGCAATCTTGACACCCTAAATCATGGATAAGAGTAATGGTGTGGAGGAGCCGGCTCACCAAGGCCACTTTTAGTTCACTAATAACACGGCAGACGTAACCCTGAGCTTCGCGGGAGTGGGAGTAAATACGATGTGGGAGATGGGTTTTACTGTTGTATGGATCCTTTTTCATTTCATGATGCACAGCTAACCTACAAAGGTCCACTAACTGTCACACTCATGAGCAACGCTGACTTTGCAGCAACCGAGGGAGCGCTTAAAGGAACAGTTAACCTAAAAATGAAGAACCAATCAGACTGATATGAGGGTGAGTAACGAATGACAACATTTTCATTTTTGGGTGAACTATTCCTTTAAAGAGAGTGAAGACAGACTACAGCACAGCATAGACCCAAGAGCACAGTCAACAGTCAGTAGTGAACAGCTATAGCACAGGTTTTTACAATGTTACCACAATTAATTTTAGAGAGGTTTTTTATTTCCTTATATTTGTTGTGATTTTCACTTTGGCATCTTACAATGAAATAAAATGTACCAGTTGTTTGACAGCTGAATCAAACCTGGATTAGTTTTAACTGTACATAAAATATAAAGTTACAAAATCCTAAGTCTATTTGAACAATCAGTAAGGTTCAAAGAGGCAGGTTAATCACTTCCCATATCCTCCACAGCCTGTGTCTTCTCTGGAGACCTGTTTAATTGGAGATCCTCCACAAGTGGGAGTGGTTCACACTGTGAGCGCTCATTAAACGAATCAAGACACAGAAAGGGAGGAAGGTAGCTGGAGGTGATGATTAGGGATGCCTTTTTCATATTCCAAACACACCTTTTTGGACATGACAATTGAACTGAGATCTTCAGTATTCCATTATTAATTCCTGTGCTTGCTTAATTTTAAAATATGGGAAATGCATGCAAATATACAAACCTGATTTAACTCAGAACAGGTAGGTTTAACTGTAGATTTGAATTTGTGAGGGAAATTCGTTCTTAGTTTGCTCCATGCTATCACAGTACTTGGAATGGTAATGCAGGTGTGGCATGAAATAACCTTGCTCTATTCAAATCACAGTTGCCATTCAATCACAAGTGCAGTCATTGAGAGTCCAGAAGGAACAATCAGGATTTGGCGTTTCGTGGCCTGTATTGTTAACCAGGCCGGAGGAAACACACACTGAGCCAATGAACCTGCCAGATTGCCAGCCGAGGGGCGATGCAGACGCTACTGTAAGAGAATTACATTGCTATGCAAAATAAGCTGAGACTCAATAAAACCCGCAGCTGTCTAAGATGACAAAGCTTCAGCAGCTAGCAGATATCTATCTGCCTTACTTGTTTCATAAGATGAGATGAGATATTTCATGACAGTGTCTACTTCTGAAAGAAATGGTGTCACACAAACATGTAGCAACTATTCATAATATTCCCATGATGTCACATGCATTTCCTACCAATATGGTGCTTTACCATATACACAGTTCATTGACTGTGGATGTCATTTGATAATAATCACCTGTTAATTTATTATTAACAGGTGATTATGTTATTTTCCTATCAAGATGGCCCTGTGGTGATGTAAAAGAATACTAAAATAAAACCTTCATTGAAATAAGATGATTTCTGAGCTGAAATTGCCGATACTTAAATGAACCTGTAGCTGTGAAGGAGTACAGTCAAGAATTGGGATGTGATAGGAGCAGAAATATAGTTAAACTATTTCACACTTGTACCAACCAAAGTTTTCAAATGGCTTATTTTGCAGCAACTCATGAACATTTCTTTTGAACCTTTTAACCCTGGGGGGTCCAACACAATTCTCTCACAAAAAAAGCTATTTACTGAATGACTGCCTTGAAGATGAGAAAAATAAAACAACTTTGTTGCTGCCGTGGGAATGGGCAAATTACACCCACCGCCACACAGCACAAATGATCATTAGCGCTGTAATTACTGGGAGGCCATCATGTTTGAAATTCATCAGTAGAAGTGGATTGCCAGTAAGCACTCCTGGAAGTATAAAGAAATGCATCACAAGGGGATTATGTGGTGCGCTAATGTCCTCCATTTTACAAAAAGGTGTCATTCCCTTGACTAGCAGTTCCTGGAAAAGAATCCATGTTTCCATGTAAACAATCTGGATCATTCCAGTTTGGCATTGTTTGGCTAATGTGGGAGTCTGGATGTATGGATGATGTTATCAAAGGAGGTCGCTTCTATAAACACTGCATATGCATTTAATGATATAAAAAATATTGCACTGATATTAAACTTTTTGCTCCAATCCAAGCGTGTAGGTGTAATGGACTAGTGCGGTTACTCCAAAATAGGTGTTGTTACTTAAGATGGTTTTACAATGTCAAACAAACACACGGCAAGAGCTCATGAGGACAATTTATCCTGGCGGAGGACGCTGTTAGTGTTAAGATGGAGTTAACTGTCATAACAAAGCGTATATTGTGCCACGCTAAAAAGCTCTGCAGGCCAGCTGAGAGGCTTCTCTTTTCCATGACCTCATTTTGTTTGGTTTAATTCTTCCAGCAGGCCCGGTGTGGTTGTTTGACCTACATCCAAGGATGTGCCCGAGACAGGTTGACGCACACAAACTACAGCAGTTACTTAAGAACGATAGGCCTTGTCCGTCGGGAGCGCAGATACTTTGGTTTTCCTCTCAAGTGAGAACAAATGGGACTAGTGCCATTAGCGGGGAAGCGCATAGAGGTTTGCCCTTAATGTGTAGCTGCGTGGGTGAGAAATTCCCGACCTCGTTCACTGTGAAGGCGTGAAAACCTAGAAGTGCCATTTAAAAAGAATGTTCTGGATGGGGTCAATGCACCAAGGGGACTAATAAGACCCCGGCTTTCAGTCGCACCGCCTGAAAGAGACCTTCACTATAACATGAAGATAACGAGGTGAGCTTTCTCTTGCAAGATTCTCCATGACAACATAAGAAACCGAGTCCTTTGGAGTCCAACCCAGAACTGAACAATTGACCAACTGTACTGAAAAATGAACAAAAAGAAATCTATATATATGTGAATTAGAACACATACATCACAGGCTACAATTTGACGCTACAACTTCTCCCTCTTCTTCTTATCGCTTCTATTATTATTAAGGCTATTGTAGATGATCAGTTACTGTCCAGCATGTCGAGATTTGACTCCGTTCAACAGATTTCTGCTTGTGTCTCAAAGGACTCTGGAAGCATTCTCTTTCTATTGCAGCCAGCTCACAGCTGTGAAATGTGAGTTTCCTCTGCTGTTTCAGAGAGAGCTTCCATCTTCAACCGTCTCTCTCTCTATCCCCCCAAGAGCACTGTCCTCTCTTGTATCACTCTATCCATCTCCATTTATGTAGCACCCTCTCCCTCTAGAGCTTCCTTTGGTCCATTCCGTCCTCCATTTATCTCTCCAATTACTCTATCCCTTCTCTCACCAAGGTCTTTCTCTTCCATTTCTCTCCAACTGTCCCTCTCCCAGGCCTCCATCCTCCACCTCCCCCCACAATCTATCTCCTCACAGATGTCCCTCTTGGCCGGGGTGGTGCGCATTGCTGGGCTTGAGAAGCACCGTTGGCAGACCCAACAACCAGTCCATCTTTCCATCGCACCTTGCTCACCAGTCTCACAGGCTCAACTCTGGGGCAGCGGCATGGCTAGCACAGGGAAGAGGTGTGAACGAGCAAAACTGGGAGAGTATTCAAATGGCAACAGCATTCAGAGAGACTAATGCCTTAGCTAGCAGGAATTATTCTCTCAAGGCCTCCCAGATTGTGTTTTGTATTTTAAAAGGCATCTCTGATTTACTACTTTAAGAAAAAGAACACCCATATTATGGACAAAAGCTTTGGTCTTACATTTTTTTTTATTGATTTGTCTTGCTTAGTGTGACAGGGTCTGAAATATGTAATTATGTACTGCCGTCCAAGGGAGCGACTGAACATAACTAACTAATGGAAGGTACAGTGTGCAACCATAATGCAAGCAAAATGTAAACTAACACTTGGAGCATTAGTAAATAGAGGGAAACTGGATTAACGATGACATAAAACAGACATTACATAAGACAAGAAGAAATATTCTGGAGAGGAGGCTCTTCTAAACTGGGTGTGTAACACTAATGCTGTAACTAGAACGAGATACCTAGCTTTCTGAGACTTTATGGTTCGTTAAAATTACAACTGTATTAGAGGTCCCATATTTTACACTTTCCAGTGTTTTATTTTATGTCTTGAGGTCCATTAAAAACTGTTTGTGTGGTGTCATGTAACAAAAACACTCTCAATCCATTTTTAAACATTCATTTTCCAGCATCTCTCTGAGCCTTGCCAAGAACAGGCTGTTTCTGTTGTTGTGCCTTTAAGGCTCATTAATATTAATGACCCTCTGTTCTGATTGGTTAACTGTTTCCAGAGTGTAACGTGAGACACCTGTGCAGCGCGGCAGCGTCAGGTAGGGAAAACTCTCCAGTAAATAAACAATGGCAACCGTTCATCCGTTTTGGAAAAAAAAAACGCTTTGTTATTATTTCTTACAAAAGCTGGTGCAATTAGTACTTTAGCCTGCACCGCTTCATATGTGGTCTAACTACATTTTACCAATCAAGTATGACAAAGGTCAAAAGCTTTCAATAGTGATTATTTTAAGTCAGTTTGGATGAGTGTTGGCTAAATGTGTAGCTCTAAGTGCAATACAGATGGGGGAGTGATACAGAGGGCAACCCTATCTGTTCTATTAACAGGAATGGTGACTTGCCTTCCTAACCAGTGTAAGCAAAGTCACCATCATTCAATTATTCATTTCGCTAGGGCTCAGAGTGCAAAGCAAATATGTATTCTTAAATATCATCCAGTCATTAGGAGGTGGTGGTGCTCCAATTAGAGCTAAGGTTAGAAAATGCAGTCTAGCTGATGTAACAGTGACAAGAAATCACTGTAAAACATATTCTCGTTTCTTGTCAAGTAGTGCACATGTTTCATTTGAACCCCTATCTTAATTAAATTCAGACAAAACATGTACTGCTCCAAGTCATACTCCTGACTCAGTGATGACTATGATGGTATTTTGGAGTGTCTGGATCAATATTCTGGCCATCAGAACTTTAATATCTTAATAAGCATGGACTTTTACTATGATTTTCTGCACAGTTTTGATGTGAATTGAAAAAATATCAATAATCATTCTTAGGTCAAAAAATAACCAAACCAACCAAACCAAAACCAAACCAGTCCAAACCACTAACTGCCTGCAACTGTCTATCAAACAACAACAACAAAGCATGTCCAGCGATAACTGACATATTTTGCATATTCAAATCCCGAGACACGGCGTAAGCATCCATCAACCGGCAGTTAGAGAGAATTGCAATGCTGTCATTTGGGACCAATCTGCTGACAGGTGCATTGTCTGATGGCAGCTTCACTGAGCTGGTCCCAGTAGGACTTAGGTGTTACTCCTGCCACCTCCCATAGTGACAGGTTGAGGGAGCCATCTGGGACTGTGTTTAGGGAGAGGACAAACCCCCTGAATACTGCACTCCAGTCAAAGTGATGATCAGCATTTCACAGATTCCCATCAATAGTGCCAAGTTTACCCACAAAAATGGTAGTACCGAAACAAAATCTTCCCTCCAACCCATTTTAATTTGAGAAATGATGTAAATAATCAGTGTGTACATGGAAAACTGGACTTTTCAAAGATCGCCTACTAACTCAACTAAACTGGTCATCTGTGAGATTTCTGGGGGGTTTTTTTTGGTGACACTTTTGGTGCTGAACGTTCATTACTGTGATACTTCTGCACTGCTCTTCCCAGAGATCAGCTGTCAATCAAACAGTGTGTCCAGTACCGTGACGTCTTTTTCCTTGGATTTTCTGTTGATGTAGTTTGAGTTTCTGTAGGTGGCGCTCTTTTCTTTGTCTGTTCAGCCATGGTGGCTATCGCTGCTCATGCTAACTACCCAGTTCTTCTTCTGTTTATTCCAAACAAATCGATGTTGCTGCTGCCAGAAATGTAAAACATCACTTCCTGTGTGGCAGAGAACCTACCCTACTCGACATTTAGCCGTTTAGAGCAGCAAATGTGAAAGCTTCATGAACTGGCTATAAGTTGAATCACTATTGTGCTATATCAGTTGGAAAAACAATATAGCAAAACATGACATACATAATCATGGATGATTACTTAATAATAGCTCAAAGCACTAAAATATGTCAAAATACCAAATTACAGCAGGCCTGAGACGCCTATACTTCATGTTCAACATTAAATACATCATACACTTATTAGCAGCCTGTCCCGGGGGAAGAAATGAATGAACTTGCATGGTGTTTCGGGCCTGGCAGTGAACCTCTGCCTGGTGCTTGGATGCTGCTTGACACACGGACAGGGGAGATAAATTAGACCGTGACAGGGACAGGTGTGTAAAAGCCGAGTGACACAGACGCACGAAAGTCATTTCTGCCCAGCGGCAGAGAAAGGCTTACGAGGTTTCACTGTACCCGGTATCAATCAGCAGGGCCTATTTATAGAGGGTCCAGGCCACTGCTAGAATACAAACACTGGACTGAAGTAGGTTACCAGCATACTCCTGTACCACCGGCACACAAGAAGAGAAAGGAGGGCGGGTAAGGAAAAGAAGGTAGCTAGGTTAAGGACAAGATAGTATTATATCAACTGAATAAAAGTAATCCAGGAACAGTTGGGATGACAGGTGAGATGAGTAATGACATCAGGAAGCACTGGACTAAAAACAATATGAAAACAGAAATCCAGGCCTGCAAGACTATACTTGTTGTAAAGTTGAACTGCCAATTTACCGAATAATATAGGGCATCACTTTCTGATGCTCTTCAGGAAATTGTTTGCACCGGACAACAATTCCCTGGCATGACTGAGTATCATTTGAATTTGCATGCTGTGGCTCCATTTCAGGAAAAAAAAAAAAAAAACACAGGTATGGTAATGTTGTAGAACATAACATAGATATACTTATGGTGTAAATTTGGTTAAGTCATTAGAATAAAGTTATTAGTATTAAAAACATCCCTCAGAACGTGATTTAAAAAAAAAAAAAAAAAAAAAAGACTAAATACTGATTTCTGGGGAACCTGGAGCTATAAACTTCTGATTTTCCAAGACTATCCATTTCTCAATTTCCATTTCCTTACTTTAACTTAATTATGAGCCTTTACATTTCCACAGGGGGAACCTGTTTGAAAACCTTTTATATGATTTCATATACGTTTTTATATCAGTAAAATTTTTACTCAACAAAACTTTACTGTAGATCATTTGATTTACTTCACCAAAAGGTGAGGCGGTACTTCCAAGCCTCGCATGCTGCTGCTCCTCAGAGACGAACACTACTGCCAAGTCGGTGGAAAAACACCCGCACGTGGCAACAAATGCAGCTTTAATGATGTATAGAATGAGCTCCTCGTATAGAATGGATGAGGGACCCAGCCCGGTTACAGGCATGACCGGTCCACGGTCACGTGTGGAGCCGGCCCGCCGTCTCAGTTATCTGGATCCAGTGACAGGACAGAGCGGCAGCCTTATTGTCTGTCAACAGCCTACTTTAAGGTGTTTTGCAAACGACATGGCTCGCGGGGGGGTCGCCTATTCTCCAGCTAATCCCCGGCCGTTAGTTGCTAATCCGTGTTTATCAACACAGGGCACATGTTGTAGCCAAGTCTGAGGATGAGAACACCTCGCTTGCTGTTGTGTGACTGAATGGAAAGTGCTTCTTAAATCATGTGTGGTTCAGCTGTCTGGCTTGTGAGCCGTTTACAGAATTGTTTAGGAGGAGTAATAACTGCATTGCGCGAAGACCAGGAGAAACCCTTTGTTCCGTTACCAACTAAGCAATGACAGTGATAAACCCATTACCTATACTGAAAAACATTAATTTTACTACTGATACACACATAAACACAGCATTGGTTCTGGTTATGTTAAAATTTCATGTTCCGAGAGAGTAATGCAAAAAAAGCAGCCTATCCAGCAGAATTGAGCTATAATTGAGAGAGGCAAATATTTAAATATTTTGTCATAAACATGCAAGATTACAAGTGTGCAAAGATGCAATATTTCAAGGATGCTGGCCGCAGCAAATTTGCTATCGTCATCCCTGAGCCCATTAGGTGTAAACACCATGTAGTATTTTCTGTCTCCCTGTCACCGGCACTACCGCCATGAACGAGATTAATGTCAGGGAGAGGCGTCACTGTTGGATCCTTTTCCCCAGTCTCCAGCAACCATTTTACAAACATATGAATCAAGCGGATGACAATGGCAGGACATGTCTGCATCTCAGCCGGCATTCCCCGGGCGATCGCTCTTCTCCCCCTCTCCTCCAAATGGAGAGGCTGCATGCTGCCTCAACTTTCCCTCTCATCCATCATTGCCTTTTCCCATTTCCACCTTGGTTCTACAGAGGCCTGCACTCTTGACCAAGTGGGAAAACGGGTAAAAAAAAACAAAAAAAAAAACAAGGAAAGCACATTGCTTTACTGAAAGCAGACATATGGGCTAAGAGTATTGCCTAAAGAAAAAGGTGCATCATAAATCCCAAGATTTCTCGTTCAGTGCATTCATCAATTTATAAAACAGCTGAATTACGGGAGGCTGGTGATGCATTTAAGAATGGTCTAATTCAGGTCTCACACATATAGTCAAATTGGCCTGTCCATCACTATATCAGTAGGCAGAAATACACTCTTGAAGGACATGCACTCTAAGACTCTCATTTGCATACTGTCTTGGTGATTTTTTACATTTTCTCCAAAATAGAGCGCTATGGTGACTGGCATTAATCCTCAAGGTTAAGGGGTCTTTTTAGCAGCGCTTCTCACCATGGTGTCAAACCGCTGGATGTGGCATCACACAGCGAGCGTCTTCTCAGCAATTAAATTCAAATCAGTGGAAGAGAGGCACTGGGAATTAGCTGGTGAAGACGAAAAAAAGTTTAAAAGTTAAATTTATCACTCTTTATACAGCACTTTTCGAAACAAAAGCTACAAAGTGCTTTACAAAGGGAGAGAATAAAAATGGACAATTGAGATCGAGCATCGTGATAAGACAAAATGAATAAAACAAACTAAATAAAATAAATCAGGAAAAGCAGGATAATACAATCAATGTGTGTAGGAAAATTATGCCTTGTGAACAAAGTGAGTGTTAAGACAACAACAAAATGTAATGTGGAACACATGCGTCACTGAATTTAGAACTTCCTCGTGAGGTTTCATTATGGTTCACTTAGCAAAAACAGAAAGGCCTACAGTAAATCCTTTGTAAATGCTGCTATTTGTGTTTTCCAGCGTATTTCTAACCCTGCAGTTCAAAGGACATGACCCTGAAGTGTAGGTGGTGGGATTCTAGGCAAAACCGTGGAGACTACTGAAGCATGCAAGTGAATAAGTATGAGGAGAAACTGAGAAATTGAATGTCTAGTGAACATTATGTTGAACTGGCACAGATGTGAGTATTGGCCGGTCAGAGTAAAGGTTTATACAGTATGAGATTGGAATGAAATTGCATTGTAGTCTTTATGTTGTTTCCATTGTACAGTCAAATCTACACCAAATCTTGAAATACTTTTTAGTTTGACAGCACAGGACAGTACAGTATTGTCTTTGCTTCGATTTCCCATGCATTTCACCGACTAAGGACACCACGCAGCATACTAATCAAGCAGCTCTCCATCATGTCTTCGCCTCGGCAGAAAATGTAAGTGCACTCCATGTAATCAAAACTCACTGTGTGGAGAGTGAAAAATGGAACAAGTTGCCAGTGCTGTAAATCCCACTTGAGTGGTATGCTTCTGATGAATACTGATATACTCCACTTTATGTCTTGGGTGTCCAATAATATGCCAGCATGCCAGCCAAGCACCCATATACATATTTCAGCATCATCACATTTTAATCTGCTGCTGTCCCACTATGAGTAAACAAGGCACAGTTTATCTACAGTGAGTGTATATGGGGCTGCTGAATGACTACTGCAGTGCAGACATTCAGAAAATATATGACTGCATGAGAACAGTATAGAGCGATATCATCTGAGACGATGCTCTGTGGGTATTACAATCCTCTGTGAGTGTTACAATGATGTATATTACATATATTATAGTCTCAATTAAGTATGATGAGGGAAGTTAAACATCTGTAGCCTGCTGCATTGTTAAGCATCAGCATTTGTCATCGTTAAAAGCCTACATAACAATGTCCAGCCCTAATATTGTTTTTCCAGGCACTGTTGCTGGAAACCGTGTGCATCTGCTGTCAAGTGCCTGCATCAATGTGGGTGAAATGATCAAAGTGAAGTTCATAATCAAAGATAATGACTTCATCAAGTCACTCCAATATGTAATGTCTGCCAAATTCAATATGCATCTCAGGCACTGCTGCTGAGCCGCTCTGAAGGCAGCTAACAGTGCAGCATCTCGCTCAAGCTGTTGGTTGCTGCCCTCTCCTGGCAGTACAGATGAGGTACATTGATGGTCAGAGGTAGGAATTTAGTCGTCCACCATGATCGAACCTATGATTCTTTCTACGGATTAGTTGGAAAAGCAGAGTCACAAACAAACAAAGGCATTGTGTAGACATGAGAAGCTCCCATTGTACTTGCCCAATTTTAGAGCTATCATTGATGAATATCCCCACACAGATGTTATAGATGTATTTAACAAGCAATTCATAATGGAAGTTGTACATAATCAAATGTTTCTATTCATAAACAACAAAAAAAACACCTCTGTACATCAGATAAATACACCAAGCCACTGTTGTATTGTATGTATGATACAATTAGACAGAGTAGTCTAATGAGGAGGTACTCTGGTCCCCCATACCAGCCAAAACCTATAGGTTATCAGGTTGTAGCCAAAGCTACAATGAGGCAACAGCATAATGACTAATCTATTTCTTCAATCTAGAATAGATTAGATTCTTTATTGTCATTGTAAAAAGTACAAGGAAATATTCCATTTAGCAGCAATCCGTAAATGCAGCTATTATAAATATGCAATAAATAAGTAAAAAACATGTTAACAAGTGCTAAAAAGGTACTATTGCACTTAGGTCAGAGTAATAGACTAAGTAATAGACCTAATATAATCTAAACTTTGTGAATCAGCTATTATCTCTATAAATGAGCAGTACCAAACAGGTTCCATACAAAACTAATGCAAAAAAGGCTACCTTCACTTCAGGAAGTACTTCATTACTTTATCCTGTGGATAAAACAATTGACCCATTTGAGTGAGTCATAGAGACAGCAGTGATTTGCACAAAGCTCTAAAGAAAACAGACTGATGTCCTGGGGACACAACATGGGGCTTGTGTATTTCTAGAAACACCTGCTTTAGTGAGCATGCTCATTTTCTGGAGCCTGCTCCGACATCCTGAGGGGACGATTGCCACCTGGCAGGTTTGCGGTGTGATCATCTACATACTGAGAGGACAGTCTGGCCAGTGGCACAGGGGGATGATAATATTAGTTTGAGCCACAAACCAATGACACTCTACACCAATGACAAAGCATATGCTGAGACACCAGACTATAAATCCTGAATAATGGTTGAATTATTTAAGAGGAATATAAATAAGGCATGTCTCGCTGCAATACACAAGCGACCACAGTGCCTTAGTGCCAAGCAAGTTTATGAGTTTAGCAATTGAAACTTCTATTTCATTCCTCTCCAAGGGAAAAACTATACTGCTGCAGTGGTACTGTAAAAAGTTAATGAATCTGTCTTATTGTAGTATAGTATTGAGTTCATGTTTCGGCTACCTAGAGCCAAAACTTAAACCAGTATGGAAATGCAGCCTGCTCTGGGATGAGGGCAGCATCTCTTCAATGAGAAAGGAGCAGTAAAATGAATGAAAGTCTAAACAAACGCTCCATCTTATTCAAAAGTGAGGCGGCTGACAGAAACACCTGGGTCCTTGTGTGGGTCCAGCTGTGGCCCCCAGCCCGTATGTTATTAGGGGGATGGATTCAAATAACAACTGTGCAGGTGCATACACACACACACACACACACACACAGAGAGAGGCCTACCGATGGCTAAGCCACAGTACAAACTAAAAATGAAACTCCATTGATTAAATCATCTATAAACTGCACCTGCCCCATTGACACCAATCTAATATTGTTAAAGACCAAATGAGTAAAGCCATCTCTCTCAGAAAAGGAGAATGTACATAATCCTGCATTCGGCATGCACGATGTGCACAGTGGTTTTGGTGTCCCTCTGTTGTTGTTTTTCCCTTGCAGAAACATCTTTACTGCAAATGCCATTTGTAATTCCTAAAGTGACATTTGTGACGGTCTAATAGCCTCATAAATCATACTCAAGCAAGAGCCATTTTTCATAAGGACTGACAAGCCATACCAATATGGAACAGCACCTGCCAATTAAAAAAAAGCTTGGGCTTTTAAGGTTATGCTTGGCATATTGCTGAGCTAAGATATAAGACCATCATGAGAACCAAGGACCTGTAACTGATAAACAGCAACAATGAAAAGAAAGAATTATAAATGAATCTGCATTCAGAACATTTTACTATGGGCCAAAGTAACATTCTGCCATGACATCTCAAGGCAGAACAAAAACTGAAAGAGCTTATTACCTCTGCCTCTAGGCAAATGATATGCAAATCACTGAGCAAGACAGAAAAATGCCCAATTAAGAGTCATGCATGCCAACAGCAAATGGACTTTCTTATGCAGTACAAATTATTTTACAAAGTAAAGACATTATTCATGGGCGTTTTAAAATCCACCATCTAATGGAGTTCTCAAAATCAGAATTTTCAACATAAATCTCAAAAAAAACAAAAACCTAGCATCATTGCATCTCCATCATTCCCAACACAGGAAAGGCTTAATCCACACTCTCTAATGAATCTAAATGTGACACAATGCCTCCAGCCAATGGCAACTTATTGTTTTCCCTCTACCCTGTAATTGCATTTTACTGCCTGTAATTTCCCCTGCTCCCATGGAACCTTTGCTGTGGTAAATACTAAATTTCATAAGGCTATATGACCAACGTAAATATACAACCCTTGAAGTAATCAATAATGCCCCGGCCTCAATGTGAATTAATTTACTGGAGCTGTCAGCTGTGACTTATGGAACCAATGAGTTCTGATCATTTTTCAGCCCTTAAATATCATAAATCCCGGTGTTCCTATAAGGTGAAAGCATGACTGATCAATATCACATTAATACTTCTTAAATGGTCTTGACAGCCTGAGCGGCTTTTGGGATCATACACATCCTTCATTCGGGCTTTAGTTCCATTGTTTCCGGTCCAAAGTCAGGCAAAATATCATTTAGCGGTACAGTTATTGTATATTGTGTATTGTGTGTAGTCATGCTGCCTAATAGAAAAAGTGTGTGTGTGTACTGCATCATAGCGTTTTGAGTCCCATTGCAGTATTTTAGTTATTTTAAGCCTTTTTACGGCACTAAACTTGATTATGAGACCCCAGTGTAGATTATAAGAATTGTTCTGGAACTCAAAAATCTATTTCTATGATTTTTTTTTATTCTTTCCCAAAATGGCAAGTTATCATTAAGTCTAACATATTACAGCACATAATCAAGCAATCCTCCACATAATAGTCCGTTCATTACACTGGTTTAATAACCATGTGGATTGGGGGATATTCAACAAGAGCAAAAAAAACAACAACCAAGCACTGATGCGACGGTGGGGGATTAAACCTTTACTTTTCTATGTTCTATGTATTTTTTCGAAGTTGATATTTAATTGGCCCCAGTATTATTTTCACTGTGTACCATTTTCACATTTAGGCTGGAAGTTTCTTGAATCCCACAGCTAGCTGAACAATGAAATAACGGATTACACACAGCCCTATAAACAATGCTGATCCCTCTTTTGCTGCAAAGAATGGGACAATATGACAAGAGCTTAAAACCGATTATACAAAGCAACAAGGATCAATCCTGCTTCCATGTCCACTGGAATGACACTTTTGTTTCTTGGGAAGGTGTTTTTTAGTACTCCGCTATAAATGTCAAGACATGATTGAAACAAAACAAAGAAGCTCTTAAGAAGAGCTCTTTCTAAAATTCACAAAGTCAAGCTTATTAAAAAGGTCACTAGACGAGATAATCACTAACCAAAGCAATTCAATTTACTTGTCAAATAGATTTGTTAAACACAGCACACGTCGTACAAGTTTATCTAAACTAACTTAGATTACACTAAATTGTTAACAAACCTAGTAATCAGAGGCAGTTTCAGTTAACCACAGCTCAATACTGTGTGGCTACACAGCTTTAAAGCTGAGGTTTTTGTACCTTTGGGGTTTGGGGAGGCCCAGCTGATGATGCGTCGCACCAGGCAGCAGTTGAACAGGACTTTCTTGGAGAAGCCATGGTCCTTACGGAAGTGCTGCAGGTCCTCCCTCCACTGAGTCCTCTTGGCTGGTGTAGACATGGCTGGCACCTCACTACTGTGAAATATAGCGTGCCATTATTTGCAAAGGACGTATTATCGAGATAAATTGTGTGCAGGGCTATGCCTAATTATTTGGGCGACTCCCAAAGAGCCGTGTACAGGCTTGAAGCCTAACAACTAAAAGTGCACAGTTGTGAGTAATTCTATAATATATCATAACATTAAGGTTATTATTATTAGCCTCATAATTAAAATTACAGCCCTGCCATGACCTCTAGTAAACATTTAAATGCTATCAAATAGCTACAGCCAGTGCAGAATGCAAAAGAAGCAGTCACAACTTCAGGCGATAAACCCATGACAGTGAGTCCATATGCTAATTTGGAAAGTTGTTTTGCCCACAGTCATGTATGGCCATAATGAAATGCAGGACATTTCAACTTGCCCTTTTGGAACCAAGCAACCCTTGCTTTATATGTAGCCCTGCTTGTACATCAAGTTGGAAAATTATTCATCCAGTTATTCTAGCAACAGTGATACCATTAAAGTAAAAATCAACCTAACAAGCCACTTCACATCTTCAATAAGCATCTTGCTTATTGTCTCCTGATAATCATCCCAAACAAGATTCCATGATGCTACTGAATAAAACATGTTCTAGCGATACCCTACCTTACCCGTACTATGATTACAATCCCCCTGAAGGTCCCGTTTCAACAGCAGAAGTTTCAAGACATCAACAGATCACACATCACACACCCTGACTGAAGGAGTTTGGGCTTGCTTTGAAGACTGCAACCATTTATAGCATTCATCCCACTGCTAACTTAAGGAAATTAAGGTACAGTGTGGAGGCTAATTGTTATCAATTGTCCCTCTAAGCATCGTCTTACCTTGCGGGCTAAGACACGATGTGAGCTCTCTCCCTCCACAGTCTGCAAGTGATCCTCAGGTTTCACACAAGCACTTTCTCTTTTCCTGAGCTGATCAACAGAGTGTGAAAGGGGGCGGGAGGAGGAGAAAGAGGAGAGCAATGACCGCTCTAGGGAGGGAGGGAGGGGGGGGGAGAGAGAGAGAGGAAATTGCTGGCACTTGACACTTTAGCTTCACTTTGGAAGGCTGTACATCTGTGTGTGTCTAACAGTGGGAGAGAGGGACAGAGAGAGAGAGGGACAGAGAGAGAGAGAGAGAGAGAGAGAGAGAGAGAGAGAGAGAGAGAGAGACTTTTGCTTCACTTTGGAAAGCTGTACATGTGTGTGTGCAACAGAGGGAGCGAGCAAGAGCAAGAGAGACAGAGAGAGTGAGACAGAGAGAGACAGAGGGAGAGACAGACAGAGACACGTTGGTGGCTCTGCATCATCAGCGGCTCCCTAGGGTGCATCCTCAATGAGCCAATGAGAGCTCAACCTTCTCCTTTAAGCTCAATGACATTTACACACACATATGCCCACACATATGCCCACTCTCCACAACAGAAAACATTTCCTTACCCTCCCAGTATCAAACTTACTGCCGTCTGTCTCCCCACTACAAAGTCAACAACAACTGTGCTAAAACATGTAGGTAAGAAATAGCAGCTGTGTTTTTATTATCACATTATTCACAGCCTTCCCAGGTTGCAGGTGGGCAGCAGGGTGACCTCGTGGTTAGACAGACCATCATTCAACCAGATGACCCGGGTTCAAGCCCCATGCCTGCAAACATCCACCCTGCTGAAGTGTCCCGGAGCAAGGCACTGAATCCCCACCAGCTCCACTTGCAATGTGAATCAAGAGTGTCATTAATGTCAAATGCTAGCGTCAGTAACAATCTGCGGTGACAGATCATTCCAACTAAAGAGCAGATGCTTGCTTTAAAAAACCTGTGGAACACAAATGCACCCGTTTCATAATTGAGAAAACCCTGTACTTCAGCTTTTTGTTGAAGACGCTGCATACCACAGCATAGCCATTACCACACTGAATTTATCACCGCATTGCTCATCTCCCCTGGACTATGTCGGCTGTGCGTGGAATTTTTGTCGGTACAGGCTCATAGCAATCCTCTTTCATTTACATTATGGCATCTTACACAGCACATGAGAGTATCATAAACATACCTCACATGCAAATGATTTGTCCCTGGTCTTCTGCCAAATGGGTTTGGCTAACATTTAAATGCACATAATGTTAATTAATGTGTGGTGATAGATGGCTATGCTTGAGTAGGAGACAGCAATGCTAAATCTAATTGCTTCTCCTGAGATGAGCAAGGCATATTATGTACCTAAGACGACAAAGGGGGGTCCTGGACAGAGAGAACTGGGAATAGTGCCATCCTATCCCAGCAGGCCGGCGGGACACAAGCCTGATACCTGAAGTGAGTGAACCAATTGGTCTCAGAGAAACAGTATGCTACGCACTCTATGGGAACACTTGTGAGGGTGTGCATAGGTGAGCACATCCCATGGTACATTCACACCGAGGGCGAGCGGTTTAAAGCAATAGCTTTGTCCCCACAATATGGAATAATTTATATTAAAAAAGCCAATGCAGTAGTCAAGACCACCTTAGTCAAGTCAATTCCAAGACCAGGTTCAGTTGAGTTTGAGTAAAGACCAGGTCCAAAGGAGTCAAGACCAATTCAAGACCAAGACCAGAGCAAATGGATTCCTATTCAAAACCAAAATAGGCAATAAACAGTGTACATGCCTTTCAAAATGTAAAAATAATGCTTAAGGAGTTTCTTAATGATCAACAGATGTGTAGATCTGCAGGAGCTCTGTACTATACTCTTCAGCTTCCAATTAGCCTCATTAATGCATAGGAGGGCAACTGATCAATGCATCAAAGTTTGAGGACCATCACATACTATACACAAACAATAAATTGTTTGTAGTGCTGGAGAGAAAGTAAACAAAGGTGGATCAGGTGAGGAAATGCATATCTTTTTTAGATGGGCAACATCAAATAGTGGCCAAGACCAAGGCAAATATGAGTTGAAAAAGGTAAAAGACCGAGTCAAGTCCAAGATGTCAGAGAAGTGGTCCAGAGGAGGAATGGTGGAGGATAACTGGAAGTTGAGGTGTGCAGACAATGAGGAGCAATTAAGAAAAACAAGTCCAAGGCACTCTTCTCACGCTTCAAGGCCTCTATTTTAACGGCTAATGCACGGCAAAACAGATTAAAAGCTCCACCGACGCGTCAGAAAAGTGGTCTGAGGACCGGACTCGAAACTGAGACCAGACTCAAGTGCAGAAAGCCAAAGGTTTCCAAGTCTTCCATTATAGTGCGTTATGTGTGAAGTGAGGTGTGCGGTTACATTTACATTGTACGCATCGAGCTGATGTTCTTCCCCTGAGCCTTACAGTGAGTGAGCAGGCAAGAGCTCAGTTTCTTGCTCAAGGACACTTGAACATGATACATGGCTACCGACAGCTACTGAAGGGATCATATCTGTGACCTTCCGGTTATAGGACAACGTCTCAGAGACACACAGATATATGCCAGGTTGAAGTCTTTGTCACACCTGATTGTGCTACTGTTATTCTACAGCACACAACTCTTAACAAATAGTAAGCAGAGAGGGGTGGTGGTGGGACAGGGGGATTTCTCTTCCTGTCCAATCATTTTTAGTTACGATTAACTGTCCTGCTCAAGTCAATTCCAAGATAAATTGCTAAAATAAAGACCACATACTTTTGCTGCTGAATGTGCACTTACAGGTGCTATGATGACGCTGGTTTGAGTGAAATATTGTTGCGCTTGTGGATCCCTTGTAGACTTAAATCTTCATTGTTCCTTAATTACAGACACCTATTGATTCGGTCAGAAGCCATTTGCTGTAATGTATTCTAAAATCAATCAACACCTCTCTCCTTTTAGTCCTGGGTTACAAATGGATGACATTATCATTGCTTCGGTTCTGGAAAGTTGTTGATGAGTGTGTAAAGAATAGTGCTGCATAAAACATAATAAGGTTGTTGACAACAGCCTCAGCTTGCATGCATTATTTCATCATACACATGTAAACAAGGCAAACCATCCCAACACTGCTACAGCCCGGAGCCACGCATAAACAAAACACTTCACTTGGCTATTGAATAATTCAGAGCATTATCGTGTCATTTCCATTTCACCACGGGTGGTCTCTGAGTAGTGTGTCCCCGGCCAGGGTCTCATTTATAAAAATGTACTTGGGTTTGATCACAAGATCATTTCTCAAGATGTGCTTGTGCATTATTTATTAAATGAACTGTGTCCATTTGAAGTTGCAAAACATTCTTAAATACTGGTCATTGCACTGGATTGCAAGTGAACAATCTCAATAATTACACTGTGAGCAATCTTTCTATGTAAACTAAAGCGATCAGATTTCATCATATAAGACCTTTCTGTCAGAAGCATCAACAATTTCCCAAATACATGTGTTATTAACTGCTCCTTTCAAAAAGAGGGTGCCAAAATTGAAAAGTTCTGGATGTGTTTAATGAAGAGTTAGAAGTTCAGAAGCATCAGTCACAGAACCTGTCAAACCACTAATGTAACTGGCACAACTTCCCATAACTTTGGAGCTTGTGTGCCTTTAAGAGGAACCTTGACTCGAGCCTTTTTGTCTCACTAGTGAGGGTGGTTTGGAAGAGCTAAAGGAATATTAACAACCCTGCTGTCTCAGTATAAAATGATGGAAGACACACATCCAAGAAAACAGGCTCATTTGAACCCGGTCCCGCATTTCCATAAAGCCTTGCAAGGATAATGCAATGGCCCATTAAAGAGGCCATTACCCACAGCCAAGGAGGTTGCTGCCCAGCAGCATCAGCAACATGACATGAAATCAGCGTTTTTTATTTCTTGAATGTTCTCTACCGCATTCCTCCGAGTAGAATTCACTAATTGCCTTTACTACTCAAGCGTAATGTTAAGTCTATAGGAAGCAGCAGTTGAGTAGAGCCTCATATACCCTAGCCAATATAAACAGATTAAGTTAAATCTTTTGGAAAATAAAACATTTATTTAGACCTAAATTGAATAATTTTTATGGGGTGTGATGAAATCCAATTGGGAATCTGTCTGCGCCCAGATGTTTCCTAAAATATTGCATGATTTCAAAGTAACAGTAAAATAAGATTACAGAAGACAGGTAAAACCGGAGTGAAGCAAAAGTTTAATATTTTCCTTGCAACAAGCATGCGACAAGACAGATGGGAAACATTAAACCTTTGCATATCTAAACTTTCTGAAATTACAACCTCATCAAAACCACTGCTGAAAGTTTACACACAATCAAACGGCCACTGCAGAACCGTGTAAAAGGAGCTGGTCGCAGGCTCAGGCCATAAACCTGAGCGCTCATTATTCTCTATGCTGTGACACGCTGAAATGAGCAGAGCTTGTCTGCCTTCTTGCCCCCGCTCCAATGTCATGGTGGTCAGAAACCCTGTGGTTCAGTGTTAGCAGGTCGGTGGGTAGTCACAGCAGGGCCAGACAGAAGAGGCTATGTGCATCTACACCGGGTGTGTATCTCTCTGACACACACACACACACACACACACCCGCCATGACCTTGTCCTCCAAAGCAGCAGCTAAAATTAGCAGAGTGCAGGAGGGGGAATAGTCTTCTCGATTAAATAAACTACAATGCGCTATTTAACGTTCTTATGAGCCGGGCTCAGAACAATAACTGTGAGATGTAGGCTTCAAGCTACATTCTAAACACCAAGAGAAAAAAAAAAAAAAAAAAAAAAAATCAATAGCACAACCAGCGTACATCCAGTATATTCAGGGTCTATCTCCTCCTTGGTTCTGAAAGATGAGAGCTCCATAATGCTGTGCTTCACGGAAACACAAGTTGTTCACTTATTTACTTACGCTGACCTGAAATCGATACAGTGACCACTTTGACCTTCGCTGAGTAATGTGATAGCCGGGAGAACATGCTGCACAGGAAGCAAGAAAGCCAAGATCATTGTCAAAAAAAAAAAAAAAAAAAAGTTTCTTCTATCCCTGTATTAAGTCCCCCCTCCTAGTTTTCAGGTTGTATTTGAGAATTTTTGACAAAAGCAGCCCTAAAAAGTATGTAACTGGTTTACTCAAATTAAAGTACTGTTGTCAAGGCTAATCAAAAGGTTAACACAAGATAATGAACAACGTACCGCTGTATCCAACTCACAACCTTGCTGATACAATTATGTGTCAATCACGGTATTTTTTCATCATTATCATGCTTTAATTATGCACCGGTATTAATTATGGCATGAATAGGAGTTCAGCACTTTTTAAATGGGTAATTGACAACGCTCTTGGGAGAAGGCAACTCGGCATAATGAAAATGAATAGTGGGGACAGTCCATCAGTTCATATTTGCCCCGTCTCCCTTTCACTTGCTGCCTCGTCCACCTGTTAAATGGAGCGTGGCATTGTGGTCCAAGTGGAAAAAAAAAGAAAGAAAAAACACTCGCATAGGGAGGAAAAAAAAATGGGAGGAATGCAAACATACATGCACCGGGAAGAGGAGAGCACACACCTCTAGATACATACACACTTTCAAACACACACACAGATGGGTGCATGTGCCACCCAAACCCACACACAAGCATGTGCACACACACACACACACACCTCCGGAGACACACGTAGAACCTTTTACCACTTCCATGCCCTCTGTGGGTGTGTGCCGTTTTCTGAGTCAATGTGTTGGAATGCCTCCATAAATTATTCAGCCGCGGTGCCTGCTATCTGCAGATAACAGTGGCTCTTTATCGGTCAGCGTGTACAGAGACACTGCGCCGGTGACTATACAAGCACCTAGAGGGATTTGGGGCACCTTCTGTGTAAGGATGCGTGTCATTGTGGCAGTGGAGCATACAAAAGAATATAGCCTATCTGCAGTTTATGTTGTAAGGTCACTTTCATTTTCCTCGGGGGGGATTCTCTCTTTCAGCTCATCAGACAAAGAGCGATCCTCTGCCAGGCCAGTGGCACTGTCTCAGTTTGATTTCACCTTTATACTGTTACAACTCTAAGATAAAGTTATTAACTGATTTATATTAAATAATCTAATACTTTTCTGTAAACACTGCATAGCAGGCATTATACAGAAGCCAAATTAGTACTCAGACCCCTTGAGTTTTAGGACCCCTTGAGTTTTGGGACATTTTGTTGTTGCTATCAAGTTATTTCAAAAAGCATTTATTTGGGATTTCCAGTCTGAGTTCTATGCAAAGCACTCTATTCGATCAAAGAGAAAACAAAGTTTAAAAAATTAATGTGAATGTAGAAATTAAAGTAACTAGTAGTTCACTTCTTTGAGCTAAATTGCCACATTAGCAAAAATGTGCAACAAAACAAAACATTTTTTATCATCTGTTACTCACATATTGTCATATATTTTGAATTTAGTGGTTCTGAACAATGTTATGTTTTTTTTTTTATTTGTCTTTCTTGGTAACAAAGCTGAGACCATCTCCCTTCACTAGAGCTTAATGGGACTCAATGGGATTTTAGTGTGTAGGCTGGACCCTACATCAGAATACTTAAGCACAGTATGGGATACAAGTTTCATTTATGGATTACTTCAAGTCCAGTTCTTGAAGTTTCAGATAAAATATAAATCATCACCTTCACATCGCACTTAGGGAAATAATTTTAAATATTTATGAGTTCTTCCTGTCCAGTTTCTCCATTGACTTCCATAGTAAAAATGGACTGGAAAACCCACTGAAACTGCACCTTCTGTATTTTAAATTATAGTGATTGGAAAGGGCTGATTTATATTTTCTCTTAAACCTCAAGAACTAGACTCTAATGTCGTCCATAAATGAACCTTGTATCCCATATTCTGCTTAAGTATACGGATGTAGAGTCCAGCCCACACCCTAAAATCTCATTGAGTCCCATTAAGATCTAGTGAAGGGAGCTGGTCTAAGCTTTGTTGGCAAGAAAGACAAATAAAAAAAAAAATTTAAAAAAGGAAAACATTGTTCAGAACCACTATAAACAAAAACATCATTTTTTCTAGTGCGGCAATTTAGCCCAAACAAAGCAAAGAGGTTGAATACTTATGCAAAATATATTCATTTATTTTAATTGTATACTTTCACATACAATTCTACAATTTTGTTTTCACTTTGATAGAATAGAATGCTTTGCTCAAACTAAAAATCCTGAATAAATGTATTTTTAAATAACTTAACCCTCATCCTACCGACTGGGGTACCCGCAGACCCCAGAGGTATACTTTTTGTCATATCTCACAGGTGCTTTATTCTATCATTCCAATTTTTCATGACTTTGTCAATCAATTTGTTCCTAATGACTTCATATCATTGTTTTCTGTTTCTGTTTTGATTAGTGCTTTTTAAAAATACCAATGTATTGGGGTCCTAGGGGACCCCAGTCAAAAGCACATTAATTACATGACCAATAATGTTTTGAGAAGAAATAAGTTAACATTTTGCTATGATGGTTGTTTCTTACAGTAGTTTATTCTTGGGGTCCCCAGTCGGTAGTCCTTGTATGTTAAATATGTTGGTAGGATGAGGGTTTAGCACAACAAAATGTACAAATAATCATCTGGACGTACTGAGACACTGTTTTGTGTTGAGACAAATATTTTTTTTGCCAGGCAAATAATAGCATGTAAACAGTGCTGAGACATCTATCCAGTGTATGTACAGCTTATCCTGTGTATGAATAGTGTGTGAAAAGCAATCCTTTCCTTTATAGATAAATCATTTCCTCAGTACAACCACTTGGTGTCAGCCTTGCATACTGTATGGACGCCACTACCACACAGGCAAATTCTTTCACAGACTTTATAGGTTGAAAGTTAGTTGATATAACACTGAAAAACATCTAATAATAACTTAAGCCACTGTAGATTAGCCAACTGACAGCCATTGTTCTCCTGTGAAGTCTGGTGTTATTTTTCCAATCTATTTTCAGGTCTAGCCTAATTAGCGAGATGCAGCCAGCCATGCGCTCATGGCTGTTTGTATGAATGGCTGTTATATTTAGTATTGTGTTTTTGGGGAAATCTATAATAAGGGCTGGCGAGCCGGAGACCCTGGAGGACATGGACTTTTGGAGGGACTGAAGTGCAGAGCTGGAAAGGCTTCTGGGCCCCCCGACTGGGACTAGCAGAAAGACAGACGGCCCCTCCAGTTGGCCACTCATCCAGAGTCCCGATCGGACCTGCCTCCACATATGGCCTGCATGAAGTTCCGCTCTGACACCATTTCATCTAGGAGGCATTTGCAGGGTTCATCTTAAAAAAGGCATTCAGCCGATTCTTTAATGATAGTTTTATAATTTTATTTCTTTTTGGATTTCTTTAAGGCGTTTCAGTGGAGAGTAACGGTGGGGGGTTGACAGGTCACAAAGGTCACGAGCTGGAAGTGAACCCAGCACAGAGTATGCTTCTTTCACTTAATGTGCAGTGACACAAAGAAGTGAAGTATTAAAATCAATGAGAAAATAAATAAACACTAATTTGTGCAGGTGAGACTTAAAGCCCAAAGGGATTTATAAAAATAACTTACCTAAGAATATCTTACCTCAAAAGAAAAAAAAAATCAGATGACAAGCAAAGAAACAACTGAATTGAATAACAGAATCTAAATGCTAACAGTGGAAACCACTAGAACAGGATCCATAAAATGACATGGGAAATAAAATTAATAAGAACAGCCCTAATGCAGAAAATGAAGCCATAGGGGAAGCAAATGTGGTATTAAGTGGGAGGGTGTGTGTGTGTGTGTGTGTGTGTGTGTGTGGGTGTGTGTGTGTGTGTGTGTCCTTAGTCTGCTGAGCCATCACAACACCCAAGGCTAACATTTTTTAAGTTAATCTACAGCTGATGCATTTTGTTTGCTTGCGGACATAATGGCAAGGACAGTGTGCAATAAGAAAGTGATGAATAATTAAAGCTTACGATAGCAAAGTCTGTCAGTCCAAGTTAGGCGACTACAGTACATCATGATAATTTGGATTTCACAGCCAAGTCTTTTTAAACTGATAAACTATTTTTTTTTCTCCTTACATAACTCCATTGGCATGAAATCTGGTTAAATCCTTTATTCTGGGATTAGTTCAAATACATCATGCCAAATTTTGGATCTGAGGCAACATGCTGCATCACACAAAGAGCACATAAACATTGTTTACACTATGATCCAGAACAACACAACATACAGACAGCATACAGTAAGTAAAAAGTCACAACACCTGCACACTCTGATTTCCTTCCCATTATCTAGACTAAACACCTTAAAGTTAGAGCAAGGCACATTTAACAAGTGAGAAATTAAAATCAATGCTGCATACTGTTTATACGCAGAGGTCAAAAAGCAGCACAGAGGTTATCATTAGTTTAGCTTCTTGTTCCACTACATTTAAAATGTTAGGCATTTAGCCAACTCCATTATCCTTAACTTGGAACGAGTGAGCAGATTGAGGTTCAGTGTCTTCACTCAAGGACATTTTGAATGGACACATGGCTTTTGTCGGGACTTTTTGGTTATTGCACAGTCCACTCTAACCAGCGGGCCGCCCTGACACCTTCAATGCCACCGACCATGGAACAAGTTACCAACTGGGAGAATTAATTAAAAAAAAAAAGATATCCTTGGCAGCAGTCTGCGGTGTAACTTTATACGACTAAGGGGAATATAAATCCAGACCACAGATCAACCCTCTAATTTTTAACATGCCATACTCTATTTGAATTGTGTGATAATAAAACATTTGCTTACTTTACCTAAAAATGGAAGCACATTTTGCATAGTTGGTTGAAAAACTCCAAAGGGCATTTCTTCCATCTTTCCTTCCAGTCTGCCCAATCTAAGCCTTTGAAACATGCAAGAGTCTTTTTGACCGGCCAGTCAGCCCAGATGTGCATTGACTTCACTTTATTCATAATATTCTCCAGGACATAACCCTGACCTTAAAGTCACAATGAACCACATTTTGAGAGCAGCTTGCCTTCATAAGTTGACATATTTCCTGTTGAAACAGAATGTTGGCTGGGGACATAATGTGGGGAGGGATCATTCAAAAGTGTAAACCAATGTCATATCCTTTATGTAGAGAATGGCACTTTTACTTGATGGGAGGGGTGGAGGGGCGGGATTGTTCAAAAATCTGTGATGGTTTTAGTGGTTGGAATTTTTTTATGTACTCCTACTGGTACACTGTGATGTAATCATTAAAGATAGGAAATAACAGTATTGGGATATTGATATACAAATACAAGAAAATAATCTCTTGTAACGCTTTATTTTACAGCCTGCCAATTATGGTGTAAGTAGACTAAGAAACTAGAAAAAGGCCATTGTAAAGTGCTACCCATGTTTCTATTAACTACATGGGTTGATGCACAGGTTGTTCTGGGAAAAAGAAATTCTACACCTGAAAAGCTGAATTGAAGATGAGTATCCCCTCAGATATGGTAGTAATAGTAATATATAGTACTAATAGTAGTAGGTAGTAAGATTAGAGTGAGCTAACTTGTGGCTTAATACAGTGAAAGTGCAATAGGAATTAGCAATTAAATAGATGTTTTCCGCATAAAAATACGGTATCTAATACAAATTCCAAATATCCAGTTATGTTTTTTTAATCATGTGTGTTATAAACCATGTATGAAGTGAGACATTTCTGTCATCAAAGTTTACTGGGCCTGAGCTTCATCTGATGAATCATAATGCAGCTGGACAGAATGCAGCAGAGTTCATAGAATTTAGAATGTCAGTGTCATAAAGGAGCGACTGACCTGAAGACAAACAGACTCACAGTTTCATCTCTGATCGGTGTTCACCTGCACATTGAGACAGAAAACTCACGTTGCTTTTATTTGGAGAAACATCAACAACATCTACCTTTTAGAAAGGAAAACATGGAGAGTGATTTCCATCTTGGTGAGCCACATGTATTTATAATTGTATTATTTAACAGGAAAAGATTAGTATAGAGGATTTTGCTGAACAGACAAACAAGAGACAGACAGTCAGTCAGGATAGACTAGTTGTTTGTGTTGAAGGATTTGCATTTGAATCCAGTTCTTCCTTAGTTTGATTTACATTGTAAATTGACAGTTAGATTTGTTGTTGAAACAAAACTATGATGAAAGGCATAAGATGAAGCTGTGATGAAGCATGTTGACCTTGAATGAAGCTACATCAGGTGGCCTTATGGTTATTTCATTATTAAGATGTTGCCATTGCATTTCTTTCAGCATCAATGCAAATGGTCGCTCGACTCAATGCCCTTAATGACGATCGCCATGAAAACATCAACTGCATGTTTGTGAAAGTCCTGAATAAGGAGCAGTACCTTTATGCTGAAGCCTCTAGTTTCTCTGGAGTTCCTGCTGAGCTCGACTGTGACCTTTCACCTCAGTCTGCTGTTGGTCTCGGCTCCAAACCCGCTTGTGGATTTGAGAGCCTCAATATATGGGAACCAATAGTCAGCACAGCTTCATCAGCATACACACTTCTCTTGGATATGGACGAAGGAGACCTTCCTCCCACAGAGAAAGACTCTCCTCTCATGACCAAGGACACAGTGTTAGGTAATGCTGGAGCATCCATCCACCCAGCTCAGCATGTTGAGGCTCAGTCTAACCTGCTCTGCCTTGTTGAGGCTCAAATGACTGATGACTTCAAAATCATTGAGAGGTTGAGTCAGCTTCAGCACTCCCCCATTGGTTTTGACGAGGACTACCACCTGGAGTCAGTTGGAAAGAGATACCTCTGTGCTCCCCCAGGTGACACATCTGGATTTGTGGCTGACTGCTTTCCACCCTGTGGATCCAGTCTGGGCTGCCTGGATGAGTGGGAGCCACTGGTCAAATCCCACTTTGACTTGGAGAAGGAGGGATTTGCTGAGGAGCTCCTCTACGCTTCATCACATCTCTCTAGATTTGTAGTTGACTGCTCCCCACAGCATGGGCCGACTCTGGACCAGCTTGACAAATGGGAACCACTAGTCAGCAATGATTCTCACCTGATGCAGTTCCTCTCAGTCCTCCTGGAGGAGGAGGAACTTGGTGAAAAGCACATGAATGCTTCCTCAACAGTGAGTTCTACATTTATGGCTGCCTGCGCTGCACACCATGCCCCTACTCAAGATCATCTTGATGAATGGGAGCCAATCGTCAGAGCTGACTCTAAACTGATGCTGTTCCTCCAGGACTTGGAGAAGGAGGAAGAACAATGTCCTTTTATTATTAAGAGGGAAACGGTCAACTCCTGTGCACAGATTGAGGCCGCTGCTGAAAGCTCTGTCACCGTCCTGCATCAACCTGAATGTTGCGAGGGAACAAAAGTCACTGTCCTCTCTGCTGGACCTGACAATAACTCCACCTCAGAAGAGGCTCTCCCCGTCTCTCTTGCTGAACACACCCTGATTCACCTGCTTAAGGAAGGATCAACCGACCTGCTTCAGGAGTCCCAGGCTCCAGCCATCCAGGTTGAGGTCAAAGCTCCACCAAGCCTTGTGGTTGAAACTGTAAAGGACACCAAGGATCTGTCCGGTCTGACCCTGGAAAAGACACTTTCACCTGTCCAACTGGTCGAACCTACAGAGTTCCAGTGCCAAAGACAGCCTGTCGACAAAACCAAAGAAGAAGAAGCGTGGCTTCTTTTCTTGGCTATCCCGCATATTCCAGAGGAAGAACAAGAAATCTGCAGACAACATGGCTGCAACAGCAGAGACGCCGCTTCAACAGACCTGCCAAACAGAAGCAGATGAGCCAAAGCCCTGCTTGACTGCCCTCTCACCTGCAGTCCACTTAACTCCTGTCATCTTCTTATCCACTTTACACAGTTGAACAACTGAATCATTTTATTTGAATACATTTATTTGCACACTACTGTTATAGTGTCTTTGCGCATTTCTTCAAAACACACCTTTATCCCTGCAGTTATGAGTAACCTGTAGCCTAAAGCAGTGAAAGTGTAATGGAATTAGTAAATATATGTTGGCCATTAACATTTTCTATACCTCTATTACAATATAATCAATAACAACATACCACTTGTTTTCTGTAAAAAAAAAACTAAAAAAACCACATACAATTATTATTATTATGGTAACGCTTTATATTACAGCTCGCTAATTACATACCATAACTACCTTATAAATCTCTCATAATTACAAAATTACAAAATGTTACCCCTTAATTCCCGCGTTACCTAATCATTTTATAAATGTATTTGCATTCATTGTTAAATGTGTATATTATGACATGAAAAATTAGCTGACAAGGTGGAAAAGTCATTGTGACTTTAAAGTCGTTGACCAGGATTTAAAAAAACAACCAGAAATCTCTCTGAAAGACACGCCCAACTACCACCCCCCCACACACACACACACACACACACACACACACACACACACACACACACACACACACACACACACCCGACCTCTTCCATGCTTTCATCTGCACTCGCTGCACATAGGTAAGAAATCAAGGTCCAGCTTGACTGACAACTAATAATTCATGTCAAAATATGGAAATATGAGCTTGGTGACATTATCAAGCAGCTAACCTTGAGGTGAGGAGATGGTCGATAACCTGGGGCGACGCCCTCCAGTTTCAGAGTTTGCCTCATTTATCTGATGCTTGGAGCATGAAATATATTTTAAAAAGCAAATAGCGGAGCAATGGTGCTATTAATATTGCTGAGATGTTGACATATTAGCATACTCAAAAATGTCCTCCCAATATGGGGAACACTTTTGTTCAGTTCTAACAAAATGGCAATTAAGAAATCCGGCCGACCGCGGCTTTAATTCACTGAAACTCCTTTTCTGTCAGAATGACAAGAAAGAACATGTCATTAAATATACGTGAAGACTTTCAGATAAAACGTTAATGAGGAATATTAAGAAGTTATGAGGAATTTCAGCCTTCAAATATGCCATTCCTTTACCCTAGGACAGTTTAGAGAAGAGCCTGGCTGCAGATCCTCAGAGGTTCTTTGTGGGCTAAAGAGTGCTTTATAGAAGCAAGACTTTTTGAAGAACCACTTGAAAATCTGGACACGGAAGCAAGAAATATCAGATGGCACAAGTTTAAAAAAAAAAAAAAAAAAAAAAAAAAAAAAGATTCTATTCTGCACCAGGGAATGTGGTCTATCCTTAATATGACCTTGGCACAAACAAACAAAGTGACGTTTGTAATCTGAGGCCAAGCTTTGCCACCCAGTTGGCATCGGCTGCTTGGCACTCCATCCAAGGAAGTCAAATGGAGTGAATTTGTGGCGTAAACAAGCCTGCGGGTGGAAATACAAACATGAAAGACAGTCCACTTCTCCTTTTGGCCTTCAGCAATCATAAACAAGCGCCTTCTGTTCCCCCCTCCCTACGGTTATAGTCGCAGCAGCGGCGCGTCACATCAGTGTCTTGTCCCTCCTTCCACATCACTCTTTCCCTTCCACATATCCCAATCGCTCTCCCTCTCTTCATCCATCACTCGCTGTCTTACTCCACCTCTCTCTCTCCCTCCCCTATCCTCGTCTCACCCTCTTTCTTTCCACGTCTCCTTCTCTCATTCTTCTCTGGCCTGAGTCCCAAGGCAGATGGTCCATGCAAGCAGATGCTCCCCACCCAGTCTCCCGATGGGAAAAACAAAGGCTGGATCCAAAGCAAACAAAATCTGCTGGAGGGCGCCCGGGAGACGAATGGGGAAGTTCTTTGCTGCAATTAATCCTGGCTTTGAACGTGGACTGCTTTTTATAGAGGGGCAGGGCGGAAGCGTACAGGTGGTCAAAAAAATGCATCCAAGACCACAGACTTCTTTCTGGGTCTCATCTTGATGCCAGGGAGTGTAGTTAACCTCACACCAGTGGGTACGCCATTAAGTTCATCCCACTGAGGGATATATAGTGTGCCAGGTCTAACAGTGATGAGTCAAACTATCCAATTGTGAATATATTAATAGATTGGCTAGACACCTACATCAACAGATTCCAAAAATTATCTTTGTTGGGATGTTTCTAATGCAGAACCTCTATAGATTGCTACTTCATTAAGAATTTGTCCAAGCAACCAGCAACACTAAAGCAGGGGCAAAGTGAGACTGAGTTTTACATTATGCAATCACATCAGTAATATTAATAATTTTCCGAAATAGACAGATGCATCTTTTACAGAATGATCACAAGCAATATTTGCAAGAGGAATAAATGCATGATCTCTTACATATTTTAGGAAAGGTGACCAGCACATTCCCTGTGGGTTTTCTGTATCAATAGTAAGGAAGCAGAGAGGAAGCCAGACTAGAGAAAGTCCAGATGGGATTAAATCCTAGTTCAGCAGGGATACATGTGGTGACAGTGGTAAAGGCTTTAAACACTACACAATACCTGGGAACAAATTCAGACACAGCCTACTTGGACAACGTATCTTTTATGAAGCTGCTACCTGAAGTAAATGTCCGTCCTTGAAAAAAGTATGGGCCAATTCTATGTGCCTTCTTTTATTTTGTCTTTAAATGTGTTTAACTAATCCACGCTTCATAATGAGAAATTGTCAGGCCGCACAGTAACTGGCCTAATAACTCTTAGAAGAAATTTCAGATCATTGATCCAGTGCTACATACAGTCAAAACGATTCTCTCAGAAGCAAAAATACACACTGCTCTGTTGTCTGACAGATTTGGAGCAGCCTCTTCAATCTGTACCGCAACATCACATGCACACACACACACACACACACACACACACCTCATGTAGTCAGTTCAACCCTGCATAAAAGCTCAAAGCTGCTGTCTAGGAGCAGACAAAATAAGTCTAATTGAGAACGCTTCCTTGTTAGTTCCTTATCTTTCCAAAACAAACAAAACAAAACAAAGGCATGGTTCACTTGCATGTGGACTACACAGCCTAAAATTAAAACATCCCAAACAAAAATGTTAATCTGAATTTTCAAAATATGAGTTATCTATTCCATAAGGTATATGATTAATGATATGATTTTGTAGCTCATTTTAGACTGTCAGCCTCACCTGGGTACTACGTGAATCTCTGATTTGTTTGCATGGCACTATTTTATTTGTTTCCATTTCACTGTAACTATGAAGTAAGAATGTTTACACTAGGATCTCTCCATCAAACCAACACTGAATAAAGGAACTGGTTTAATGCAGTCATTATCATTATCATGAAACTGCTGTCACTAAATGCAGTGTACTGCATCCTGAGATCTTGATGACAAAAGGATTACACTAAAAGCCACAACTTACTGGCTGAAACTGCAAAATCCTGAGTCAATATTGATGTTCTTAACATTTATTATTGAAGAAAAGTCCACTTGTCCCCGGTCCAATTTGTTAAGCGATGCATATGCAGCAGATTTACATTGTGGCTGCCACTGAGAAGTGCTAATATTGTGGCAACCCCCTAACTGTGCACCATATGTTGGCACTTTAAAAATGTCCCTGATGTACTTGCAAATATCTCACTGGCTCAAGTTCTCTCTTGACTGTGGACAGTCGTCTGCAATATTTTTAGTATTACTTTTGTTTTAAGATTTTATGTATGTAGCAGGCTAAACACAACAAGCCTAAATCATTAAATGCAAATCTGAGCAAAAGGAAGTAGTTCAGCAGCTATGAGGTGATGCCTCATGGTAACACTTCTATTGTTAATGTTTTTGCTTAATGTTCAGCATATGAAGCATAATTAGCAATGATAGTTCACACTGAAGCAAAGGAAATAAGGGCATTCATCACAGAGAGTCTACACTGGTCACAGTTTGTTCTCAAAGTACTGAACTATTTAAATGGCAAAAGACGGAGCTGGCCATGGTGCTGAAAGTAGCTCAATCGGAACAATAAACCTTAAGGGGCTGTACTTCATTCATCACATTTCTGAAACTGAAAATATGGTACTAAAGGAGAGAAATGTCTGGGGGAACCTTTGGCAAGCGCAGACAAAAGCAGCATTGGTGATCTGAGAGAGCTCCAAGGCACTGATGCAAGGAATCATTGCGCCCAAGGAAGCAGCTCTTGGGAGGATCAACTCATGGCTGGGTGGCTGTAGCATTTTCGCAGGCGATCGTTACATTTTAAGATTTCCCGGGGGAGTGACCGTGATGGTGGCACACCGGGGGGGAGATACAGGAGGGGGCTTTACAGAACGAGAGAACATTTGAGAAGAGAGAGAGAGAGAAATAGACGGAGAGTAGAGAAAAAGAAGTGGAGAGGTAGTAGTGAACCCAGCCCTTGCAACATAATTTGGTCTCTGTACTCATCTCTCAACAAGAATCAGTAATATTAGCGATGCAAACTACTAACGAATGCCCTGCATGTCTCTAGTCCCCTAGACCGACTCTTTCAGCCACTTGAGTCATGAGAAACTTTACAGTAACGGTGGGTTACTTGCCGCTAGTAGCGCACCACTTTTCTTACGCAATGCAGTGAAATTCAAAACTTTTCAGCATCCAAGTTGACAACAAATCCAAGTTGACAGGTGTCTGTGTTTTAAAAGCTACTCTTGGACAGAGAACAACGATCAGTATCCTTCAATAACAAGACATCTGAGAGTTTAGACAACGCAGACTCCCAAATCAGACTCCCAATATTGCAGTAGACTACACTGAGAAATGAGAGATAATCTGATATTGTACCGGACAGATAAGCCTTCACCACAACACTAACTTTGTTCCAACTGTGACCAATACATCTTGTGTGCCCAGGTAGAACATTAACTGGATTATTTGTTCCCTTAATAATTGTGTACCTAAAATTGAACAATTCTCAAATGCAGGAATGCATAAAAAACACGGCATGCATCTTAATTTGTTCTGTAATTGACAGATAGGTTGCATTCAGCAATGCCATTGTTTTTAACAGTTGAATACAATATTGTTCCCCAACCTTCACACCCTGGGTAAGACTGGGAAAGAAAATACCTGAAGAAAAAAACCCAGTTCAACAAAATAGAAATGGCTCTAAAGGAGTTTTAAGTTAGAGAGCGATAACACCACTCAGCAGCACAAATCAGTTATGACTCATACTCATCACAAAGGATAATTAGAAGTCAATTAGGTATGCAAACATGCCAAACAAACATTGACCTGAGCTGGGAATAATGAGTAGTTAACTGCTGGTCTGGCTTTGAGAGAGGCAGTGAGGAGCCTGAGGGGAAACCTATCGACTATAACAGAGTGATCATCATTCTGGAGGCCAGCCAAGTACTGAGGAGGGGAGAAGCCAGGAGAGGGTTTCTGCACCTGAAGCCTATGGTCTTTTTAAATTACAGACCTGATGCATGTCTGCTCATTAACTCACAATCTGCAATCACAAGGGGCGGTTCAAATATTCAGAATGTAGGCTGCAGTTGCACATCATGAAAACATAAAATGCAATCTTATTATAATGCAACAGTAGCAATTGTAGGCAATCGTGTGCCATGGAGAGCCTGCAGGACACCAGGCAGCCCTAGAGGTCCAGTGTCCTGCAGGTTTTTGTTCCTCCCTGGTTGTGAATGAGCCATACCTGTCACACCTATCTCCACTGTCAACTATCAAATAAAGGCAAAAGGAAAAATGCTCAAAAAACATTCTATCTATCAGGGAGGAACAAAAACCTGCATGACACCGGACCTTGAGGACCGGAATTGAGTACCTACAGCAGGGGTGTCAAATCATGTGCCATGGAGGGCCGAGAGTCAGCAGGTTTTCGTTCCAACCGTCTACACCAGCTGAAATCACCTGGTGTAGTCTTCGGTTGGAACGAAAACCTGCATACTCTCGGCCCTCCATGGCACATGACTGGATGGACAGCAGGCAGGGTTGGATTTGTGCGCTGCCAATTAGGCCAGTTGCATTAGTGATTCAAACTGGCAACAGTCGCCCATACAAAGAGCAACCTATGACATAAAATGAATAGCACAAGTCCTAGTATCCTTTCAACAGAAGGCAAAAGTGCAGACATGATTGAACAGTCACCCCGTAGTGACAAAACGCTACAAAACTGTGTTGCAGAAGCATGCAAAGTTCGACTTTGGTATGAGAGAACGTTACGCCAAACTTAATGCAAAAACCTAGCAACTCAATGTGCCTTGCTTAGTAAAACACATACGTTACGACATAGAAGATGAATTAAATGATATTAGGAAACGATAGTGTCTAATGATAAATGCGGCATCCATATGATCCACGAAGCAGCACTTTAATTCAATAAAATTTCAACTTTGAGAATCGATTCACACTGCTCGCTACCGCCCTCCGCGCTGCATTTTGGTGGAAGAATATTGTGGGGACAACGAGGGAACTAATTATAAAAGTTTAAATTTTACTGAAATAAAGTGCTTCTTGGTGTTTTGCTTGTATGCCGAATTGAGGAGTGGTTCCTCATCATTCATAAAATGTCTCACATCATGTTCTATCAGGCATGCATGCTTGCCGATAAGCAAGGCAACATTAAATCGCCAGATATTTGAACGTAGTTTGGCGTGAAATTTTCTCCATGCAAGAGAGAACATTAAGTATGAGGGCTAGCATGACCCATCATCACCAAATTATCCACCCGGTGAAAGCGCCAAAACATGCGACCACTGTCCTACCAGGTGAAGAAACAGCAGCGTCCACCCTGGCAGAAATGGTCTCCACTCTCTTTGCATCCATAGTTTTCCTAAGTTGGACTTGTTTATCTAGTCGAAACACCCTCTTTTCGTTCACCGGAGGAGTTCGTCTGCGCTCACTTGTAGGCTGTGGATAGTTGTTGCTCCTCCAACTCCAAGTTTCGCAGTGTGGCGAGACAGCGCTGGAATGCTGCTCGTGCACCCTATTCTTCGCGGGAGCGAGCATTAGCCTGGTGGATTAGGAGGGGGGTCGTCTATACTGCGATATATTATATGATTGTTGATGTCAGATATTATATGATAGACTATATATACATAGCGTGGAATAAGGTTCTATCACACTTAAATAGACTACAAAATAGAGTTATCCACATATTCATGATGTTTGAATGTTATGCCTGTGTGTGTGTGTGTGTGTGTGTGTGTGTGTGTGTGTGTGTGTGTGTGTGTGTGGTGTTATTTATGTATTCTTTGAACCATTTGGAATTCATATTTAAAAAGATAGAAAGTACATAACTTCTGCCACATGGAATGTCAAATCTTTGATGCTCAATATCTCAGAACTGCACTCTACCCAGATACAACCTTATCACTCCAGGCTCACGGTATAACCTTTACCTTTCCATCCACTGGCAGAATATTTATGGTCTGTCTGTTGCCAGGTGGCTTGTTTGGCATGCCTAAGGGTACATTAAACTATTAAGGAGCGGTTCCCAAAGTGGGGTTCGGGGACTACCAGGGGTCTTACAGAGTGTTCCAGTGGGTATCCAGCAAAATGAAGAATAGTTTAATTTCACTATTATTTCTCTTCCTAGAAGCCCAGTGAGAGAGTGTGGAAGAATGGCTGTTTTCATCAAATGTTTCCCTCTCCCCACCGACAGTTTAGACAGTTATATAATTCTGCACCAAGTCAAAACAAATAATAAATACCTTCTCAGATGGAGTTCTTTGGGACTTTATCTTATAAAATGGGAGTCTGCAAGTAAACACACACACACACACACACACACACACACACACACACTGAAACACCTCATGAAGGAAATCATACATTCAATGCACATAATTCTCTCTCTCTCTCCATTTCTCTTTATCTCTCTATCTCATACACAAACCCAAACTGCAGTAAAAACAAGAGATATATATCAGTTGTTTGACAGTACAGTATGTCTCTATACAAACACACCAGTCCAATTCAAGTGGAGCTTATCCATACATAGCAGCATGAAGAAACAAAACCACCAAAGCCAACAAAAAAGGCCATGATGAAAAGATAACCAAGAATAAATTGGACTGCTTCTCAGCACATCAAGACAACAACTGACAGCTATTTTGAAGTACAGAACATTTTTAACAACAGAGTGGATCAGTTGCTTGGCAGAAGAAAAAAAAAGGGGAGTTTGCAAACGAGTGTTGAACTGTCTCCCAACAATACCACTGGGAATAAAAATGTCCTGTCTCGCTATGAAACATGCGCTCAGTTTATTTAAGCACAACAGACAGCTTTAGACAAATCATGGAACAGAAGGCCATTTACTCTGCTGGTAATGCTGTCACTTCTCAGAAACAGGAACTTCATTCTTAAGTGATTTTGATGGGAGTGTTGGAGCAGGTAGTTACTGCAAGACACGATTCTCTCCAGGATATTCATGCATGGTGTGTAGCTGAAAAGGGAAAGTTTAGATATGTGTGTAACGCTCACATGTTCCATATACCTGACATGGATTGCAACATAGATATGTGAAAATGAAAGGTAATCAAGAGCAATTTTATAATACAAGTTAACCTAATTATACTGTGATTCATTAGGGCACATGTTGTCCAAGGGTGAGAGGTGGGTCAGGCTGCATATAAAATGCAGATTTCAGTAGTGCAAATGAAGGCATGAAATATTAAGTCAAATGAGCACAAACTAAATTAGCTCCACACAGGATAGACTGCCGATGTGTGCCTGATGGTGGTTCAGTGATATTCAAATCTTTTCAATGTTAGACCTGCAAACCCCTTTGAGATGAACTGCAACCACTGAAATTCAGCTTGTTCTGCCCCTAAAATGGCATTCCACTAGTAGTAGATGATCCTGTAAATGCCATCATGTGTGGTTTTGACAGTGAATGACACCACTTGACTCCACTTCATTGTCAACATGTAGCACTTAAAATGAGAATGGCCTGGGGGGGCTGACAGAGCCATAGCAAGGTCTATTTTGTGTGATGGGCTTATGTAACTGAAAAGTCTAAAATGACTTGATTCGGTCGGTTGTAGTTGACTAAAAAGCAGCTTGCAGCACATGCTTTGGATATTACGATCTTCTGGGGGTTTTGTAGTCAGCAGTTCATTTGTGTGTCTTCCAAAATCTCAATTTGGCATCGCAGAAGAGCACTGCTGTGGTTTAAAAATAATCTATTGAACACAACTAGGTCACAGATAAAGCTCTTCACAGATGCTCATTGTTCGGAAATGTCCGTCCGGCGTTAACGGACATTCAGCAAAAAAACCTGAATCCAAACCCCCAAGAATTAGTAAATGTATGCGCGAGGCATTCCAATAGACAACCTTCACTTTGTGAGACGAGTGTGACAGGACCACTGAAACTGTCACCCGGCAATGACTAATACTGTTTTTGAGGTGGCTATAAATAACGCAGCACCTGGACAGGAAGATGAAGCCAAAATCTGTTCAGACAGACTGGCACAGGTAGATGGATGACAATGTGAGGGCTTTAATGAGAGCACGGGTCCGCCAACACATGGGGATGGGAGCTCTGCAGATGGTTTGATATCATCATTATATGGCAGTGTGTGTAGATTGTGTGTGTGTGTGTGTGTGTGTGTGTGTGTGTGTGACTTAGTGAAGAGGAAGGAAAATGGCGTAGGAGAATGATTGACCTTCACTTTTCCTTAATAATAATCATAAGAAGATGAAGAAAAAGAAGAAATGGAAGAAGATGAAGGAGGATGAGAAGAAGAATAATAACACAATAATAGTAAAAGCAGTAATTTATCCAGTTAGGGCAGCTGAAAACCCTCATTGTACTCTTTTAGTCAATATGAGCATAACATGTAATTTAAGTCCAGGTTGGTTGAGTATGGAGAGAGAAAATGATCAATTAAGGTCCTTGGGAAAAACCCTTCCTCCCCACACACACACACACACACACACACACACCATCTAGCACGATTCTGATCTAATGATGATATCAAACCACCGGCAGAGCCCTCCTCTCCTCCTATTGGCCCCCTGAGATCACTAAATGAGCATCTATTTCTGTCCTGCTAGGCTTCTCTCTGATGGTGTCGAGTGCCCAAAGTTTAATCATGATATATTTGGATTTGCACAAAAGTTCTCTACCGCTGTGTTTAATGAGGAGACTGCGGCGGTGGTATTAGAATTTCATCATTTCCCTTCACGCGAACATGTGGTTAAGTATGAATATGAACATAATATCCCCCATCAAACTCATTGGGGGGAAAAAATATATGTCATGGTTGAATTTCTGAGGGGGAAATGCTGATGCTGATTTTGCAGTCTCCGGCGGTGTGGCAGGATAAAATGTGTACTTGCGATCTCCAATCTATGACAGGCAGAATCTCCATTTGTGCCCACCATCATTTAACATGGCACACTCACTTAGAGCCAGCTCATCTGCCAAGCGATCCCTCGGACACCTTAATCAGCGTGAATGAAATAAGACGGAGAGGCATCCCATCATTCTTATTCAATCCCAAGACTGAATATCACAAAGCCGTTCTCAGAACCCATTCATTTACTGTTCCTACAGAGATAATAGTCCCCATATCTGTGTCTTTGACAAGTAATGTTGGATGATAAAATCTCGAGCTTGAAGTACACTCTGCCACTTGTCTTTTGCCGTTAACGGTCAAGGGCAGAAAGAAAAACAAATACTGATAAGTTTTACACTACCAGTCAAAAGCTTTTCTTTATTTTTACTATTTTTCACACTCTAGAATTATAGTAAAGACATCAAAACTATGAAATTACACAAATAGAATTATGCAGTGACCAAAAAAAGTGTCAAACAAATCAAAACTATCTTATATTTTAGATTTTAGAAGTAGCCGCCCTTTACCTTGATGGAAAGGCAAAGGCTTTGGAAAGAAATTCATACATAGGATCAACTTCACTATTTATATTTGTCTGAAAAAACAAATTTCAAGCATTTAAGCATAAGCCTTTAGATCAAAATGGCTTTAAGATAATGAAAAACATAGTACATTCAATCAGGTGTGTCCAAACTTCTGACTGGTAGTGTATATAATAGGAGAGGTGAAATTTGATTTGACAGCAAAGAGTCATGAATTTCTCTCTCTATCTGTGTTCCACTGGCTGGACAAGACACAACCTCCAAGACTAGATGCCTTTGACAATAAAGTGACCATATACCTTGACCGTTATAATGTAAAGTTGAGGTCAAGTTTGAGTAAAAGCTGAGGAGGCTGGTTCTGATTCAATACCCATCATCCTGTCTTTGCTCACTCTTTTTGGAAGCAAATGCTTACTGAACACAAAGTTGTATATATATGACTGGGTCGACTGCCCTCCCTCCTCCTCACAACTAATCTACATTTACCATCAATTTTAAAGTTATATTTGCACACTTTCCAATTTTAGTCAGTTATTTTTTTTATCAGACTCATCACATCGGAGGGGAAAGTTTCTCTATTTTTTGATTTAGTTTCCCTAAAATGCCTTGTTGGCATTATTGGCAGTCCTCATTAAAAACCATGTGGCACCTCTAACTGCAAATTGTCACACAGTCACACACTTTGGCTTCGGCGAGGAATGCGAGTAAGCCGTTTTAGAGAAAATGACATACAAATATAGAAACTTTTCCCCCCGAAGTTTCTGATGGAAAACAAACAAAAAAAAAGCCCAACTAATATGAAAAATGTCCGAGTATCCCTTTAACATGAAGAACAATCGTCAATTACAGCTTAGGAGCAGTTTATTAATGTCTTTAAAGAAGTCATGCTCTATTCATGCAACTGTATTTATTGTATCCCTAAGTAAACAAAAATAGTTCAGCTGCAAACATCTGCAAAAGCCCTGACCTGCGCTCAAACACAATTTGCAGTGTTGTGCTTTTTCTTCATTTGCAACTATTAATTAAAAAAAAAACAACAACATACAAGTCAAACAACATACATTTACCAATTATCTCAACAGACAGCTGCTTGACAGTACAGTGATCATCACCAACCCTGGATGCTAATTAATGCTTTAATCTATATTTCCAGCCTCTGACGTTTGTGGGTGATTAGCACACTGCAGGTAATATATTTTGGTTCCCCTGGACAGTTAAAGCCAGCTAATTACATTCAGCACAGATGGCTTAACTTTCTACAAAGTATCAATCTTCATTGCAGTGGCAAGTTTCCACAACAGAGCCAGATGCTTCCTCCAGGCGCTATGGGCAGCGATTGGAAAATGTAAACAGCGCATCACTTGTCTGATGTTGGTCGTCCCCGTGCCTCCTGGTAAGGCAGCGGAGCTCAGATACGCTCCGCAGAGCCGACTAACAGGTGGAAGCACAGAAGAGACGAGCATCACTCTATATGAGACTAGATGGATTAGTGTTTATTATCCACCTGAAGGTTCAGCCATGCTTTGGGTGTTTCAATGCTTCAAGACTCTCTCAAATCTTTTCTGATTTAGTTGCCAAAGATTTTGAGGTCTTCCACATGTCATTAACTGTGAGATTGTTAGTCTGATTCTGAGATGCTTGATCCCCCCTTAAGACGCCTGAATAAGACCTGAAGAGAAGACACCTAAACGACTATCTTAATTTGTTATCGATTTTTGCCCAAGGTGTCCCTGTGATCTTCGAGCAGATACTATCAGTTTATTTTGCCTTGATGAGCTCTTCAAAGAAAACAGAAAATGTGCCTTGAGCGCACGCGCACACACACACACACACACACACACACACACACGATTGTCATTCCTGTCTCATTGACAACCTTAAGTGAACTTTGTAACAGATGGGACCACTAAAGAACCTTGGCCATTATTTGAAGATCACTCTTTTGTGCCTCGGGGGAATCAGCGAGGCCGCCACTAATCAAGGCATAACTGCTCCCTACATAATTCAAAAGTCTTATTATAGTTTGTCATATCCAAGATGGCTGGGCAATATATCTTTGCCTCAGTGAAATATGCTTTTTATTAATACGCCATTAATGGAAAATTGGAGCAAAAGCTGCGCTGTCTCTTTGCTTCTTCTGTGACTGGGATGATCAGTAGGCGACGATTACTGACAATCTCTTAAATGTACAATATTGTAGGAATATTTTTCAACATGACCATCAAAAAGTTCAGTTAAGCTGATAAAAACAAGATCATTTGTCATCCCAGTGACTATGCCATCGCTTTCAATAGGTAGGACTTTATTACCCAGGCTTTATTTAGGAAAGCAAAAACAAGCCATTGCCCAAACTGTTTGGGAGAGGATGTTTTGCCAAACAATGTGAGGATGTTTTGCCAAACAATGTGTTGTAGAAGTTTCTGAATATCACTCTGCATGCCTTAGGGAGAAAGTGAGCACAAGGCCATATCGCTGCGTGTCCATTGTTAGAAACTATCTTGTATCTTCTTCACATTAGGTGCATTTAACTACAGTTCCTTCCTAGCATTATAAGCCCTAAAAATGCAAAGAAGTGATTGAACATTCGACTTCAGCAAGTCTGTGGTTGTTGATATGAATACATGACATTAACCCCGAAAGGTGATGCTAATCCATCTTTGTAACCGAGCTTCAGCAGGCACCACTCAGTTGTCAAACCATACACTGTGTCTGTCCTACTCTCTCTCCCCAACAGTGATATCAAGCTGTGAGTGTGGCTCTAGTGGTGGAGACACAGAATGGAGGGGGGTGGAGAAAGGTGAAGATGCACTCCTCTCATTATCCTTTCTTCTCATGGCAGATCGACTGCCCCGAGAGTCAGCTGTCAATCAGAGCCGTTGCATCGAGTCAACAGGAGCCCAGAATGTACAGGGCACCCATCAAATCTGCCAGCGGGCAGGGAAAAAACACCTATACAGCCCAAAGCCACAGCCAGTCGCAATTAAAGTGTGGCTTCACCGGGGGAGAGGAACTTGAGGCCACCAGAAGTTCACTGAAAAACCCAATTACCAGCTTGTCAAATAAGCGCTGTCAGCAAGGGTTGTTCTTGGAAACAAACCAGCTCTGACTCACCTTTGCACCGGTTTCAGAGACCCAAGAGAGGGGATTGCGGGTGTTATCAGAAGAATAAAAACTTTCAATTAGGTGAATGTAACTTTTGGTTTATTATGTTGGAACAAACTAGAAAATGGAAAAAAGCCCCCAAGGGTATGCACAGGGCCACAGCACAGACTAAAAACTCACAAATGGAGTAAGGGGGTTGGGATTAAAGGTTATAAAAATAGACCATTTACAAAAAAATATCTACAGAGACATTTGAGTGGCATACTCAATAATGTGGCTAATTTGTCCAATAATTATTTTCAAAGAACTCTTTTTCCAAGAAAAATGTACAATCTAAAAAAAACAAAAACACAATCATAGAAAAAACATTTCACAGTTGAGGAGGAGAGAGAGCATATTACTATGCAGTCTTTGGCACGGAAACTGTCGCTACACAGTAGTTTCGTGTTTCCATAAGCCGGTCTTTATACTGGTCGTACTCTCTGTGTTAATTAAAGGCAGGGGCTGCCCGTTCTCTTTGAGCGTGCCGTTTTGAGTGATGAGGTTCAGTCCGTATGACTTGGGTTGGCTTTCTAGTTCTGTGTTGCTTGGCTGCTTCACTGCGACAGTGTCTTTACTTGAACTAGACAAAGCAGTAGCCGCTCGCTCAGTCTCTACTGTTACCACTCCTGTCACTGCTTCTCCTCCACCCACTGCCCCGTTGCCCAGAGTGACGCCCCCTCCCTTATCTGCGTAGCGGGAGCGTCGAGGTAGGCTAGCGCTGTCACTACTGTCCTGCTGCAGCTGACTCTGATGCCGCTCCCTGTATGCCATATAGGCTGCCCGCCGACTATTGCGTGCCGCTACATCGTGATGGTGGTGGTGCCGCCTGTGGGGGGCGCTCTGCACGCTGCCCTCCACGCTGGTGGGCACATCGTAGGCGTACTCTCGTAACACAGTCAACCGGCTCGCCCGGTGGGCCCGCGCCCTGTTCTTGTGATGCCTGCCTGCGTGTCCGTTAGTGGCAGATGCAGGATTGTTGTTATTGTTCATGGGGCGGAACTGCACCTCAACTGGTGCCACGTGCATTTTAATTTCATTGTCTAGTGAATGTTCAGTCAGGCTGTTGTCCAAAATGGCCGTGCCGTTGGCCGGCACTGGTAGCGAGATGGATTTACACTGGGCCGCCTCTGCGTGCAGATTGGTCAGCTTGCTGCCCTGGGGGGAGGTGCGCACGCTGGGGGCGCTCTTATTGGTGCAGGAAGACTCGGCGCTGCTGTGGCCACACTTTGACGCCTCTCCGTTTCCCCTGCCAACAGATCCAGCTGAGGACGCCGTTGCCGCACCTGGCTGGGGCAGAAGGACGTCCTCCTGAGCAGAGTAGGCTCGTCTCCCAGAGCAACAAGCCTGGGACCAATAGCGCCTCATATCCTGCCTGTTGACACAGTGATGTGCCACCATGAACGCCCCCAGCGCCAGCGCAGCCACCCCAAACAGGCAGGTGAAGGCGAGGTCAAAGGGGTGGTCCTGTGACACAGCCATGGCTCCGAACACCCAGAGGGCCGCATAGAGCCCCAGCGCCCCCGCCGCGCCCATGAGCTGGGCGACGAAGGTGTGCTCGTTCTCCAGGGCCGATAAGGGCACAGCGTGGGGGGCGGACACTGTAGAGGAGGAGGCTTCGTGAGGCTGCAGCTGGAGGGTGAGGGGGTGGAGCTGGCTGCTGGGACCGTCCGCCCCGGCCTCGCTGCCGGCCGACGCCAAACGCTGCTGCTCCTCAGTGGGCTCCTTGAGCTCGTAGCGGCGCTCAGGGTGGCGGCGCAACTGGAGCAAGATGCTGAGGAAGTACATGCAGTCCACAAAGATGATGAATCCCACCGGGCCGTAGAAGGCACCGATGCTCGGCTCCCATGCCATCCAGCAGCTAGAGGGGGAGAGAGATAAGAGACGTGGCATCACACTTTCTAGCAATGTAGGGTCTCATGACTATTTCAGTGGCTAGGGTAGAGCAGTCATGTAAAGTACAAAGTTTAAAAGAAAGGCTTTGTATAAAACTTTTTTACTCCCAATTCTTAGAGTTTCTGTTCCATTACGTTTAATAATACAGGCTGGATTCGTCTTGCTAGCTAGAAATTAATTAAACTCCAAAGACTTTGGACAGATACGGGTCCAGATTTCTCAATTAGTCAGCCATGTAGCACAATCTAAACAGCTGCCACTGTAGAAAGGGGGGTGGGGGAGTTAGCTGAAAACTGGCAGCAGTTTCTTGGTGCTTGGATGCACATACCATTAATAGACCTCCATAATCAGAACTTCAGGGACTGAACTTTTCCTACCCTCATAAAAATATCCATTATTTACTAAAGCAACACGCGCACACAGTCTGGCCAGTCGATAACAAAGCAACGTCTCCTGAGGACAGGATGTAAAAGACTTGAGGGGACGAGGGGGGGGGGGTGTCTTCTTTAATAGACAAACACTGTTGCCCAGATAAAATATGACAGCATTTCCATGAGCATATATTGAGGCACAGGAACTTTAATTGCTTTCTATACAATGTGTCAGCTGAGCTGGGACTACTTACTATGGTGCATTGGTCCGGCTGCCGTAGTTCTTGATGTTAGCTGCCGCAGTGATGCCACAGACAATGATGGGTATCCCTCCACCGATTAAGTAGAACCTTTTGGAGAAAGAACTTTGCATTAGCCCTTATTTTAGCAGGATGTGAAAATGGGCATGAATTAAACACCTAGGTCCATTGGTATCTCAGGCATCTACACTGACACCATGTGGCAGTCTCCACAACAAACAGGACCATTGATAACAAGAGAAAGCTGACTGACCTACTCACCACTTCTCTCTTTAGAAATATATATAAATATTATATACTGTATTATTTTAAAATTCCTAACATGTAAACATGACACCAATAGCAACAAATGTAAAGATAAAGCTGCACTAGGCACAATTGTTATGTAAAAATACACCTGTCTTAAGCCTGGGTCAGACTACAAGACTGTTCAAATCTTGCCCAACGAGGACATTACGGACTAAATGACTAGTCCGCTTGCTGTCCTGTCAGGAAGCTGTTCACACTAGGTGACGGGACAAAGACGGGGCGTCACACATGAAGACAAGGGATCATATATGTCACATACATGAGATTAATCCTCCATATAAAACTGTACAGAAATGTATCAAAAGTGGAGCAAGTGTAGGAGTTGTTGTTAAAAGTGAATTCTCTTCCGGTTCATTCTCTTTTTCCTTCCCTCTTGAGCTCAACTCCCATTGGCTGTTGCCAGGATAACTCTCAGTCTTGGTGAGTGTTGGACCGCTTCACTACACGAGTCCGACCAGACTGGGCCTGACAACGCGTTTGAAAAAACCTGTTGAGGCAAAGGGCCAAAGTCTCCCGTTTTTAGCCTGTTGACAGGATAATCTGCGCCGACTGTCAGGCCCAACTGACGTTTCATCGTTTCTGGGTATATACGTTCACATTTTTCAGTCCAACCTCTTGACATTTGGAGCTGCCAACGTGCGAAGTTCCTAGTACAGCTTTGAAAGTGAAACAATTTTTAAAACTCTGACTGATACTAATATGTTCTATAAGAGACTGACTTCTCTGTTGTGCTGTGGGAGCTGTAGTGTCGTACCTGAGCATCGGCCGTGGCGGGGGCGGCGGCTCGTCCAGCTCCTCATAGCGCTTGGCCTTGCGCGTCACCTGCTTGTAGATGTTGCGTGCGGTCACGCCCACCCATAGAGCGGTAGCCAGAGTGGAATAGTGCAGCAAGATGCCCACCTGGAAGAGGGTGTGCCATTTTTTTTAAATTGGTGGATATCTCATGTTGGAATAAAACTGTTAATTTAGTCAGTAATCATATTTGTAAAATAAAAAGATTCGTCTAAATGTGAAATTTAACTGAATTGGTGACACTACTCTTGAAGTCTTGCCGAAAGAGACATGTAATGACATGTAAAAAATGGCAAGTATCGTGTTAATGCCATGCCACGTTAATGCCAGACCTGCAATCAAACCCTTACATAAGAACAACAGAACCCAGTACATGAGAGTCTTTTAAAAAACATCCTGATCCTTGAGCAATTTTGTATTGAATATCTCATCATCAGTATGGGTTGAAAAATTCCTCCAGATTCAAGTTCAGGTTCAACCTGTGAGTTACAGCTTTATTCCCAAGGGGACTTAATAAATAAATTAATAAATAAGTAAACATATACTCTGCCAACATTTTCCAGCCAGGCACTTTGTGGAAAATGAATAAGTAATATGTCTCAATACAACACATCGTCAGGGGGAAGAACTGCCTGAAGCTATGGAAAACATCTACTGTATCTTTCTCTGTATTTCTCCCTGTGCTTCCATGCGTTTCATGAGCGGGGTTAACTTAGCCAAAGGCAACTTTTTCAAGATCCAGAAAACATCCAAGAGGCACTCGTTCATTTTTGACTTCTGACCATGAAGTTTGAAGCAAAGCATGCACAGCGGGGGGGTGCTGGAGGTGTGTGGGTGGGGGGGGGGGGGGGGGGGGGGGGTGAGGAGGGTATACTCACTGCTTGGCAGACACTTGCATAGCGCGTCTGATTGATGCCGCCCACGAAGACTCCGCAGGTGAGGAAGATGTGGAGGCAGAGGTTGACCAACATGTGCCAACACTTGCGACTTACGCGGACAGACCTGGATTCACGGACACAGAATTAACATAGATAAATAAGTCTGTTTTACAAGCACTTCCCTCTTATAGATGAGACAGTCTGTGATGTTGACACCGAGCTGGACTGTAACTTTATATAGTATTTTTGTAATTACTATTATGTCCATTATTAAACATAATTAATCAAAAAGTGCACAAGGGAAGATTGCGGTTGTACTGGACAGCAGGGTCAGAAATTAACAGGGATCAGGGCAAAAACATCCAATACCCGTGAAATTAAAAAATGCCCCTGATAATTAGGAGTTCACCCGGTTCATATTTTATTTATTAGGTTGTCAAATATTCATGGTTGAATGAGTCTACTGTCCCCCTTGGGCCACCATAGGTGATTCATGGGAGCCTTTGACCGGGGGATTCTTTCCAGGACGATCTGGGTGAGAAAACTGGATCGGTTTTTGGTAGGAAAGCAACACGTTCACAGTACGTGTTGAGTATGCATCCTGAAGCAGTAGAAAATGTTGGCACCATGCAGCCAGCAGTAAAAGAAAATTCAGACCCCAAACAAACCACTGTGTCAACAAAAAATAAAATACCCTACTAAAAAGTCAACAATCGAGGACTGGGAGGTTGGACTGGTTGAGGACAAAGTGAGGAACACAGCACTACTACTCTTCTGCCCTGAGTGTGGGACGTGTGGTATATTTTGATTTAAAATCAAACACATTTTAGAGGTACAAATTAAGTGTTTATTGGCCAAATGCACTGGAAATGTATTATTTCATAGTTCAATAAAAAAAACAATCAGCAAAAACTTTTGTGTAATAAAATAAGATTAAATAATGACTTAAAAAAACAAACAATACAAAAGTCAAGCAACCACTTTTACCTGTGGTGGTAGATGTAGCTGATGATGATGGTGAGCAGGCAGAGAAGGAGTACGATGGTAGTGGCGTAGATGACGGGGTGGAGGGGCTGGATGCTGGGGGAGAAATACTCCACACTGCTGAGATCCTGGAAGAGACATGAGATGAGTTACAGTTCTCAGTTTATAAGAGATTGTTATGTCACATCACTGCATGTAAGAAGCCCAGGGATTACAATGCTTACAGACAAAAAAAAAAAGATAGGAAAAACTAACAACACATGATGTTGTTTGCAAAGGTTGCACTGAGTGCCAACCCAAATATTGTGGAGCTTTCATGCAAATTTAATTAACTGCTTGTAACATAGAGACTATATAAAATACTAAAATTCAAAGCCATCACAATGAATAAATAAAGAGGAACCACCCAACCACAAGTCCTACCATGAGCAGGCCGTAGTTTCCGAGCGAGTCGCAGGATATGGTGGTCAAGTTGTCGTGGTGGGCGAGGATACGGCACCCGTCGCTCTGCCAGCCTCCCTGGCCTCCCACCAGGCTGAAGTTCCAGCAGGCGGACACGGCGTCCGAGCCGCGGGCGAACCGCCGCAGGGTGATGTTGACGGGGCTCCGCAGGCCGCGCAGGGGCATGCCGTCTGATCGGCCACGGAGACGAGGGCGTGGGAATGGAAAAAGACAGAAGTTTTCAAGTTTTCATTCACTTGCACTACCAGTAAAAAGTTTGGACACACCTGATTTAATGCACTACCTTTTTCATTATCTTAAAGCCATTTTGATCTAAAGGCTTATGCTTAAATGCTTGAAATTTGTTTCTTAGACAAATATAAATAGTGAAGTCGATGCCTATGTATGAATTTCTTTCCAAAGCTTTTGCCTTTCCATCAAGGCAAAGGGTGACTACTTTAAAGAATCTAAAATATAAGATAGTTTTGATTTGTTCAACACTTTTTTGGTCACTGCATAATTCCATTTGTGTTATTTCATAATTTTGATGTCTTTACTATTATTCTAAAATGTGGAAAATAGTAAAAATAAAGAAAAATGCGTGTGTCCAAACTTTTGACTGGTAGTGTACTGTATGTGATAACACCTGTCCTAATGAAACTGAATGGCACGTTACACATAAAGTGATTGAAACTTTCAGATTTCTCGTCCATAACGATGTCAATTAGGTATTACACAGGGGCATAAACACCATGAATTAAACACCATGACAATACCAAAACTACCTCACCAATACAAACACATTTTTACGATTTCTCCACCTCAAACTCACCTATCTTGGTCATGATGACAGGGGTGGCCACACTCCTCCTCTTCCCACCATCAGCCAGTTGGGAGGAGTTGCCAGTGGAGGGGAAGAACTTGCCATTGCGGAAGGCCAGCAGGTGGAGCTTGTAGACCGTGTTGTCTGTCTGCCCGGGGAGTACGGACTGGGAAAAGAGAGACTGAGGGAGCTGCAGGGACGCCTCCACTACAGTGCTCTGCAGGGATGAAGGCACAGGGGATATGGTAAAATTTCCATTGAATTTTCACACTAGAAATACATACATTGTTATGTTCTGAAAGAGGATTATCTTCATCTACTACAATACGTGTGCCATAAAAAAAACAGTTCAATGCCTGTCCAAAAACACTGATGCAAATGTAATTTGATGATCATAAGCTGTAAAACAAACCCCAAATCACAAATTAAAAAGACACAATTTTACTGCTAACACGTCCTAATTACCACTCTATTCACGTTTTGTACCACTGGTAGGAATTGACCTTGTGCAGGATGCTGGAGAAGGTGCTGGTGGTGTTGCATTTGAAGCTGAGCTGGCGGTCCTGACCGGGCGTGCGCTCTGGACTGGGCCTCTGAAACAACATGCAGGTCATGCCGTTCCAGTCGCTGGCCCTGACAGCGTGGGCCTCCAGCGCTATGTTGGGGGACGTCTGGGAGGACATACAGTACATTCAACATGGATATCACACACAGGATTATGTCTTAGGGAATTTGACTTTAGAAATGTGACTATGTTACCCAGTCTATGTGCAAAGTTAAAAGAAAAATGATGTCTTTATGACGAACCAAAGCTGGTATACATCAGTGGTATAAAAACGAAACAATGTTGACTCCCATATTGTAGTGCAACATGACATGGTGCTGCTAACTAGACTGACCAGGGAGAAGGCCTGTGCGGTGACCAGGCGGTGGACAGCGATCTTCTGGAGGCAGGCGACGATGCGGGAGCAGGCCATGGCCTCGCGCTGGGCCATCCACAGCACCCGCTCATCAGCCAGCATCAGGTTACTCGCCATGCTCACCATGACCTCACCCAGCTGGGAGACAAGAGAGGGACATGCAAGCACATTATACATGCAGATTATGGAGAAATTCAATTGGACTGTCTTAGAAAAAGACACTACTTGACATATAAGCCTTGTTCTCATCACCTCTACAACCCCAAACACTGCCTTATTAGCTGCAGCTGAGCATTTCACGGCCAATATTTTAAATCACTCCAGTGGAAACATGAGAAACGTGAATAAGGTTCTGTGTCCACCGGGCATCTCGTTTTTAGCAAGCAGTGCTAAACAGATACTTGAAGGAGGTGCTTGTCATGGCTCTTGTTGCACATTTACAACAAAGTCCCACTTTGTTAAAATTTAAAGGCTTTTAACCTCTAATGCTCAACGCTCAGAGCCATGCTAGGCTCTCAGCACTCCTTTCCTTTGAAATTAACGTGAAAAAGAAGCCAGCTCTAAAAAGACCAGCTCTCAGTGGACAAGTAACTTAAGTCTTTCTGATCTCATCATCACCTTCTCTACTGTTCTTCTAACTGTGCTGAACGCTGAGTGAGAAACACAGGTCTCTCCTGGTGTCACATTCTCACCCTTCCCTTACAAGGACCGGCTAGCCAGGTGCACTGCAGAAATCACAGCGAGGGGGAGAAATCTGATCTCATCCGCTTTCCAACCTCTGCTTCGGGGAAAAAAAACATATCGCTCCAGATCCTATCTTATCCCCACTCATTTTGATTCCTCTGCGGATTTGCACGGGACAAGGTTGCTTTGTTTGGCCTACAGCTGTGCGGAAATGAAAGTCCTGAAGTCCTGACAAGACGTCCTTTCTCATTAAACAACAGGACAACATACAACTGCTCAGAACTAAATCTGTCCTTGAACCTGCTAATACACCAAATGCAAGCATCACATTCTCCTGCAAGCTGAGGCTTATAAAAACCACACAGACCTATAACTTTATGTTGTAAAACATTTATCTCAACACTATAAAAAGCCTAATTGGGTGTGGAGTTGGAGATGTGGAACTTAATGGCAGCCACTACTTACCTCTTTGAACTTCTCAGCAAACTTGCCAAACTTCTCAATCATTTCAGCCACAAAGATAATGTCCATTTTGTCTGAGAAGGTGGCGGCTTCAGCTGTGCAGACCAGCAGCCGTTGGGCCCTGGTCACCACGTTGGTCACGTTCAGAGGCATCTAATGGACAGAGACAGACATTTAGGATGAAGGCATAAAATGGTCTGATATGTTGGCACGGATAGTTATTCAGCAGAGAAGAAAAAGCAGAAAAGGTAATTGAGAAAGCTGGGAAAATAAATGAAACAATGTGAAGATAATAAAGGAGAAGGCAGAAAGCAGACAGAAAGGATTAGAACGAGGTTGAAGTCAGAAAGTTACAAGCAAATTTATGTATTGTCTAATAGTGTCTTTTAAGCTTGTGTAAAGGAGGATGTAAGACAGTTAAATGAAGACCATTCAGCAGATCAATTAGTCAACCAAGCAGTCACAAACCTGGTTGATGACATAGAGGAATCTGGTGACGTCTTTCTGGTACTGGCAGCGGGAGTAGTCCTCCTCGGCCCACAGCCCCCCGCGGTCACAGCGTCGCCACGCCCGCTGCTCCTCACCAGCGCTGCCTGAGTAGATGCCTGCGCCCGATGACAGTCTGTTGCAGGGCAGGTAGGCTGTGATCCCTGCCAGAGTGCGTGGCCACCTGGACGGAGCCACAGAAATGACCGTTATGGGGGTTTTTGTCTCCAATAAAATGGCACCTGCAATGTCTCTAGTTTCTTCTAACTTTGAAAGACCTCACAAGTTGTTTATGGAGTAGAGACTGGTGAGGATTGCTAAGGTGGAGAGCAGGAGGACAATGCTGTGTATTTGGACCAAGATGTAACCTTTGTGTCATCTGAACCATAATGTGTATAACATCAACAATAACAGAATAACATAATGAATGTGGTCAAAGGTGTGACACTGCTTAATCATGCACTTGTTTAACCACAAGGGGGTGCCACAGTGCTTGCATAGCAACACAGCTGCACCATCAGAGCATATAAACAATCCCTCAGACACATTTACATCATAAGTATTGGTTCATACTTAACAAAGGCGTTCAATTTGTGAGTGCAGATCTGTGTTCACCTTTATGTTTAAAATGTAACAAATGACCAAGTCAGATGACAAATGTGTAGCGTTATAAATACAGTTTACCATTAAATAAGCTTATTTATTTGCTTATTGTAGATACAGGGTAGTTCAGATGCCAGAACTTACTGTTTAGCCCTCTGTGTTTTCGCCCTAATTCAACTTAACATCTGTGATGAGAAGTGCCGACTTGATAACCTACCCGCTCTCACCAACTAGCTACATCAGATCCTGTGCATTGGTAAATGACAGGCCGCTGACATTAAGTGAGGTGGCTATAAGTCTGTTTAAGTTTGTGCACTAACCGGAACTCTCCCTTGTTGTTGGAGACGCGTTCGGGAGCGCAGTACTTGGCGGAGCTCTCCAGCACCACAATGTGGACGGTCCTGGTGGTATTGCCCCTGCTTGTCCTGACCCGACACTCCCAGTTCCCCGTAGAACCAGGCTGGATGTTGGAGATGGTCAACGCGCTGGTGGAGAACAGGAAGGAGAACATTTCTTCAAAATGTTCACAGACAACCAGAGAAATCTGTACTTGCCTAATTGTGAACAAAGTTAAAACAAGCCAGACAGAAGACTAGGGCTTAGGCATTGGAGGTCCACCCTTCTAGGTCAAGATAATCAATTTAAGTCCTTTGTCCCCACTAAACACTCTGATGCTTCTTTGATAGAGGTACTTAATTTATCCTGAAGGGAAATTCAGCTGTTACAGCAGCAACCCGCACTGGAAATACAGCACACAACATAAAAACCTAGCTAACTAAGCTAGTGATGAATCAAAGGAAAAAACTTTTTTTTTACCCCCCTGAACAATCACCAATGTATTAATATATTAATACATGACACATGATCACACTAGATGTTGTGTTTCCTCCCCATACAATTAACAGCTTGATCATAAACAGCTGCAAAGACATCTGAGTGGACAGACACACACACACACACACGCAATGCAATACATCTCCACGTATGCAGCGGGTGATGAAAATGCACTACATGACACCAAAAACAAATATTTTCCCAAGATTATCAGAGGAAGATTGTAATCTGTGTATGGATGAACTGACATGTACTCAGATTTATCAAGGCCTAGGCTGAAATTAAAATATCTCTTATCACCTACAAATCTACAAGGGTTTGCACTATCGATGAATTTCCCTGTATAATGCATAATGATCACACACACACACACACACACACACACACAACACAGCCTGCATAAACATGAATGTACATCGCCATACCTAGCAATGAGGGAGCAGTTCTGCACCATGCTCTTCTCGATGTAGATGCCTTGGGCGGCGTCAGGCTCCACCATGCGGCCATCTTGGTACCACAGCACCTGCATGTCCTCAGCGACGAAGGAGGCCTGACACTGGAACGGCAGGCTATCCCCCTGGAAGACGACCTGCCGCTGGGACGGAGTCAGCTGGAAGGAGGGCAGTTCGAGCGGCGCGTCTAGGGGAGAACCGGAAGAAGTTGTGTAAAACTATGATGTCCCGAAAATGACACATCACAGAAATAGCTGTCAGGCACTCCTTTCATCGCTTCTTGACGAAACAATTCAATTTAATGTGATGACCATCATTAGTTCAATGCCATATGTAAAATAGGCCATTGAGAATCTTTTAGCATTATTTCTAGTTACAAAATATCTTCAGAAAGACTCAGCAGACGGATATGGTCAGCTACTAATTTCTCAGAGTAAAATAATTCTTTCCTGGTTCTTATTTGTCACAAAAAATGGTTATGGGGGGATTTGTAACATTTATTCAGGAGACAATGCCTTTTTGTTCCACCCTTGGCATATTTTGGAGAGATAGGGAAAATATAACAGTGCCTTGAATTCTGGGTAGGGAATAGTTTCAAGCTATTTGTCATTCATGTCATGCAGTTGGCTCTTGCTAGATCTGTGCCATGTATTTCATAACCCCTCACTGTGATGAGTGCCAAACTGATAAGACATGAGCAAGTACAAACAAAGGCAGCACTGGCCTGCGCGGCCCTTCTCTTATCTCCCGTGTCATTGCACAAGCCCCTGTTCCCCAAACACCAGCCTCTCTGATACCAAGAGGAAAGAAATTAAAGAGGCAGTTCACCATTTTGACAATACTATCAGAGTTATCACTCAGCGGGACTTTTTTCAACCTTCCAACATCTTGGAGACTGGACAAATGGCAAATCAGAAAGTATAATTGAAATGATGAATGGTTCCTTTAGAACTATTGCTCTCCTGAAAGTAAACTGAATTGCAAAGATGCTAGTGTTTGGGAAGGACGTTAAAATCACTTTTAGGTGATTTGAGACTGGAGGGTGATACAGTATGTTTGTGCCATGTCTGAGAATACATCTTTGAGGCTGGGAATACATTTCCAAATATTGCCAACAGGAAACATGAGCTCACAAGTTCTACATTTATAGCACAAGTGAAACTGGACATCTGGGGTGTGTCACCAAACTTTTCATTGCGCAAATAGGTGAGTGTGTTTGGGAGTGGGTGTATATTAAATACATAATGGTGTGTTATAATTTGGTTGCTCCCGATGTGAGATGGAGTAGAAATGTATGAGCATGTGTAGGATAGACACATAGCCAACACAAACATGGTGGTATGGTATTGAATATTGGACAATTGGTATTGGTTGTGGAAAAGCAGTATCACTGTATCATTAAATCCATGTACATATATACTGTATGTAAATTGAATACAGCGCAGGTCAAGTGTATGTATCCCTACCACAGGTGAGGAGCTCAGGCTTGATGGAGGTAATGAACTGGCCCTGGAGAGATCGGGGGTAGGAGCACCTGGTGTCCTTCACCCCGATGTTCCTGTCTTTGATCCAGCGCAGCAGCCACAGGAGGTTGCAGTCGCACAGCAGGTAGGGCGTCTGAAACTCCCTGGGGATGTACAGCGACACACAGAAGATCAGTTAAGTGGTATTGCACTGCCATTGGTAAAGTATCCAGTGAGGTGACTTGAAGGGGACACATGCAAATTAGCTATTTGCCTGATGGACAAACCCCATCTTGTTTTTGTATTTTACAACTTTAACAGTGTTCGTTAAAAACCATTATGATTGACTTAATTTTCATGGCGAATATCTTGTGATTATGCTTGTATGTGTGCTTGCATTTAGAGAACAACACGCTGACTCCTTGTCATACTTACAATGTTTTCAGAGACACCAAGCTGTCAAAGGTCCCCTGAGCCAATGAGGAGAACATGTTCCCTGAAAGGTTTCTGAGAAGAAAAACACAACAACTGTGATTTGACGCATTTTATAGAAACTGATCAAAACTGCTGATGCGGTAATGTGTAATTTTTACATTAATGCCTACTTGACAAAGTCTGTGTAATCATTGATTATCCAGCACAAAACATATTCAATATTGATGACTTACAGTCTGACCAGACTGGTGAGGCCCTTGAAGATGTCCACATTGAGACAGCCAATGCGGTTGTTGGACAAATCTCTGTAGTATACAAAGAAAAAGAGGCTTCTGGTTTGTTTCTTCCACACTTCAAAAACAATGCAAAATGACAGCTACAATCGGCTGAACGACCATCAATTAGTAAGTTGCGTTAAGGCTGTGAGAGTTTTATAATAACAAGATAAGCCATGAAAAATCAAATGGTATCGTGTGACAAATTGATAAATACCAGGAAATGTATGTTTAAGTCATTGAGATACAGCCAGACAGGGTTTTCAAAACCAAAGCCAGGACTTGACAGAGACAGGTTGAGGCAAGAAGGCCAAAAATTCAGTTTTGTCAGGTTTACAACTTTTCAAGGTGATTTCAGATGATGTCTGTGTTGGCCTTGGGGCTAACCTACACATCAAAGGCAGAGTAACACTCTGGGAGGTGATTAATCGCCTATGATTAAAGTCAAACACGTCAAAAGAGTGTGTTTCTCCTCTGGATGGGACCTGACATGATGTCTCTGGCAAACATCAGATGGAAGTGTCTGGGATTCTTCTTCTCTTTTATAAAGAATCGCAGACAATTCCAGGACCTAACATGGAAAAGACTGATCCTACCTCGATGAATTATACCTAATGTGCAAACATTTAGAAATGGCTTGGAGGGGAAAGGCAGTCATTCACTGGAAGCCCCAGGTCAACTTTAGTAAACTTTCCACTAATACACACGAGCAGCACTTGAATAGTCGGGTTTCTTTAAACATTGCGTCAGGGCTGAGTAAATCAAAAGAATAAAATCAGGGCATGTCTAAATGTTAATGTCACATCAGGTTTGAAAAGTCAGCCTAAACAAAGCTGACAAATGTGGTTATTCTCCCACATCTAAATTGTAGGCTCTTGCAATGAGTGTGACAGAATAAGCTTAAATTCCTAGATCGCCATCATTAGAAGCAACCAATTGTAGTTCAAAGTTCAAAATCACAGCACCCATACAACAGTTGTAACAAATATTCCTCTGTCCCTACAATGATCATATGATAGAGAAGTGCCAAGTAAAGAAATAAGAGCCGGGGAGAAAAGGTAGACGATTACTTTAACCCACAAGCTAAACTATATCCTAAGGTGCCTGAGGAATGCGATACTGACACAAAGTGATACCTGGAAAATGACTGTCAGGCACATGCTAACATCCAAGCATTTCTTTAATTATTGTTGTTGGTCCTTAAGGTGGCAGCTGGGGAATTTACTGTGTGAGGTTATTAGTTCCGCTTGGAGTGGAAGAAAAAGCCGCCTTTTGCGTGCTTGCCAATTCTTGCTAGCATTATGTGTCAGGGGAAGGATAACACAGTAGGAGTAAGGGGGGGTGCTTCCTTAGCTAAAGGGATAAACTTTCATCTTACTTTATCGCCGGGATTCAAATACTTGATGTACAACTATTGTACATCAAGGGATAAGAGACTTGAGAGATGATGCTGAATGACGGCGTTACTTTTTTACATGTAACTCATTTTCACAGTGAAAAGAATCTGTATCATTCAACATTGTAGATAATGTAAATAAATGTATCTTCTATTACTATGGACCCATTACTGACAGGAACATAATAACACCACTACTCTCCATCTGCTTTGCTTCATGGGAACTGGCAGACTAGTATTCATTGCCAAAGTCTAATCTCACGCACAGTCTTTCAGCCACAAGCATGTAGCAAATTAACAGCACAGAAGAGTGTTTCAGCGCAGTGGCTTCAGTTGTTGTGAATGATATGAGGAGCAGATGCAAAAATAGCCCGATGTGATTAGGCTGAGGCAACGACTGTTCAGCTGTTGATGGAATGTGGGGTGAAGGGGGCTGAGGCCGGTGGGATCCATAGGGAACGTGTGTCTGACTCTGTGTGTGTGTGTTAAGAGTGTGTGCGTGTACATGTGTGTATTAGTGAGTATGTCTGCAACTATCTGTGTGTAAAGAGGTCTCAGTGGGTAGAGGGGTAGACGTGTCTTTCCCCTGGGGCTGTAATCAACAGTACACCCTACACCTCAGCTCTCAGCACTAATAATGAACCCCAGACAACTGGGACCACCAGGCACCACCTGACTACTTCCAGATCAGATGTTAGTCCCGTTGTGAGGGTGTATGCGGAGGAGTTCTCGGCGCCAGTCTGCTAGTCTGTGGATTGGATTTAACTTGTCATTCAGTTGACTGTCTCGTGACTTAATGAAGGTTTTTTTTGGTTTTATTTTTTATTTATCCAGGGAAGCGCACATGCTCTTTTTCCAGCAACGCCCTGCTTCACATTCACTCTGTTACATACACATTTAAGCTGCCCAGCACAACCGGTCTTCTATCGTTGGCTACTTGGTGGTTACACTGAAGCTGGGGTTAAGTGCCTTGCTCAATAGCAGCTTGACAGTAGTTGTTGAGGGATGGGAGAGTGTTACTTAATAATTTTCCCGACCCACATTTTCCCAGGCTGTGCAGGAATTTAAGCTGTTGGCCTTCCAGTCACAAGCCTGCCTCTCTAACCTCTAGGATACCACTGCTCTTCATTCATCTGTTCTTCATTTCATCTACAACACTAATGTGTGATGTGTGGATCCCATATTATCCAAACTTCTGCTACTATCTCTTTTAATGTCCATGTCACTCCTCTTTCACAAGGCAGATAAAAAAAAATGGCAGTAGCTTCTCTTCGGCCCTCCAAGTGGCACGTCTTGAAATGAGAAGAAATCTAATAAGGCACTTCTGACGGGGGAGGTGGAGAGACAAATGGGGGAAATTGAAAGATTGGCTAGAGGAGAGGCAGAGAGAGAAACAAAGATAAAGTCACAGCAATGGGTGCTCATGCTATGTCAAAGGTGTGTGACAGAAAGAGGCAACATGTATTTTCATGTCATATTCTCGTCGCTGCCAATTAACTCCACTGCCATCTTTCACAAGCTGAGGAAAAAGTGTGGGGTGGATTTTTGGGTGTGGGTGCCAGTGCTCAGTGCAGGGCTTCTGTGTGTGTACATTCCCAGGGTTCAGGGCAGTATTTACCTCATCTTGTCTTTCACTCTTCTTCTCTTTCCTGTGCTACTTTCTCCCTTTCTACTCATGGAAAATGCCTCAACAGCTAAGTGAGCGACAACTATCCTTTGAAATTAATGGAGACAGGTGGGGGGCAAATTGAACTCTGGTACCCTTAGGCAAGACCAAATTGTGTTCCGGAGAGAACACTGCTATCGGTTTCATGTGAAATTATGGATCAAACTATGCTGTTGATAACAAAAGCGTCTATGAATATCATGAGTGAGGGTCATTTTAATATGCAGCGGACGTATAGGTAGGTATGAATCCATCTGAGTCCAGTATGAATATGCAACGAGGAGGGGGAAATGAGGCAGTGTCTGAGCCAAGGAGCTGACGGCCTTCCTGTCTCGCTCACATTGCTCCGCAGCAGCAGCCAAGCTCAAGTTTATGTTGGCAGTGACTGGGTACTGTTGGATGATTCCAATTCATGCTGTGTTCTCTCTCTCACACACACACACACAAACACACAAAGGGAAGCTCACAATTATACACGCAGGTACACACCGTCTTTGACCCCCCACAAGTGCACACACACCATATATCTCAGATGGATACATACCCACCTATATGTCTGCTGCATATTAAAATTACCCTTACACAATATACATAGACGCTACACACACATGCGGAGGCGCATATACATCTACCCCACCCTCCTTTCCTTGAATGTGTGAAAGTGGATAGGGCCTCATGCTGTCTGGAGTGGTCTCTGGCAGAAGGCCAGCAGGGCCTTGAGAAAGCAAAGCAGTAGGAGTAGACTGCTGCTTGACCAAGCTCCCTTATAGAAACTGGATACACTATGGACTTGCTAGGACATGCACAGTAGGCTGCATGTATAGACACTAACAACAACTGGTTTAAACACAAGATATGTGATGAGAGTCATTGCTGAAAGCTGTCTAGTAGTCTCTGAACAAATCATATTAAAAATAGTACACATACGCATAGCCCTGACAATACACAGACTCTAAGGGAATTTGTCATTGCAAAATTCCAATTCCCAAAACAAAATGGCTTGCATCACATTGCGAACATTGAACAAAAGCGCTTGTCAGCAAAACCATCATTGCAAATTTGTCTTTTGACTCACAGTTTTCAGAAACCCTCAGGCTCACATGGCAAATAATCAGAACAAGCACTCCAAACTGCCTTGCAATTTAAAAAAAAAACTGCTGAATTGAGTTATTTTGGTTTAGGGGGACCAAATGTGGTACGCATGCAGAAAGACACTTGCACAGAACACACTGAAGATGAGACAGAGAAGCTGCAGAAGCTCCACTGCTACTCACAGTCGTTTGAGTGCTGGCAGTCCGAGGAAAGCTCCTGGTTCGATGCGACTGATCATATTGCTCCGCAGGTCCCTGTCAAAAAGGAGAGAGGAAAGTTTAGGTTGTGAGCAAATTATACAACAACAAAATGGGATGCACTGTTCATACTGATTATATGCCTCAGATTATGTCCACAAACTTTCCAATCCCAGTCCTCAACCCCGTTCTTTGTAGAACATTATATTCTTTTTCCAATTTAACAGTTTTAGGTATTTAGCTGACGTTCTTATCTAGAGCAACTCACATTGAGGTTCAGTACTGTGGGGACTGAACCTGAGAATTTGTTATGTGACACCACTAGGCTACCCTACCATCTTTCTGAAATCAACATTTCAGTATAGAAGCACCAATATGGCAAGCAAGTAAAAGTGGCAAGCAAGAACTTCCATCACTGTCTATCTAATGTCACGACAGTAACCTCATTCACCCCTATAGTGCCACCGTTATTTGTTGTACACAGTAGAAATCGACGGTGCACACGCCCTTCTTATCCCATGGGCCCACTAAGCAGACATTTGTTGGAGAGGCGTGAGACCAAAATCAATCATCACTACACAGCGACATTGATAACCTGGCCCCTGGGGATCTCTCTTCCTCTCACATACGTACGCACGTACGCACACACACACACACACACACACACACACTCTCTCTCTCACACACACACACACACATCCACCCACAGACACTCTCTCACACACACAGGCACTCCCTCACACACACAGAGACATACACAGGCACTCAAACACACACACACCTACCTCCCCAGGAGGTTCAAAGGCTTGCGGTCACAGAATACCTGCGGCGCTCACCTGCACTGGCACTGCCTAGTCACTCATTACACTGTGGGTTCAGGGGGCTCGCTAGTCGCCACCTGAGCCCACACAAAGGCCCCTGGGTAACTCTGTCCGTTTGATGTCAAGGAGCTGTCATCTGAAGGTGGGTGGGAGGGGGGTGGGGGGCTATGGGTAGGTCATAGACAAAAAAAAACTATTGCTAGTTATAGCTTTTGATGTGAGCTAGCAGAACTGGCTTCCCTGTACAGGAGTGTTGACAGAAAAATGAGAGAGGGGAGGACAAAGAAATCAGACTTAGCCTTTAATATAGCAAGGCAAAAGGGTGACACAAGACCCTGATAGCTGTGTGTTATGTGTGTATCTGGGGGGCAAAAACAGCAATGTTGAGTCTACTAATTTGCTTGTTGCTGAGGCCACTTTATTTTTATGTAAATTTAGCTTAGGTAGGTAAGTTTGTAGGAAAACAGGAAGATGAACACACTCAGCCCCCCTCTCCCCTCCCTCCACTACCCACTGAGCCAGTGGAACAAAGCTCTCCTGCTCCAGAGTTTGTCTCAATTGGACAGATGCCCGAGCCACAAAATGTACATTAAAAGCAAACAGCAGAGATATGGCACTATCAGTGTTGCCGAGATTCTGACATATTATCCCACTCATTTATGTTCACACAACATGAGGACTACTTTTGCTGAATTCAAACAAAATATCAACTTATACAACCTACCTACGGTGGCTTTAAGCAACTAAAATCGACATAGAACTAATGGCCACATGAAACTTTTATGCCAACTTGAGAAATAAATGCAAAATGCCACTTGACATTGGTAGTATTAGAGCTCATACTGAGGGCAAAACATCACATGTTTAATTAAGACTAATTTAAAAAGTTCAATACTGTGACCAACGAACCAACCAACCATTCATTTGAGCATTTGGGGAAGGCTGACTTCAACTGGCAAAAGTCCGTCTTGTATGTAGCAGTGCCTTGATCAGTCAGCCTTGTGCCAAGGCAGAACTAGTGCCAGCCAAAAGTCAAATGTCAAGACATCAGTGCCACGGCAAAGCACTAAAGCCAATCCCTCTGTTAGCTATTCACTGACTGAAAAGAGCCAGCTTGGAATGCAGGAAAAAGGCTGAACAATTGTTCTGGGCTTATTTCAATCTCTACTTGAGTGACATATTCATGATTGTTTTTTTCCACATTGTCCATATTGCATCGACACTCGATCTGAAAGTTTCCCATAATTGTGACTTTTAAGTCTGTGTGTGGGAGAGGTAAAATCTTTGTTAAGACAACTGCAGCAAGTCACCAAAAGTTTACATTCTTGTAAGAGAAAAAAGGTAACCTATGTCTTTAATTAAGAGGCTTGGCGCAATCTCAAGTGCACGCCTGTCAAATCATGAGTCAATGTCAATCATGATCACTATTGACTGAATGGTGCCTGCAGGTTGTTTTCCAAGTTAAGATATCAGCCATGTTGGAATATGATACCTGCAAAATTGGCCAGAGCAAATTAAAAAATACCACCACCACCACCACCACCACTACTAGCTGCTCTCCAAAATCGGAATACCTTGTGGATAAATTGTGGGGGAGGCAAGAGCACCAGTCAGTGCCTAACCATCTCTAACTACATCTCCGATTCCAAAAACTGCTGACCACAAATGACCTGTAAGCTTTTAACTCTATTTGAGGAACATGCCAATTTTGCTTGACATGCTTAAATGGAAGTTGCTGGCTAAAAAGGTCCGAGTTTGTCCCAGAACTCTGCTTGAACTTGGCCCAAATCGAAGGTTGGTTTTGGAGTGGTCACCATTTTGTGAGGGCGCACCAAAAGTGTTGTTCAGCCCAAGAGTAAGAAGGTGTGACATGAACTTCAGATTAACAAAAGTCCTGTTCCAAGTTGTTTTTTGGAGTTATTTTCTTTTTATATGGAGGATTCCTGGCATGAGAGTGAAAACTCCCACTGTGGAGAGAGAAACCGATGGTGTTAAACAAGCCTCCAGTCTGGAGCAGAATGATGGATGGCTCCTTCTTAACAGATCACAAGCCCTACTGAACCCATAGTTTCCTCTGCCAAATCTTCCTTAATCGCACTGGTAAAACAAAGAAGAGTCTTGTCAACAGCCTGAAAATATTTATCTTTCATCTGAAATATCTCCCTTTCAAAGGTGTACTCCAGAAAAGCATCCCAGTGTTACAATTTCCATTTCAAACTAGCTTTATAGTTCTGCACGTGTACTTAAGTATAGCACCATTCGTGAACAGATAACAATCAATTCTGCAGAAACTAGACACTAGAGCAGTTATCCTAGCTCCATTTTCCATAATAAGCATTCCTCCACAGCAGTGGATTTGGGAAAGCATTAGCATGTGACGGTTGCCTAGCTTTGGTTCATATTTCTGTGAAGAGAGTGATAATGGGGATTCTGTGGGGCTTATTTCCAAGCAGGGACACCTTTGGCCCCGACAAAACACAGCGGTCTCCACAGTTACTCTGCAATTTCACGCAGAGTGCTGGATAGGTCTAATCGATTCTCCCCCCTTCTCTGCCACTCGCAGCCAGCTGCTGTCTCAGTGTTCACAACTGCATGCAGGCAGTCCAAATGAGGGAGAGTTTCTTTGTTGACTGTGGACTAAGAAAAAACTGAAAAGCCGGGACAGAGGGAGGAAGGAGGGGTGAAAGGCAAGATGGAGCGCCTCAGCGCATTCAGACAGACTCAGGCAACAAATTCTGTTTTTCCCTCTACTGGAGTTTGAGGAGAGAAAGAAAGTGTGATGGAAGGAGGGAGGGAGGGAGTGTATGGGAACATCTGAGAGAGGGAAAGGCTTCTGCATGCAGTCAAGCTGGCATTGTGTGTGTGTGTGTGTGTGTGTGTGTGTGTGTGTGTGTGTGTGTGTGTGTGTGAGTGAATTGTACTGCCGACACCTCTGGCCTTGGCTTGGCCTCATTACAATGACAAAGCAAGCAGGCAAGCAAGCTCGCTTCACTGGACGAGGGTGGAGAGGAGTGGAGTGGGGTGGGGTTTGTGAGGCACAATGGGAGCTGCTTTCGAAGGTAAACTTGCCTGTGGATAGAAGCTACGACAGGCAGAACCAAGTCTACAGTCGAATAGACTGGCCGTTCACAGACAAAGCACAGAAGTGCCTTAAAGGCTTCCTTGGCGTAGAAAGATCAAAGCTTTTTACACTTGTGGATTCAGCACACAGCCTCCTGTTTATCCTCTGGGCCTCAGCTCTGAAAACTAACATCTGACCCAATTCAAGAGCCCAGAGGGAATTCTCCTGCAAATCCATAAACAATCTGGAGGCAGATGAATGTCTCATTAATATGGGAGTCATCATGAGGACAGGCAGGCCAATTTCACACAACTCAAAACCACAAATTGCGACCACAAGATGAGAGAAACATTAGCGTAAGAAATACTACACCTGTTTTATTCTGAGGATATACAGAATCAAGTGTAGTTTGGCATTATATGCAATATCACAACTTCTACAAAGAACACTCAAAGGAATGGTTTTGAGTACAAGATAAGGTAGCTTGAGAGTACAATGGAAAAGTGTGTGTGTGTGTGTGTTGGGTATGTGTGAGGGAATTCTTTTTTAAGATTTCTAGAGGTAGCCTATTTTGTGAAGACGTAGATCCACAAGCATCCACTGTCTATGATATCAGGCAATGAGGCGCATTTTTGTACTTGTATCTTCAACTACATGCCAATGGTTTCCAAACTGATACCAGAGGGCTAAATGTGGCCAAAAAGGCCTTATATGCTTGCCACAGACTTCTGGCCTTTTTAATAAGACCTGGAAACATGACAGGGGAAACATGCTCTTAGAATTCCATATCAATGCAGTCATGTGTTATTGTAGCCTTGGGTAAAAGCAAGGCCATTAATGGTCTGGTTATTTTATCTGCATGAAGCCATTCCGGAGTGATAAATCACCCACGGGCGGCCCGTATGCGTAGGCCCAGAGCCATTTCCCTGAAATCTCGGGGGGAAACATGGGTGATGAGATTCCAAACCCCAGAGTGAGAGTCGCATGGCATCTCCGCGGTTCAAGCAATCCTCCCATAGTGCATTAAATATTGACAGAGCACATACACCACTACCCCAATAAACGTCTTCACCATCTACTCTCCTCTTCCTTCTTCTTCTACACAGTTCCCCACCTAATAGCTCAAAGCGAGAGGTTCCCCCTCAAGATAAACTACAGAGACTTTACAATCTTCAGTCACAATAAAACAACTGTAGCCTGTCAGGGATGGGCTGCCCACAAAATAAACATCTAATTCACAAATCTTGCTTCATTATATCCAAGACCAGTGATGGGGTTGATTCTGTGCTACTCCTTTTGAAGAAGGCGGCCCCCATCCCCCGAATACTCACTCTCCTGTATGTTGAGAGCATGTCACCAGGCGGACAACAGCCAACCCTGGGGGCTATACCTATAATTAGCCTTTTCTAGTGCCGTCCCCACGGTCGTCCGCCATGGCCTGATATTCTTAACTGAGGCTAAGTGCTGTGTGGATGCCTGCTCATTTTCTATGACCTGGATGTTCCGCTGGCATGAAGCCAATGTGTGTTTTACAAAGCTCCGACTCCACAAGCCCAAGCTTCACTTATGGAGTGATGGATAGATCCTGCTAATGCACTGGTAGGTGTAACATGAAATATAGCCTGGCTGCCTGACATCAAGATCAAGATCCGCCATTGTAAAAGTCTATTGGCGATTTTTCATGGACACGCATAACCGTACATGTCTGCCTAGTGGAACACTGCATGAAAACATTTTAAGTCCAAGACAAATGATTCCTCAGATTAGCGTGCGAATCATATTCAAAGCAGAGATTTAATTTCCCATCTTGACTTTGTCTTTCAGATGTATTCAAAACAATGCCAAAGAACAAGCAAAGACATGACTGTAAACACTGATACAGTGCTTCTCATGCAAATAACTTTCAGGAGAAGAAAATAACAGCGATACTCACAATCTTTCCAATGTAGACAATCCAATGAATGATCCATTTTTCAGTTCTTGAATCTTATTGTTGCTTAAAATTCTGTGGGGAAAGAAAACATGTATCAATACAAAGCAACAGAGAAAGATGCAACTATTGAAACTGAACATATAGTGTATGAGTAGTAAAAATAAAGTTTACTGTCTTAACATGTTAATGTATGACTTGCAATGTCTTTTCTTGCACTATATATGAGCTCTTGCATGTAACTGTATGTTTCAGTAGTAGTGTGTTACTTAAGTATATAGCCTACTTAAGTATTTCTCTACACTTGTCTCACCAAGTCAAATTTAATGTAAATTGAATGTGTTTGGCAAATAAAAGCAATTGTCATATATAAAACCAGCCACAGATTTCAACAAGTTGTCAGCAAAGGGACTGTTTATGCTTAATTCAATTTTGGAAGTGAATTTGAAAGAATCAGGTGTCTCTTTCCACAAACAGTAGCACTGTGCCACACTGCTACTTGTTATAACAATATTATGTCATGTCTCATTCTTTGTCCTATTTAGAGATCACACTCTTTAATTCCAGTCACAGAATGTTCCCTGCTGCCAGGAAGAGATCAGAGGAAAAACAACTTGATCTTCAGCCGACTATTTTCTTTCATGTTAAATTGGTAGCATCTGAGCACTCCTCAAACAGGTAGCCAAAATGAGATAAAGTGCAATCTTTCCGTGAAACCCCCTTGGCTTTGACGGGTAAAGGTATTATAATCTGATCCGTAGCAACGGTGACTCATTGGTGACACACTTTTTTCCCCCCCAACCGCCACATTAAGTAATGCACTCTGGCAGTAGGGATATGTTTGATCACAGACAGGGTCAACTTAGGTATCTAGCTATGAACTTGTGCAATGTTAGATGCTTGCTCACTGCTGGATAATATGGGTTAGATTTGATTTACTTCACAGCAATTTCAATAGTGATACTAAGATGTCTGGCAGTATCCTTACAGAGTTTGGCATACCTCCTCAAATGGAGCTATCATACAACAAAGAGCACTTTGTAAACATAAAATTCACAATCTTATTTAAGCTGTTATTGGATTGCACTATGGTGTCAAAATAACTGTTACACAGTGCAATAAAATAATCCTAGATAGCCTGAAATAGCACACATAAACGGCTTTTGATTCTCTACCTAAGCGTTCACTGCAAGCAACAAAAAGAGATTCTGTTGTATCACAGATCACTGATGTCATTTTAAACATTATCATCCTAAAAATAGAGACAGTTTGAGACAACCTCCAAGTCAAACTGTGGATTCTTGATTACTTCCTCACCCTAATAAACCAGGCTTTATTATCAAGTTTACTTCAAGTGCTATGCACCAGCTCAGGCATCTCTTACAAAGCTAAGCACTACAGCTCCACCTTCAGTCCCCATGTCCGTGAGAGCTCCTGTCTCTCTGAGACCTGTCCCAAATGGCATGGTAAATCAATAGCGACGTTAACTCCTGGCAGAAAACCAAGCAGGGACTTGTGGTTAGCATATGTTTTTGGCTAGCAGGGAGGGGATGTGGTGGGTGACATACATGCTAGCAGCACCCACAACCCGGGGCCAGATTGGAGTCATTATAGGGTGTTGAGGGGTTGTTTTATTACAGGGTTGGATGGTGGAGAGTCATTGGAGATTTGCTTTTTGGCTCCTGACCGCTAAGAGAGAGTACGCACACAAACAGTTCCTGTGTTTCACGGCCTGTGTTTTGCAGGCTTCTGCACGCTGAAATGGCAGATGTTAAAACGTGGTGAGGTACAAGACTGCAAACTCTATCACGGCCTGCGCACACATTCTGATGATATAGGCAGAGACGCCGGGCCTCCCACCAAGTGTTCAGTCACAAAGCTCCCATTTATATGGTAGAATATTTGGCACCGTGAAGACCTATGCCTATGGATGATGATGATCATCCCACGAAATAGGGATCGACTCATCGTAAGGTTTGTGTGAATTAGTACCGAGGCACTCTATCAGCATAATCAAATACATCTAACTTCTCTGACTTTCTTCTAATATATTGATATCTTTTCTTTTTTTGTTCAGCAGATTATGAATACAAATAATGAACCCCAGTCTTTCAACACAAAAGTGATATGAAGTTCCATACAGTGCAAATCAGACTAGTGTTTCTCACAAATTGATGTATATCAGTGCTTATCTTCACAGGAAAATAATGTAATTAGGTTTACAGAGTAGCTTATGAATTCAAAACAGCGCTTCTTGGGAATCATTCAAATCCGGCTGCACAAATATACACTTCCAGCCTTGTGACTCTACGGAACGTCAAAATAAATCCATGTAAGAGGGTTCTCCTGAGAGTCATGAGCCCTTTTCTTGCCCTCTTTCCACCCCTCCCTACTCTGCATGCTTATCCTCCTTCGCTAGCCCTGTCCCTCCCTCTTCCTCATGACAGGAGTGTGACCTCAGTGTGAGGGAAGCTGCTTTGGCTGCAAAACAGAGTGCTCTTTACACTCTCCCATTGGTGAGAACACTGCTTACCAGTAATATCATTTACCTCCCAGTAGTTGGGACAGGGCAAGCAGAAATAGGTGAGAATCTGTCAAAGCCTGAGGGCCATGGTTGGTGTTAGGTAACGGTTCAATGAATAAGTCTGTAGACAACAACGCACTGGAACATTAGAAGAAATATTTGTTGTCTGTGTCAGGACAACAAATATACTCCAGATACATATTGGAGTATCTGGTTAGTGTTAGCGCCTTGGTAATAATCACTGTCATTAGCAGTAGTTACATCTAAAATATCTAACTACCGCCACCACTATCCAAAGCCAATAGCTGATAGAAGGCTGAATATAGGCTACAATATGTGATATATTACATTACATAGGTTATTCTGAATATATACAATATATAGACAGATGTAAGAGAGGGAGAGAGTGATATGGTATACTGTCTATTGTATGGGTTGCACTGAATGTGAGGTCCTGTTGCCCCTGTACCCTGTGTGTCAGCATGTACTTATGTTAGATATCAATGTGTTCCTGCACGAATGTCACCAAAACAAATTCTTGTACATTTATTCTACTTGGTGAATAAAGTGATTCTGATATGGTCTTGAACTCTGTAAGGCTTTAGTCGAATATTTACAGTAAAGCGTCTGGTCATCTGCATGCAGAACATTGCCATTTAACCCTCGGTGTCTCCACCACCCTCAGGACATCTGTAGCTAGACAGTCAGCTTCCTTACTGTCTGTTCTTGGTCGTCGGCCCCAGGCTCGCAGACTAAATAACTAGTCTATGGAATTCCTCTGGGCTAGGCCTGAAACGATGGAGGAGGGGAGTCGCCCTTATCTTGATGCATAGATAAGACCTGCTTGAGCTCATGCCAGGAACAAGCTGCAGTGGGATCCTACCAAATCTCATATCATGTCCCCTGACGAAGATGCTATAAATCTCAAAAGAAGCTATTTATAAGTTGCCTCTGAAACCTCTCCTCTAGGTAACTATATAAGATTCACAGGATAGCCAAACTCCTCAAATTCAGTAATATATCTACTCCCTGTTGTCAAGAGAGAGACATATTTCTTGTTTTCCTTGATTTAAAGAGAGTAATATAAAATAACAAACTGTAATGCCCTATAGCTCATCTCCTCTTCAAAAGGGAGTACGCTTGACATTATCAGTCTTGATGGGAGGCCTGTGTTCTTTTTCACTTAAACTCCACCTCTGAAAGCATAGGCCTCAGGTTGTAAGCACAACGTTAACCAGAGATGAACTAAAATGGCCAGCCACTGCACAACCGTCTCACAGGCACATAGCGTTTTAAGGACAAAGCCAACTCTCAACACGTTCTTTATGCTCAGGAGGCTTAGACAAAGAACTCCCAAGAGCGGAGAGCTGTAACCCTTCAAGAGGGTTTCAAAAAAGTTTCAGACTGCAGTTGAGCTCATAAAACCCTGCTAGAGTGACTTCCTCTGTGAATGTAGTGAATGGAAAAGCGGACCTCAGCTCAGGTGGAAAAAGGGAGTGGGCCAATGGTTGAGGTGCTGTGACTTGCCAAGGTAATTCCTTTAGCTATCTAACCCTTGCTCATTCCACAAATGATCTGAGTACGAAGATATTCATTTCCATTTATATTTGTATACATTTATTCAGAACATGGGCCACAAAAGGCTGAATATGTTACTTACAGCATTTACCTTTTACATGTCATCCTATGTTAGTATACTAAATAACCTCTGGCTACGAGGATTGTCATCTGAATTTCTCATAGAATAGTGGAACGACAGAGTCAGTTGCTTACTACTAACAACTGTATACAGTCTTGCCCAGGAAAGAAAATATCTAGTCCTGTAAAGGAATTCACTTTTGTTGAGGCAAGATGAAAAGGGCACTTGTCATACAAGCTCTCTTTGCCTCATCACTCTCCCAAAGTCATAAGCCTGACAATATCCCCTTTCAACATCCAAAAAGCCATGCTATCAGGAGGAGGTATTCTCCTTATAGCTTCCTCTGGCTGAATGGGGAAATGATCCACCATGCAAACACCATTACAAAGGCAGATCAGCAGCAAATGAACAGAAACCAGTAGGCATCACATGCACTTAGCTCATGTCCATGCACAAAACTGAATAGCTCGTCTGTGATTAAATCTGAAGTCTTAGTGCAACCTGGCAAACCCAAGGCTCAACAGGTCTGCGTAATGAAAGGCTGTGAACTGACTGACTGAATATGCAGCTGTCAGTGCCTTGCCTTTGGGATTTTGTTTTTCTTCTGCAAACATCGCAGAATTGCTAAGGAAAACACAGGAGCGTTGCTTTAGTCGAAAGACTTGCCTGGAAAGCAAAAACAACAACAGACCTTTCTTACCACCGCACATGCATGACAGCAGGCACCTGGTTACTAGTTACACAAGGACATCAAAGTAATGTTAGGGCAGATAAACAAAACAGATGATTGACATAAGGAGGGGATCATGCTTTTGGACACGATAAAACCTCAAAAACAGACTGAATCATTCAAATGACGGTCAATGAAAGACATGATTATGTCATATAGAACCCTAATGACTTTGATGAATACAAATCGCTTTCATATTAGTATTTTTAATCTACATTACTCTGGTTTGCTCCAGTGGCAGATAAAGGAAGTGAAGTCTCGAGGAAACCAGATGCGTATGTGACCCTAACTCATGTTTTCTGCTGCTGTGAACCATGACAGTTTACTGCACTCCAATGTGTCATCAAACTGAGCATGCTTTTCCTGCAGCCGGGGAGGAAATCCCTGCTTTCTTCCTGACATTAATCCTGTGCTGCTCTGCAGGGGCCAAAACCAGGTGTGCTTGTTTGCACTGTCCAACCCAGGGGCTTCTGAGAATGGATCCTGATTACACTAAACAAGGCTTGTAAAAGAAACATGAGCCAGGCGAGTAAAGACTACGAACAGCAAGCTTATATATAGTCAGTTCCAGTTCCTGTCCGCATGGGTATGTAGGCTGAAACATGAACAGGTACACAAGAATAAACACTCGTGTACACACCCAAACACACTATGCACACAGCCTGAATTATCCCACTGTGTGAGGCAAAGGTTACATCCAAGCCCTTGTATTTTAGCGTCCTACACCGACATGGGAGGACAGGCCAGCTGTAAACACATTTGTGTCATTTCCTCTCGGATTACTTAGGCATGTGGTATCATTGGGAGAGCACAAATGCAGGGAATGCATCACTCATCCTTTCTCTACAGAGAGCCATTCAGAGTCCTAACTAGGAGAGAACTGCACTGCATAACTACATACATTCAAACTCAGGGTAAACTGACACTACCCGCAATCAGTTAAGTCAGTTACAATGATACTTTATTGGGTTACTGCTTCATGTACAGTCCAGGTATACTCAAAATAAAGGGGCTGTCCATAGTAAGCCCCATCGTAGCTGAGGGTTCTGGTCTTCCCACCCTGGTTTGGGTTAAATTCACTGGCATGGAACCAAACCAATCATCGAGACGGTTTGACAAACTCATCATAGCCCAAAGAATGTTCAAGAAAATATTCAAAGAACTGCACTTTTGGTTTCAATCATCGGTTTTCTCTCGGGAAAGCCTGGATTCGAATTAAAATTCAGAGGCACTGTCCAGACTGCTGAGGAGGAAAACAGGAAGTCTTAAGCCCAAAGAGAGGGTAGGTATGATGAATGGGTCTCTAATCACACCTAACTTGTGCTACTGTTTTTGGCAAGGCCTTTAATTAGCACGCACAAGAAGGCGTGTAAATAGAGAATTTGAAAAGCAACCAAATAACAAGGGAACTGTATTTCAACCAGTTGCTATATTAACTAAATAACAACATTACCCTAGAAAAGTGTAATTCCAAAGTCAGGTGTGAAATTTGGTGTTATTTTATGTCATGTTTACAAATGGAAATGTTTTACTTCTACCTGGCACTAGGCCTTACTTCTAGGTACTGCCTAGTGAAAACCATGGATTAAATCCAAAACAAACCAAAGAGAGAGGTTTGTGTGCCAACACTAATGAAGGCCGGTTATGCAAGCCATTTAGATCTAGGTCCATATATTGAACAGATTCAGAAAACATGGCTTCAGAAACCTTAAGGAATTGTAGCAAAATATCCTTTTTGAGACATCTATTTACAAAGGTGAAAGACACATAAAAATGTTGGCCTTGTGCAATTTCCATGCATGTTAATGACATTTTTATCATCTTTCATCTTCTTGAAAATAAACCAAACAGTGTCCATACATGTCTGCATATGCTCATATTCAGTAAACTAGTCACTTTCATTTTAGTTTCAGCAGGATCTAGTGAACTGACTGGGTGAACTTGGTGTCCTCCCACCAACTGAGAAGGTAAGGCGAGAAGGTGCTGGATCTACAACGGCTGAACAGGGGGATATAGGACTGATTTTCAAGTTCAGGGACGGTTTAGCAGAGCAGCGGAGACCCCTGCCGCAGTTCACAGCAGTCCAGACCAGCTGTGCCCAGGCCACTGTCAACCCCACCACGAGACAGTGGGAGAGCCATAAAACAAGCCCTTGGACCACAGCACCTCCAGGGAGAGTTAGCCCACTTTACAGGTCATAAATTAACACCCACAAACTGTGTAGTCAACAGGAATTGCTGTTTCATTGCCACTTTCTTCTGCAGGGAATTGTGAAGAAAGCTCCATTGGAATAAGATTTCAAACCACTATTGTTCTGAAATGCGTTGACAAAGGATGTCAAAAAGGAACCCAAAGAAAGTCAAGTGGGGACTGGGAGGAATTCCTGAGAGTTATGCAGTGCTTGCTGTCTAGGCTCTCTAATTACATCTTTCTTGTTCTGTGGAGGCCATCCTTGAATCACAGTGCTTAAGCTCAATGCTAAGCCATGAGGAACATGGATCAACCTCCAAATCCATCACTGTCAGTTAGAACAAGATGACAGACTCCAAGCTCATTGAAGACATACATACATAGCAAACACCAGAACTGGAGAAAGGCCTACTGGCCACTCACTGACTTAGCTGGCATTACTTTACAGCAGTCCATAGATGAGTTAAAACTATAATTTCCAATTCTATAATAAATGAGAGAATGTTACCAGAGAGATAACACATTGTGGTAGTCTCAGTACTTAGGTCCAGAGTCAAGATGCATTTATTAGGTGCAACTTACAAGCTATCTTAACTCATACCTTACCAGCCATTCCTCTCCCTTTGATTCCTTCCCTGCAGTCTATCATTTGCTTTCTGCTCCTGCACCCTGCCATGGTGCCCTCATATTTCCCCCACGGCTCACCACCACAAAAAAACAACAATAGCTTAAAATTTGTGATGTGTTTGTTTCTTGTTGTTTTGTTTTTGCCATTTGTCTCTGTAAAGCACTCTGTGACAATCCTTGTTGTCAACCGTGCTTTGTAATTAAATTTGATTTGACGTGAAATTACCTTTACTAAACTAGAGCACAGTTATAAAAATGCCTTGGCAATCTACAAGAATATTTTAAGACCTCAATCCTTGAGGTCACAAACAGGTTTTTAAAGGGACATAGGCTACACTTGTGCTCAACCTCCTGTGTGTGTTTTCATTATTTTGGTCGAGGGGAGGCCACACAAAGACTGACAACTGTACCAATAAGGCTTTTAGAGTAATGGGTGAAAGACATCCCATCACACAGGCGGTTTTGAGCTTATGATTTATTTGACCATATTAGTGAGCATTAGCTAACCAAGTGACATACTACAACTCCCTTCTAAATATAATCAACTGCAAGAAGTCCAATGAATTATTGGCTAATTAAAGCACAGGACTGGTTAAAACTGGGGGTGTGTTGTCGAATATAGTGCTACACAATCTGGATGTAGCCCGATCAGACAGCTGCTATATCTATTAAATGTCACTGAGATATCGGAAGAGAAGTGAATAGGTTCTTTGGCGTGAGCACTGTTTTAATAGCCAAAATACCTTACTATGTGTGGATCACCAGACTACAGAAAGACTGGAGGCTACTGTTACATGGGGTTTACATTTACACCATTACAGTATGCAGCTGTGAAAGAGGGATGTATGGGTTACAACAAATGGACACAAATATAGCTTAGTGGACTTCTACCTTTTGGGTGGATTATATGATTATTATGAATAGGACAGACTACTTATGTGGAAGTTAACATGTATGTTAGCATGTATCTAGATCAGCCTTTCCTCCATTTGGTAATCCAATAATAGTTTTAGAAGGATATAAGTATCACAAAAACATGTACATGTCCCTATATGAATATTATGGGGAAATGATAGTAATATCATAGGGGATAAAAGTACCATAATGTGCACACTATGGAATATACAGTGTTTTTTCGTTGGGGTCATTGCAGAATAGTAACAATCTATTGTAGTCCACCCACAACTGGGGAAATATAGTGACAATAAACCGATCAATATTCAAACTTTAGGGTGAAATAAATAGGTCTGGGAGATAAGATGAAATTGCTTCACATTAGTTCGCTGGTACAGCATCGGCGGTGCAAGAAATGTGATTTATAGCCTGTCATACTCACAAAGTGACTGTTCTGTTGGGGAAGGAGTCTGGGGGTAACACCTGATGGAGCTCCATGTTGCTGCAAACCACTTTCCTGTCCGACGGCTGGCTTTTCCCAGCGCTTTTTGAGCGTTCATCATATGTTTTGCAATCAGATGATACCGCCGAACCACCGCCGCCGAGCAGTAAAATCACAAACAACTGCAACAGATCCACCCTCATTTTTTCAAACACGTCTAGAAAACCACTGCAGCATTGGCAAAGAAAAGAATGTATTAATAATAAATAGGACGGGCGGCGGATTTGCTATGAAAGGGTGGTCTGTAAGCCACACTCAACATGCCCCGTTAAAGACAAAAATGAAACATTTGCCATGCTGCAAATATCTTGTTTGGCTCAAATGAACCTTCCTCCTCCATTTCTCGCAAGGCTTTCGCTTTGCTCGGCGGCATTCAACCCGACAGAGGTGTCCTCCTTTGTTTGCCAAACGACTCATTTATAATGCCCTTTCCATCCTGGTGTGGTGCTCGTTTCCCCCCGACATTGCCACCGCGCACTATTTTAACGGTTAAACGTGTCCACTGGTTATAAAATAAGTTGTCCGGTTGGTGAAGGGGTTTCTTTGTTGGCCATAGCGCGGATCCAAGTGAGAGTGTTGTCTGCTCCACAGGAGACGGCTGCAGTCATTCCAGGTTATCAACACCACCACCATGCACTAACTTCAGGAAACCCGGCCAGCCGAGCTTTTAAAAACTTTCTCAGGGATATTCCCCGGAGCCCTGGGACTATATACTGAACCAAACAAGAGCAAGTAAACTTCCCCCTTTCTCTCGCTCTCTCTCTTTGCAAAGCTTCAACTTTTCTCCCCCGAAGAAATGGTATCCAGTTTTAGTTCCAAGAGGAAATAATGCTACTCTGGGAAAAAACACGAGCGCGCAAAAACAGCCGTTCCCGAGTTGAAAGTGGAGTGTAAATCCTCAGTAAACGACGCAGACTAGGCTAGATCCCTCGATGGTGAATATCCAAAACGGTTGTTGTTGTGGCTCTTTTTCAGCCCCCTCTCTTAGGAAAGTATTCACAGCCAGTTCTCTATCCATTGAGAAGTCCTGTTCCATGGTCCTGCCCCGGGGCTCCACCAGCGTCAAGCCCGATAGAAAAAAAATAGTACATCCGGTCCGAAATTTCAAAATAAAACCTGTAGAAACGAAAATCCAACCGTTGCAACGTTTTTCTCAGCAAAACGGCACCGAAAAGAAAATGAAGGTCATATTTAAGCAGGATTCTGAAGCAAATGAAAATACAACTGTTATTTTATACTTGCTGTTTTACTTTGAGTGATTCCACTGAGTATCTTGATACGATTTTTGTAATTCTGTTCTGTCCGCATTAACTTGTTATGGTGAATGAAGGTAGCCTACTTCCTGTTGAATGTTCTGGTACGGAGACGCTCCGGGGGCCACTTGGTTAAAATAAACAGTCGGTGTGTATACTCTCCGTTTTAAAACTCGTGCGTACGGTTCAACATCATGTACTCGCAGTTTTATAAACTGTGCTCTCAAAGTAACTTTCCCGACAGCAAACGAGATTGCTGTCGGGTTGCGTCAAGTCAGCGAGAGTCACTGGCCAGAATAATGCCGGAAGTTAGACGATTTGGCCTTCAAAACAAAAGCGCAACATTTGTCACTATATCAAAAATAGTGGAATTATTGGATTACATTTTGAGTGAAGTGATGATGATGGAATTATGGTGCATTTTATTCCTTGATGAAAGAGTGCATTACAGAGAGGTACATTTAAGCCTTAAATCACTGAACTTCTAGTATTAATGTGGTCATTTCTGCATGGCTGGCATATATTTGACACAGCTCCTGATCTGTCTGCTGCAGGAAAGGTTTCTTTGAAGGCATGGATTAACCATGGGCAAAGTTTATAAAACTGAGATTAAAGAGTAACTAAACCCCAAACCCAAATTTATGGTGAAGCCTGACACCTAATGGTGAAAAGTAAGGCTCTGCTATTGGCTGGTCTTTGTGCCAAGTGATGTCACCAACTGTTGTACTCTATAGAAGGTTTTTAAAATGATATTATATATTTCCACGTCTACCAGCAAGTGCCCCCTGGTGATTATTTTTCCGAAAAGTGACAAATTTAACTCTTTTGTTTTGAAGGCAACCTCGCTTACCTTCCGGTCTTATTCTAGCCGATTGTGGTTATTTTAACCAAAACCCATGACGTCACTACAACCTTTCACTCATAGATCCTGCCTCTCTAGCCATCTAAGTTTATTTTCATGCGGACAGAATAAAAGGGGAAAATAAAGTTTAATAGGCTACAACAGCTTCAGACGCTGTCAAACCATGAAATACAGTTTAACTATCCTATCTATCTTATTTTATATATTTTATCATTGAGAACCCAACGAAAGAAAACACTAATATAGTGAGTTTATAGTGACATTATCCTATTTTATATTTCTTATCTCGTGTGATATCGCTATCCTCTATAGCCTACTCATGGTTTTACATGTTATGTTTTTAATATCCCTCTAAAATGTGTTTTTAATTAGACTATAGGCTATTATGAATTTGTTAGACCTAGCTATAGTTCTTTTTCGTAAGGGAAGTAGGCTACTTGTTGGAAACATTTGACCCCAAATGTGGTGTTATACGGAGTTTTTCCAGTTCATTCGTTTACAAAATATATCATCAGAGACATTTTTTAAATGATCCATAATCGAGCTGTTATAAACCAACCAATAGCATATTGCTTGCCCAGCTAATGTAAGCCTATCTCCTCCTCTTATTTCCTCTCTCTCCATCCAGCCTCTTCTCTTCTGTTTGGCTGTCTTCAAACAAGTTCAGGCTAGCTTGCAATAAGCAATAGATGAAAAATGAAGTCACATGTGGAGCAAAACAATATCCTTGTATAACACCGACGTCAGGGGAACGTTTCTGCTGAAGACGAGGGTTTGTTTGCCAGAGGGCTATTCATCTCCCTGTTCTTTGTTATGATCGGGTCGAGTGAGTGACTTCATTTTAGAGAGAACTGAACTATAGTCTAACCTTGTAGTGATCACAGGGCAGGGAACAAGAGCCTGAGGCCATGATGCTTTTACCTCCATTAGTCTGGGTTTGATTTCAGGACCTTGGAGGGCTTGACGTTCACTGAAAGGAGTTTGTCTGAAAACAACAGACTTTCACTGAACTACTCTCAATAGAATGTGAAATGTTATTTAAGTTGCTACAATTAAAGCAAGAGTTAAGCATTTAGTCAGTCATCATATGAGCAGAACAAAAGTCTGCAGCAAAGAAACTTATATCGGGAAAAATTCAATGTATTTGATTGTTTTTTATCTCTACATTCAAACATTATATTCCTTTTTACACTGACATCTCCCACAATAATGTAACCTATGGTATGCCTGTCTTTTGTCATATTATAACTTACTCCAAAATAGGGAAAATGTCTCAAAAAAATCTTATGGCCGTAAAAATAACCAGCAGCGCTCTAATAGAAATAATGACTGAACACATTGGATTATTCGGATGAATAAAATGTCTTGAAGGGTGAAATAACACAGGCCTATTCCCAAAATGACTTCTTCATGACCGGTACAGGTCATGAGAAAATCATCATTGGCCAATAGAGCTGGTCTGGTCTCTCATATCTAGGCCAACCTGCGCAGTGCAAAACAGTCCGCGAACAGCTCCAATCATGATGTAATAACGCAGGAGTGTAGTGTGCTGCCTTCACGTGCTCATCGTAAACTCCCTTTTCCTGGAAATACGACTATCAAGAGAAAGGAAAATTCGTTTTTTGGTGACTGTTGTTTTAATTTAGTAATCAAGCTAGCCTACTTTTTGCTGCAGTGTCAGAATAAAGGGGAGAAAATGCGTATCAGGCATGTAATTAATGTTAAAATCGAGTTAAGTGTGCATAAAATGAGTGAGAACTAAAAGTCAAACAAATAGCCAAGTGGAAATAGAAACATACAACAACGATAATTATTTACATAGGATGCCAAATAGTCACAAATAGGCTAATAATAGGCCACAATTGATCACTTTTACCATCAGTTGTGTAGATGGCTTAGGCCTCCTAAACGTCACACCCTGGCAACGTTCCCGGTGGTAGTCGACTGTTGTGTCGTTCACGAGCGTAAAACTCGTAATATCCGACAGCTCGTGAAGGCAACATTACTCTTCCCTCCCTCTCTTTCGATCGAAAGCGGCTGTATCGCCCAGTGTCCATGCGGATTCAAGATCATGTGTGAAGACAGACACAGTAGCGTGCTGTAAACATGTAAAACTATGAGCCCGCAGAATATAAAGAAGTGATTTATTCAGTTGGTCAAACAAATAAACATGTTCCCACGTGACTTTGCGTGGGGAGCGGGAACTGCTGCGTATCAAATAGAAGGTATGTAAACACAACCAGACTGTAACTTCTGTTGTAGCGAGCACACTCCATTCAAAAGACGAGGCATGGGTTCCTCCTGACGGTGGAGTTTTTAATAGGCCCAAATACATTCACTATATTCCCGAGAGTCAGTAATAACCCATAAAGAATTTAACATTAGTTATCTCATCACCATAATTAGTTCTGACAGACTTGGACCAGCACACAAAAACGCATTAACGCTTGATTAAAAACACATTGCCACACCCTTACAAAAATAACTATGGTGATCCTATAATACATTTTAGAAGGATGCTATACAAATAATCACAGCAAAAGCAAACACTATACATAATATGCTGTAGGAATATTATATGGATGTTATAGTGATACTGTAGAAGATAAACAGAGGATACAGTCACAATAAACTCCCTATTGTGTACCACAAAAACATTATAAGTCCCAATAGGAGTATTATAGTGTTTTTTCTTTACATTCCACCTCATTTTGTGCAATGAAACAGCGTTTATGTGTGTGTTGAGGTGGCTGGGATGCTGACAGCAAGGGACCGAGTATCTGGGACACGTTTTGTCATCATGAGAAAGGCAGAGTGTTTGGGGAGCAGAATGGAGATGTGGCCTGTAACAGCTATGAGCTGTGGGAGGAAGACCTGCAGTGCATCCAGCAGCTTGGACTGACGCACTACCGCCTGTCTCTCTCCTGGGCCCGCCTGCTGCCGGATGGGACCACACAGCATGTCAATCAAAAAGGTATTTCCATCATCCCATGAGACCCACGCCACAGTTCTATCCAAAACACACTGTGACAAGTCTGTTTGGGGAAGAGTTTTCATCAGTGTAGGACAGAGAAACAGCTATTTTTGACTTCTGTAGACAGTCTTTGTCCTGTTTTACCTGAATTGGTCCAGAGGTGTGACCAAGTCAACTTTGCTCGAGTCCCAAGTCAGTCTCAAGTCTTGAGGCACAAGTCTCAATTTAAGTCTTAAGTCTAAATATAGAACATCAAATCAAGTCCATGTCATTAATATCCAGTGTCCAGTATCAATTTAATATCTGATAGAAAACAAAAAATCTAGGACTTTTCAATGCAATATGGTTTTAATAGTGTAAAAACGTGGTAAGTGAATCTTGAGTTTGATTTCTATAATCAATTTCAACTTCAATAAATTAAATCATTCCATACAATGTAAATTCAGTGGTCTGGTGGAACAAATCTCATCACTTTCAATCTAAGTCATTTACATAAACACAATATCTTTTGTCAAGGCTTTAGAAACCTTTTCAAGTCATCAAAGTACAAGTCAAAGTCAAGTCCTAGGTCACCAGAACCCAAGTCAAGTCAAGGCTCAGTTCTCTTTATGCATCAAGTCAAGTCTCAAGCAGTTAAAATTGTGACTCAAGTCTGACTTGAGTCCAAGTCATGTGACTCGAGTCCCCACTTCTGCTTATTACACATTTGTGACAATCCTTTCTATCTGTCCGACAGGTGTACAATACTACAACAAGGTGATTGATGACTTGCTGGCCTGTAACGTGTCACCCATGGTCACCCTTTACCACTTCGACTTGCCTCAAGCTCTCCAAGACCAGGGTGGCTGGAAATCGGCGGGTATAGCGGCCGCCTTCGACAGCTACGCCTGCTTCTGCTTCCAGACGTTCGGGGACCGCGTCAAACTGTGGATCACCATCAACGAGCCGTACGTGTGCGCCAAACTGGGTCACGAAGACGGCGTCCACGCGCCGGGGCTTAAAGAACCGGGGGTCGCTGCCTACCTGGTGGGCCATAACATGCTGCGCGCCCACGCCGTGGCCTGGCATAGCTACAACTCCTTCTATAGGCCGGAACAGAGGGGTGCAGTGTCACTGGCCATCAACAGCGACTGGGTTGAGCCATTACACCCGGGAAGCACCGAGGGTATCGCTGCCACTGAACGCTACCTCGCTTTTACACTGGGGTGGTTTGCCTGGCCGGTATTTGTCACCGGAGATTACCCAGAAGTCATGAGATCTGCCATTGACGCTCAAAGCAAGAAGCTGGGACACAGCGGCGGCTCCAGGCTGCCCAGCTTCTCCCAAGACGAACCCTCCGTTTTGGGCACGGCTGACTTCTTCGCGTTAAACTACTACACGTCTCGGAAAGTGAAGCCGGGAGGAGGGTGCGGACAGGTGCTGTGTGTGAAGAGTGACCGAGATGCAGTGGACGTCTTGGACCCGTCCTGGCCGGTGTGCGGGGTGTCCTGGCTGGCTGTGGTGCCTCACGGCTTGAGGAGACTTCTCAAGTACATCAAGGTAAAAGCACTACCAAGGCCTTCGTCATTTGGGGTCATGACACAGCAGCTTGGGTTTATAGACGATATATCGAAATTTAATATATCGCAATACAACCATCACAATTTCAACCCCATATCACATATCGAACCGTATCATGAGATTAGCATACTGTCCCATCCCTAGTTTATATTTCTGTTTCATGTTAGGCTAAAAGCAGGCTGTAGTTGCCACTTAGTCCTCGTCGCTAGGGAAAACTCCAAACTGGGCTCCATGTCCTTCAATTTGACTGTGAATTCAATCAGTCGAAATGTGAACTCATATTTTCTGTTTTTCTCTTCCAATCAAACTGAATTGACAAACTAGGAAACAAATTGCCTCCCACCAAATGAGGAGAAAACTCTGACATTTGTTTACTGTCTTGCTATCGATTTTGCATGCAGTAATCTCCTTTTAACACCCCCAGAAACACACTGATGCTCCATTAGTGCTGTCACATTGAATGAAGCGGTTATTTGGGTGAAAACTATTTGCAAACGAGCAATTTCCTGCTGTTGTGACTTGTCACAGACCATTAAGTTGAGCTTGGCAGTGTCGAAATGCAGCTAAACGGCACACTGTAGACCGCTTTGTCTCTCGCTGGAATGTTTGACAGCCGCGATGCCTTGTTTGACTACAACGTCTGCCCCGTCGACTCTCCAGGACACTTTCCACAGCCCTGCCGTCTACATCACAGAGAACGGCTTCTCTCAGGTGGGGCCGCTGCAGATGGAGGATGTGCAGCGCTGTGAGTTTTACCAGGACACCATCTTGGAAGTGGCTAAAGGTAATAACTGGAAAATTCTCTATATTGGATGTCTGCCACTGAAAACAAGCAAACAATTCATTATGAGTTAAACGCATACATGTGCCATTCGAGTTTTCCATGACAGTTGTAATAGTGTCCAGGGATCAAGTGATGGCTTATACTATATTTTCTGGAGGCGTATACTCTATGGTTCTCCGGGGAATGGACTATGTTTACAATTATATTAAATTTTGTTATAGCATCGAAGGCCTCAGGTATTTTGACTACATTTTATTATCCCAAATTGTCAGCACCCAATACATTTGGCATGTCATTGCTATCAGTTTCTGCCTCAATATCTTTTCCCCGTTTGCATAATGCTGTTGACACATTTTCCCCCTCCTTCACTCATTTGCTGTCAAAACACGTCATTTATCATCAAGCCACTGACCACCACCACATATAAATCCCCTCTTACTTTTTTAACCGTGCTGCATGCCACTTTACCGTGCTGCAGTCGCAGAAAATACAGCCAAGGAATGCATCTGCTAGTTGTCGGAGATATTATATGATAAAGAAAGTGCAAGGTTTATATACCTCTCTTTCTGTACAGTAATCACTTTCATGGTGTGTTGATGATAACGTAAAACTCTAATAATGGGTTATACCGTGTCTTTTGAGTTATCTTTATTTCATGTACTTGAGGTTTGCAAGGAATCATGGGTAGTGGTATGTAAAAAAACTCCTTGGCTACTTGTTTTTTGTTCCTAGCAGTAGTTGTAGTTGAGTGCATGTTTTGAATTTTGTATATTTTGTGGATTGTAAAGATATTTGGTCGACCATCTGATGAGGTAAACACTTGAATATGGTAGTGTGTCTTTATTTTCTGTTTCTTCAATAGATAGGTATAGTCACAGATCAGCATGTTACATATTCTATGCCAAACCTTTCATCATCTGATTAAAAGGTGTTGGCAAGAGATTAGATGTTGCCTGTATCCATGACAGTCATAGAAAGCACTGATAAGCATGTAACTAGACTAAGCTAGTTTTCACTTGCTGCAAATAAATCTCTCCCTTGGTATGCTTTGGAAAACTTAATAATGGCACCACACTGATGCTAATCTCGTTATATGTCATGTCAGTAGTCATGGGTTAAATCAGTGGCTATGGCTGTGGAAATACAAGGAGAGTAAAAATCAAAGTCACATGTACAAAATTACAACTCCTCTCCATGTTTCTTGCTGTGTGTGTGTCCTTGTTTAGCCATTGGAGAGGACGGGGTCGACGTCCGGGGATATTTCGCTTGGTCACTCTTGGACAACTTTGAATGGGCTGATGGGTTCAGCGTGCGTTTTGGATTGTTCCATGTGGACTTCTCTGAGGCAGAGCGAACTCGAGCCATATACCGCTCTGGACAGGAGTACGCAAAGATCATCATGAAGCACAGATCTCAGACCAGTCCAGGTTTGCCCTCATGATGTACAATGAAGAAAACTTGCCATGTTTCACTTTTCCAGACATTCATAATAAATTAGCAGTTTATGCATACACATTTTGGCTGTTTCCTTATTTGATGTGCCAGAGATACTCCAGACCTGGGTCAAATAAGTATTTGAAATACTTCTCAAAGTTTGTTTTAGTCAAGCTTAAGTGCCAGATAGGTGGGGTTTGCCTTTTAGTACAATCCTGCTCTTGTTCTTTGATCATTCACAGAATAGTATTTTGGTAGCTTTCAGACAACAGTCTCTGATTGGATGCATTTGGACTGGTGCTAAATATCAATACATGTGACAAACTCCACCCATCTGGCTGTTTAAGCAAGGCAAAACGAACGCTGCAAAACAAGAAAAGATTATGTGCAAATACTATTTGACCCACACACACATACATACACATTAGATTAACCAACCTAACACAGCTAAGCAAGTGGCACCTGCTTCATTATGGAACCAGATTTTAAAGCACTACCATTGTTTCTGAATGTCATTTCAATTCAGAAAATGTTTTGTGAAAAAACAAAACAACAAGTAAGCTTATTTGGTTGTCTTCACAAGAAAATCTGACTTTGGCAGGGGATGCGAGGACATGGCCAGAGAGTGTTAAGTTGATTCAACGGAATGGAAATTAGTATTCTATCCTGCCCAATTCCCAGTCAATCTGTACAAGGAGGTTTATGGAGAGGGGAGAATTCCCCACACAGTGGGCCAAGCCAGCTGTAAGCCTTCCAGACCAAGCTGCTGCTGCCAGCACAGAGGGCGGGGGGAGCGACGTGTGCGAGTGCTGCATGTGTGTCAGTAGAAATATCATGGTATCACTGTGGAAAAGAGCAGTTATTTGTGTGTACACGTGTGCACCTTATGCATGTACCTGTGCTGGCAGTCTATCTGCTTCTCTAACATCGTATCTCCCACTAAAGCCCCCTACAAGAGTCAGATGATCGCGCCTTTGATATTCAGCCCTCATGCTGAAACTGAAGACACAATACCTCGCATTGTCCTCTGTGGAGGTTTCAGGTTGACTGGGAGGTTGATATAAGACTATAAGAGGAAACCATACAGGTGGTGAGGCAGAGAGGGAGGGGCCATGCCAAGACACAGGGTTTGTAGTGATTATGCTCTGGGACATGATGGTATATTTGCTATTTACAGACAGCAAATTACATTGCATATTGATTTCTGTGGCTTCAGTGAATATAGATGTAACAGTACCTGAGGAGTGGAGATCTCCCTCCAAGAGAAGAAAACCACATGCAGAAGCAGTCTGGAAACCCAGTTAAGAAGTCTCCCAATTCATTTTAATAGTGCCTTTACTTAAAGTGAAAACCCTCTCAACGAGCTTATTGTGCAAAGTACCAAGACAAAGAAAAAGGCGTTTTTAGATGCTTATCAGTGTAAAAAAAAAGAAGAAATAAATAGCTCAGAACAACCCAAATAGAGTGGGAATAAAGGTCTAGATCAAAAGATGTCATGACCTCTTTCATGAAGCTAAGGAAATCTTTTAGTTTGTTTTTTGTACAATTTATGTTCTCTGCAATAACCAGCCTTATTGATCATTCTTTCTGTTATCTTAGCCTCCTATATTCGCAGAGAACACATAGCACCAAAAACACAAAACTGCCGTGCCATTTCACTTATCTCACTGGAAACGACCCAAATAAAAACATTAATTCCAGAGGAAATACAACGATCCACTCAAATGGTTATTATAAGGCTGTCAGGCTGGATAAAGCACACTTCGGTAGTCTCAGAAGGGATGCCAACTGAAAGCAACAGATGCCCTGCCACAGGAAGAGAGAGTGTAATGCCATTTGTGTGCCCCGGACAGCTGTGCAAACTCCCCACTGTGAGAGAGAACTGAGGGAACAAGGTGAAAAGCCTCCCTCGAGCCGTCTGTTGATTCTCCGCACATACTGTGGGTAAGGTAGGATTATTTATACGGACTGCTGAACAATGCACTGCAAAATCTACAAAGCCTGAGGTTTGGCTGCTGATTGTGAGAGCCAAGAGTGACATTATAGGGAGGAGAGCTGTTTGACTTTAGGCTAGATTAAGTGTGTCTAAAAGAGAGAGGGACATTGTTGACAATTTGTAATTTCCTTAGGTTCATGCTTTGTTACATGCCAAACTAAATGAACTTGATTTTTTTCCCTTCACATCAGTGATATGATGAGGAAAACAGGAGCACAGATGTTGATGTTGCCTTTTTGTAAGCCTACACTGCCACCTTGTGGTATTAAAGGGGACTGCAGGTTTGAATGCTAAATGTACAGCTCAGTGTAAACTGTACTGTAGCATTAAACAATATGGCGTGACACGATGTGGTGTTTTGATTAATAAAACGCATCCTATTGCTGTAACAATAACCAACTTAAGCAGCTCCCTAACCACAATACATCACGGATTAAACACAATTAATATTTATGCTCCGATGTGAAGGAAAATGTCATTTATATTCTGTGTTGGGAGACTTTGTTTGCATTAATAAGCACGGTGTATCGTGACATCCAGTTGGCTGTGCATATTGTTTTCAACAGATGTGAATAATGCCCTTGTGGCCCTCCTCCATCTATGTCAAGCTGAGTGAGTTTCTCCTTTGTCTTATGATGAATAACAAGCTATTGTGGAGCCATGAATAATGCCACTGCTGCCAGTATTAGAACTTCTCCGCAGACCGTTTTAAACACAAAGTTGAACCACATCCCACCCAGTTTCGACACTTGACTTATGAAGTCAGGTTCGTCCGATATCTGTGGCTCTGCCAGAGGCTGCTGGTGATCTTTTAGTCCCTGCAGAGTTATGGATTTAATTATAACAATATGTGATGGAGCACAAAACACCCCGAGTTACTTAACAAATAAAATATGCAGAGAAACTTGTGCGAGAGGATAACTTTCACTTAAAATCAAGCACACTCTCACTAAAAACCGAATTCATTTTGTCAAAACAGGAAAAACAACAATTCAAAATTCTGCAGTGTCTCAGATTCCTATTTCAGAGACAAAATCAGAGCTAAAAGCAATACTGGACCTTGTTTCCCATGATTCATTGGGGCAACCCAACTCAATCACGGGCAAGTGAATTCCCACCCAGGAGTTGATTAGTAATTCCACCAACTGTCTCTCAATATTGATGGATTTCATCTTCCTGTGTGACTGGCTAGAAGCAGCTGCACGGGTGAAAGAACCACCACTGCTGTTGAATTGATTGAATGAAATATGAGTAAGAAGTTACTCTGCTCTTAGTGAATGTCGAAATTAGCCATTTGTGAGAACTGAGGAATAATATGTGCCTATTGCAGGTTGGAAAGCTTAAAACATTAATTAGCATTTAAATAATTCACTGTTCCAGTCTCTTTAATAGCCCAACTACGAATATTCAACTTCAATTCATTACAGGGGGCAGAATTTATTCTGATTAGGCTGTGATGTAGAAAGTCACCGAAGAAACCATTTCTAAATGTGCTTTCCAATTAAGCACCAAATATATCATGTGTATAGATAAGTTGCTTTTGACAATGAATTAGTACGTTTAATTGTAACATTCAATCACGTTCGCTGGCGGAGATTTGCCCCGAGGAACATTCTGGCAAATTACCAAGGGAGGCCCATTTGTATTTGACCAAACTTAACTCGTTATATTTTGACAGGCACTATGAAATATTCAACAACTGAGAAACTCATTTACTTATTATAAATTAACTGAATCATTTAGCTGCTAATAAACTATCTTCATCGTGAATTGTACAAAAAAATCCTGATCTTGTGTATTGGTGCAGTGCTTACAGGTACAAAGGGTATGACTTCTGGCAAATAATTACCTTTTCTATTTACTGATTACCTTCATATGCATATTCCCAGGGGAAACGGTGTAATTAGATTGTTGCCTCAATATCCAGATGAAGAGATGCCAGCCACCCGCTCCTCCTCTACAGCACTGATAGCTCGCTTTTCCCTCTATCTGAATATCTCTCCGCTCTCAGTCCTTCCCTCTCCTGCTTTGTCTGGCTCTCTCAGTCAGCTGCTGAGGGACCCATGAGAGGCCCAGACCGCCACTCAGGCTGTCTTCTGTCTTTCTCTCTGCTCTCTCTCTCTCTCTCTTTCACTCACTCTCTCTAGCTCATCATCTTCCCCTCTCCTAATCGCATTGCTCATTTTCCATTGACAAGAGAGTATGAGGAGAGAGGGGGAAAAAAAACAGCACAAACTTTCTAAATCCCATTGACCTACTTCGCCAGACATTTCACTGGGAATTCATATTAGTGCAAAAGAGTTAGAAGAAGAAATGTTTTCTCATTTTTTTCCCCCTCCATCTTCCTCACAACTCCACCCCCTCCCTCTGCTTCTCTTTCAGCTAGAAGCCATTTTCTTCACATCCCCAATTTGATCCTGTATGCGCACTACAGTACATTATACAAGAGGATAAACGCTTTACCGCGGCATAACCAATGCTCTGGAGCTCTGTCGCCACTTTTGTCAGTGGCGTAAAAAGCGTGACATCGGACTTAAACAGCGCTTTGGACGGCCTCGTCTTTGATTGGTGAATTTGGTGGAGGAGCCGCGATTGAAGGGGATGAATATCGCCGGGCCTCCAAGACAGGAAGTGGAATTATGACAGACCCATACAGAGAACTGAAGCAGAGAGAAGAAAAGGGAATAAAAAGAGGAAAAAGGCAATTCAAATCTTTTCTTTTAACTCCCTCCCCGAGGGACTGGAGATGACCCCGCTAACGACTGTTGAAGTTCCAACTCCCTTGAGTCTGATGGCGCTGCATGATGGGAGGGGGTTCACAGACCCGCCTGAAAAATTGAAAGCTCCTAGAATATTCAGCTAACCCCGTGCGCACAGTGGGTGGGGTGTGCGGGGCACGTGCAGAGATTGGTATTCAGGGTGTGTGTGTGTGTGTGGTGGGTAAGCCCAGCGGGGGTGGTGAGAAAGACCCCCTCCCCACTCCCGCGTGTGTGTGTGTATGTGTGTGTGTGTAAGGTGGCCAATGAGCCGAGCGTCGTCTCTCCTGGGGACAGCGGTAGGAGTATGAATGTGAGTGAACATAAGTGAGAGAGAGAGAGAGAATTTATGGAGCCTTTTACAAGAGGCTCAGAATCAGAAGAGAATATACTGTGGTGGCGGTGTAGTTATCAGGCCCGGATCCAAGCAGAGAGACTAATGACATGGATATAACCTCATGCTCCCAATATGCAAACACAGCCCCAACAAAGGAAAAGTGAACAATTCATCTGCTCTAAAACTCTCCCGAAACTCTCCATGAAACAGAGTGACAGTGGGTACCAGGTATTATCTGTTCACAAATACTAAGAGGGATGCAAGGAGCAACATTCTCTTTTGGCCTTTGCTGTGCTTCATTTATTAAGATGTTTCAATTAAAGGAGAGGTAGTTTAGGGGCAAGGCTCGGAGCAGTATCTCCCATATTAAAGACATCAGACTTTTTTGAGAGTGCACCGTTTCCTCAAAGTTTCAAAGGGGAAAGGCTCTCTCTCTGCTGTCCAACCACCTGCTGTGGACCGGGCCTCTTCTCCGGCCGGTGGCTCCCCGTGCAGGGAAACTCTTCGGCGTATCTTGAACGGTTTCGAGGAGAAGCGGAGCGGGCGGACGGACGCGCGGGGCGGGGAGCAACAGTGCGCGCGGACTAATTAACTCTAAGTGTTGTAAGACATGCTCCCTTCTCACCCGCGTTGTCACTCAGGGTTTGAGTGGCGCTAATGAGAGAATTATCTAGCCCCGGACCCTGGTAATGCATTCAAATGAACACCAGCTGACCTGACCTATGAGATGGCTTTTTAATCTCACCACTTAATACCAATCAGACCTGCTTTCACATGTGCCCACATCGGGAGGGCCCCTCTGCTCCAAACGCCGCCGTCCATGTTTTTTTTTTTTTTTTTGCTGTTGATCTAAGGGAGAGCGTTAATTGTCTTGGATGACTTGAGGGCCTCTGCCGATATTATGCAGAGAACCTCAGGTGTGCGGGATGAAACAGGTGGATAGGGCTTCTAAAGTGTTCGCCACGCATCAAAGTGAAAGGGGTGTTTGTGGATGTTTGTGTGAGTGTGTAAAGTGCGTGTGTGTGTGTAAGGGTGTGTGTAAGCCCCTTATCATGAGCACCCAGTTGAGGATTAGGAAGGTTAATAAGGTCATGAGTTTGCAACAAAAGTCTGTGACATACAATAGAGCTTTGGCATTGTTGGATTACCATAATCATCGTCCTTTGGTGCCCAAACCTGTGACTCAATTGTTGTGCACACAGTGTTTTCAGATGCAATACAAACGTTCTGCAGGGGGCGGGTGGGGGAAATTTAATAATTACCTGCTGGCATTACCAATTTAAGCATTCATACTTGAGCAAATAAGCCTGTGTTTCTAATTGGATAAAGGTATTGTCGGTTTGTTGTCTAGCGAGCTTACTGTGATGGTTTGTTCCAGCCAGACGGCATTGAACTTGGGCAACATGAGCAATAAGCCCCTTCAAGTGTTTGGGCTGTAGCCGTTTTTGTTTTGCCAAGTGCTCGAGGTAAAAAATAGCAGATCAGCCAGAGTTCAAGGCTGCTCGCAAAATGGTTTGTGCGTTTCAATGCCTTTTGGGGAGACTTTTATTGTTATAAATCTTGTGGCGTATTTGGAGCGTGTGTGTTTGAGTGACTGTGTTGGTGTGTGCCAGGGAGTCTGACTGAGGCTTGGGCAGAGCATGTGTTAACTTGTGAATGAAAGTTGTGAAGGTAATCACAGCTTCCTGGCCGCATCGCACACTTTAGAGTGAGAGTGTGGAGGGATAGAGAAGAAAAAAGATTGAAGAGTCTAATGTGCAAGGTCCTTCCACCTCCCCCAACTCATTAAAGTCTATATTTTTATATTGTTCACAAGTAGTCAGGATTGGACTGAATGAGGCCCAATTAAGAGGGATTTAATAGGATTTGCTTATTGCTGATTCAAGGAGCTGCTTGCTATACCTTAGCCAATTCACTCTGCAATTCACTCTGCACTCTGCAATGTATGTTTTCCAGTTGCAGTTTTAACTGAACAATGAACCCTTTGGAGAGTGTTGTCATCTAGAAGGAACTGGTGAAAGATGGTATGCTGAAACTGCGATAATGGCTGGATTAGATGCATATAATCATTATGCTGGCCTCTTTTGTTTTGCAGAGGGCTTTTTATGCTCAGGCACATTTGTTCTTATTTGTCAGCTTTGCACAAATAGACACACAATACCCTTGTTTCCACTGTTTTGGATCAATGCATGCTGTATTTTAACTGCTTTGTATGTGTGGTCAAACCTATTACAGTGTTTGGGGATATATTCCTCTAAGTATGGTGGGTGAAAAACTTTTGCAGGATGACTAACACACAGACACACACACACAATATTCAGTTGCATGTTATTAGGTGGCGTGCATTGTACAGCACATGTTTACATGCCACCGGCTGACAGCTAATTGTACAGTAGACAATAAAGATCAGTTGGTGCGTTGTGTCAAGGTTTTGTGTGGCAAGAGTTGCAGCTTTTGTCTCTATCTCAGCCCACAGGCCCATTGTCATGCAGGCGCTCAGGTAACAGGCCAAGTCGTCACTCATCCGCCTGACGGCCGCTGCTATCTGCCCTGACGGTGACTGATGATGGGAGTGTGAGCGAGTGTGTGTGTTGGCGCTAGAGCGTGTGTCATACCGAGGGGGGTCCGTGGCAGGCAGGCAGTGAGGGAGGTGAGATGGATCCCACCCTGGCTGGGGGCTCTGCTGGAGGCCGGGGGGGGGGGCGGGGGGGCAGCGCCCGTGAGCAACACGGGGGCAGCGGGCACACCGACCAACCAAGGACGACAGCGCTGACGAGATGGATCAGCTGTCACATGGGCAGCGGACACTGAAAAGAATTGGTAAGGTGTTGTCTCTTGGAGTCTGCTAGTTGGTTTTGTTTGGTTGTACGGCATGGACTGACAAAAAAGATGTGACAGGCTTAATCCTGTCCCTGCAGAAAATACACCAGGAGGTTGGAAGAATTCATTATTTTCTATTTTTGTGACTGCACTACTCATACACAGCTTCATTATCACTCAAAAATGACACAGATTCTCCTCTGAGGGTCATTTTAGTAATATAGAGATTAAAAAGCAGAGAGATGGTGTGAGTGGCCAGCGCTTCTTTCTGACCACAGTGACTCAAGGCCCTCTAAGTAGACATACATACACACACACACACACACACACACACACACCTGCAAAAAGCAGTGCAGTGGACCATTTAAAAGAGCTCTTAGGACAATGAGATGTATCGTTTTACATCAGAATCAGCACAATAGACAGTATTTTGTCAGGTTAAGTATTTGACAAAGACTGAAGAAGTGCAAAATCCATGAGGGGATGGCATGTGTGCTTCATGCGTGCATGTATGCGCATATGCGCAGACCCAAGCATGTGCATGCGTATGCATGTGTGCGCATGTGGACATGAGTGTGTGTGTTCTCATGCGTCCGCTGTCCGAGAAGATCAATGCGTCCCCGTCGATGTTGTCTTGCCCTCCGCACGTGAAGTGAATGGAGGGGGAGGAGGAGGAAAAAAAGCAGGAGGCGGGTGGGAGGAGAGTGGGAAGAGAGGCGCGCACTAAATGGATGCGAGGCAAATGGCACCAGAGGACATAGGAATCAATTTACCTTATTGAAACAAATGAGAGCAGCTCAGCCCTGCCGCAGTGTTTTTTTGGCCGCCCCCATTGTTATTGTAATTAACCCTCCCAACCCAAATCCCTGACCTCCCCTCTACAAACACAGCCAACCCCCAGAAACCTCCGTCCACGCCTGCCTGGGGTCCCTTTTACCCTAATGAAAAAGCCCCGGAGGTGCCCAGGTAAACATGTAGGTGCTGTAATGGTGATTCATGGCCCTGGGTGACATGCTAAAAGGCACGGGAGATGTGCCTAGGAAAGCATTTAGGAAAGGGTATTCCATGTATGCAGGCCAACCCCCACACCCCAATACTAACACACACACACACACACAACCACCACCTGTAATGACTTACGGTCATTCCCTACTCCCAGCACGCTCTCATGTTTATAAACCCCACCCCCTCCCCACATTCATGGAATCTCAATAACCAAAATGGACTTCATATATCGTCGGAATGACCTCAGAGGAAAGTGGCCAGCGAAATGCTTATTTCATATAGTGATGCGTGACGTCCTATTGAGGATTTGCCATTCTTTCGTTTAAGGGGAGGCCACATTGATGCCTGAGCTCTAATTCCCCAGTGTGGCATGGGCATTGTGTAGGGGTCTTGGGGGATGGATCAATAGCTAAAGGAGAGCGATGGGGTCACGGTAGAATCAATGCGCTGGACAAACGACCTCCAGCTGCCGCCCGTGCCTTCCAAGCCGCTTGACACCTGAGGCGATCTTTACTGAAATGTCCTCTGCTGAAATGCCACAGGGCCACGGGCTGCTGAGCAGTCACTCATGCAGCGCTCCCAAATCAAGTGGTGTATGCAAACTGGGTCCGCTGTCATCCGCAGTGAAACGCCTTGGCTCGGCAGTACTACATAAACAAAACTCATGCACCTGAGAATGTCAATTACTTGGCGCCTGCCCCTTTCGATGGCCCCGTGCGTGATGGCCAAATTGGGATTAATTTGGGGAGGATGGGGGCCGGTGTAGAGGTGACACCGTGTCGTTCCGCCCCAAAGAGAGAGAGAAGCGGCTGTGGCGTGGAGAACGGGAGTGGCGGGCCGACTTGATTGTTCCCCTATTACCCTGCGCACCATTTTGCATAAGCGGCAAAAGGCGCTGATGAAAACAAGTGGCGGTTTCAGGTCGGAAGCAGACACCCAGAAAATGAGCTTTTTTTCCCCCTTCCCTTCTTACCCTTCCATTGGGCCGCATAATTCAGAGGAGCCATCTTGTGGAAATGTCAGCGTGTGATGGTGCCGGAGCAGGCAGCGTGACAGAATGCTGTAACGCCTCCCGGCCTGGGGCCCTCGCCACGCCGCCACGCCCGAGCCCGCCTGACCTTGCAGGTGCTGATGTATGCGGCCGCGTCGGCGTCAAAAAATGGACAGCGGATGCCTCTTCTTCCTCGAAGGTTTTCGCCACCGCCGGCGCAGCTTCTTCCCCCGCATCGGGTTCATGGAGAGGTGGCGCATATTTCAAAGAGAGGCTGTGTATTTTTATTTGCTTGAGGATATAGATTTCTTTGCTTTCCCTTTTTTCTCCCTTTCTTCTTTGAATAGAGGTCAATTCCCCACCGTGCATTCCCTTTATGCACCCACTCCCTATTCTTCATTCATCTTACCTGCTGACACATCTGACAACACGCTGCTGTATTATCATCCTCCCAACCCCCAGCTCTATACCTTCCACAACTACACAGGGCCAGCGCCACTCCTCCACCCCTTCTCTCTCTCCTTTAGAAAACTGATTATAAATGGTCAATTTGAAAATAGAGTCGAAAGTCCCCAAGGCTGCTTGCCTTGTCAAATTGAAAAGGCACAAGGACAAGTCAGTCGACTTGCCCCCTGTCCGCCGTCCTGATATTTCCGAGGCAGGCGTACGAGAGGGAACATAACAAATTCCCCCATGCGGCGGGCAAGGCGATGGCGAAGGATGACGAGCGAGGGTGGGGCGGGAGCGAGCCGAGGATCTTCAACATCTAGCCCTCAGCATTTATATCACAAGTCTCCACAAAGAGTCTATGGATCACTCCAGTGGGCCGGTGTTGGCAGTATCAGGAAAAGCCATGGGCTGTCACCGAGTATGTGCCTTTCATATTTCACCGCAGACAGCCTTCCCTTCTCCCGGCCTCACTCAAAGCAGCCTTTGAGGATAATATCTTCAAATCTCTCCTTGCCATGCTGAGAGGCTATTTTTAAATAGATATTTATTTCATTCTCTCAATTTCTCTTCCTCTCTCTCCCCTCTGTCCTGCAGGTATAGCTTTACCACTTGTGACTGTTGGAGGAATCGGCGCAAACCGGAGAAATGCTTGTGGCAAGGCTCGTATTTCTGTCAACACTATTCTACGAGTCTTTTGTTTTTCTCTCCATTTTCCTGTACCATTCTGTTTTTTTTAAAGGGGTAGCAGTCTTTTTTTTCCAGTTACAAACCAATATCCTCTCTTCACCCCTCTATGACGAACTTCATAGTACCAATACATACTGGCCCCCAAATATTAGACAGAAAGCTAAAAGCATTTCATTGGAGATAAAACCTTGAGGCTTCACAATACGCAGAAGCCTTGGTGGAAATGAGCTTCGACACATCACCCCATTATGCTGAGGTCATGGTCCCGTACACAGAGTGAATAAATACTTGATGTTATGAGAACGGTCATCCAGTCATCTGCAGTGACTTTTTGTGTTAACAATAAAGCCGCTCTCTGATTAATCATATTGGCGAGATGGAAAGTACCCTTTGATATAGTTTAGATGTCTATGGCGGCACGATCCGTCAGAGGAGACCTTGTAATCAGATGGGACGTGTGCTTTTTCCCCAACACGTATCGCCCCTCTCCTCAGAATACATTAAAGGAGCGTGAGCGACGGAATCATCAGATACGAGGAGGTGAATTGAAGTGGTCGTGAACCTAGTGTCAAACTCAAATAGCTGAATGGCGATAGATAAAACAAACAAGGAACGTGAACGGCTTGCAGAGGGAGGCAACGAGCGGCGTGCCGCACCGTCTCAAACTTTTACAGATAAGGGCCTCTAGTCCTGCATCGCAATTGGGCTATTATCGAGCCTGACCCTCGCTGAAGCTGTAACATATGACCTGAAATTTATGTATCGTGTGAACTTTCTCCCCACGTAGCGTGACATGACTTATGTTTCGCGGTGAATTGCGAGCTGTCCCGCTTTCCCCCTGGGTCCGCGGGCCTGACCCACAGCGGAAAAAGGATGGATGGAAATTTATGTGCTATGACTTTCCCTTTGGGCTGAATGTTGCTATTAGCAATGTGACCACGCTTCAGGTTGAATACTGTGGGGATGGAATACACAGTGAGAGAATACACAATAAAGCTTGTTCACTCAAAAGCCTTTTACTCTTAGTCCTTCAAGGTGGGCCTCGCAAATTGACAGCTTTTCCGTCTGAAGCGATATTACTTTCATGTTTACCATTACAGACACGCCAATATTAGATAAAGACAAGACACTATCGACCTAATGCTTTATTATTCCCACTCCCCTTATTCCCCGACGATTGTTTCTTGCACAGTAAGCACATTTGAAGTTGTTGTCTGTTATTCTTTATCTTATTTCTTCCTTCTAACCACGGTTAAAAACAGTTTTTCCTATCTTCCCCTATTTCTGGGCTAAGCCGGGTCTTAGAGCTGCCCCTCCGTTTTACAGGGAGGCAGAAAATGCTTGGGTAAGCAGAGGAAGGATTCCTCCTCCGCTACTTCAGGTAGTCCCCTCCCTCCCTTTAGCTGAGATTTCTATCCCAGGCCCTTATTATCACCAAACAAGCACTTTTTGATGATGATAAGTAATAGCCCCATCCCTATGTGTAGGACTCGCTTCTCAGGGGAGTAAGGAAAGCATGCTGGTCATTTTTCTTGCCTGTTCGGCGTCCAACATTCCCTGGGAAAAAAGGGGCTGCATGGGGCTGTGTGCGATTCTGTGTTTGTGCAGCACTATTCACAATCGGAGGAATAAACACAACATTGTGAGAGTAATGCTTTTTGGCTTTTGTGGTGCATTTAACTGGTTCTGATTTTAAAACAAAGAGCATGCATTCTTCTACAATTCAGCATGCAAAAAAAAGTGGCTACCACACATTGTACTGCTGATCATAGAAAGAGATTTAGATTGATTCATGCCAAAAAACACAGCAATAGGATTCCACATTAGTTCAATTCATTGAAGTAAACCAGCAAAGTGAGGCATTTATTCATTTTTCTTTCCACTCAGTCACTGTATACCTTTCACATTACTGGGGAAAGGGAGTAATCTGAAATGGTCACAGAGGTTCACATTAAATATATCCGGGCATTATCCAACTTTACAATGAGACTGTCAAGCAATATGGATAATCCTAGTGATATATCCCGCGCTTGATTGTTTGGAGCAACAATGGCGGGGAAGGAACACATCAAGAAAGGGACTGACTTTGGGGTCAGTGCTTCCTGACAGAGGTTTTGTAGCCGCTAATAGGGTGGCTGGGTGACGGCGGTGGTTGGGGAAGGGGATGATAAGCTGCGGACAAAAGTGAAGATATCCTATGAAACGAGCGGACACAAATAAACAGCGTCTCGGGGGCCTCTAATCCTGCGGCCGCGCTCGACAGTGGCCTGTCAGAGTTGCGCGGACCAATTTGAATGCACAGCAGGGGGAACTCCCCTCTCTTCAATTTGGCGGGGCATCTTGTTTATTTCCTGCCATAACTGCGCCTCGCCGCCAAACACACCACACCACAACACACCACCCCACGGAAAATCTGTAATTCAGTTGGTTTTGCGAGACAGTTTGATATTATAGTCTGCTGAGGGAGAGGAGGAAAATGAGGAGGAGGGAGAGGGAGGGGGAAAGAGAGAGAGAGAGAGAGAGAGAGAGATTGGGGGGGGGATGGAAATGAAAATGATGAAATTGATACAATAGGGGCCATGCTAAAGAGAGCTGGAATATATAGTAAAATAAATAGGATAAAAGATTAGGGATGAAAGGGGAAGAGCGCCTGCCAGACACAACAGGTTTTTGCATTAGAGAGGGGGAAGTTGAAGGTGTGGGTCTTGTGGACAGGATGTTCCTTTGTTGGCTCGCTGGCTATAAAAGCTCCGAGGCCTTGGGCGTGGTGTGCCAAGTATGCCACTCAACGGCAGTGGTATTCAAAGCAGGTGTCCAGACCAATATATCAACAGCTCTGTCCCCGAGCCAACACAGCCTTTGTGGCGAGATGCGACTTGAGAGGAGAAGAAATGCCGTTGGTTCATGCATACAATCCTATCTCGGGCGAATTGGTAATGTTCTCTGAGAATATCATTTATATTCATGGGGACATTAAGATCTCTACGGTCAAGATTCAATTTTTGCTGCCATAGATGTCCCCGATCGACAGAAATTCCAATAGACTAACAAATAGGTGACAAATATTTTCTGAATCTAGCCGGCTGAAAAGATTACAGAAAGCCTTGTTGGTAGAATTGGTGCGCATATGTTTAAATCTACTTCCTACATTCACTTTGCCTCTTGGGAGCATTTTCAAAACACAAAAAGGGGAGAAGCCTGTTAAGAGCAACGTCTGTGGTCTAAATATATAGCTATTGAGTGTGTGGTCACATAAAGGTGGTGGCTCTCCCCCCTCCTAGTGGCTGTCACAGTGAATCCCTGAGCTGCCACTGAGCAGCCTGACCTTTGGCTCTGCCTTTTAGTGCATTGATCTGCCGGTCACTTTGAGCCAAGATGGCTTCCCTCCTCGCGCCCGCTCCATTCCAGTTAACCTGAGCAGACTGGGTGACCGCCCGGGCCCTTGAACTGTGACCTCTGGCGCCTACGCGGCTCTGCGCTCCACCCTGTCAGAATTATTGCTTCTTCAAACGTCTTAAATAATAACGTATTCAGTAAAAGGGAGAGAGGCCGTTCTTCCTAGCGGGACGCACAGGGTCATGCGTTCTAATTTTAGGTGCAGTGTTAATTGCGGCCCTCTCAACTGTCCTCCCTGCCACCTCTGACAAAAGCAGCATTCATGGCCAGCGCTGCTAGGCGGGCTGGCGGAGAGCCCGCTGTGCCAGTTGTTCCTGACACCTCCTTGGCAGCGGCAGGCCGACTCTGGCAGAGGTGCCCGCTAATGCCTGTCTGTCTGTCTGATGCTGCCTCGCCAATGTGCGTGTTCTATAAGCGTACATTTCGCATGCTCTCGTCCGGGTATGCATTACATGTCACGCTGGTCCCCCGGTTCGATTTCAAAAGCAAGTTGCGTAGAATTACAGCGGTGACAGGCCCCAAGAAGTGCGCTGTAATTTCCAGATAAGGCTGATCTGATCGAGGCTCAGCGTGCGGAAAACAAAAAACGGAACAGATTCGGTGCAGCCCATAAAACATTGGGGCTGTCTTGATGTAAGTGAGGACATTTTGTCACTCGAAGGCCTGGGAGTTCACCTCTGAGTCGGGGGCTCGCGAACACGCTCCCCGCGAAGGCAGCGAAGGCAGCGGAGGCGCGGCACGTGCAGCACAAAGCAATTCAGCATTCTAACGCCCTGTCACCAGGCTCGCATTTCAACCATTCTTTATTCTCTGCCACAGTTCCAGCAGGGTGTAAATTGTGCCGGGCTGTAATTAATCCATGTCAGGTCAGAAAAGAAGAGGAAAAAAACCAAAGAAAACGAGCTGAAGTATGAGGTGCCTTTGATGATGCAATCCCCCCCCCCCCCCCCCCCCTCTGCGCTATATTGTTTTGCATTCACGAGGAAAATCTGGGACCCCCAAGGAGCCGGGGCCCTCCTACAGTACTTTCATGTTTCTAATGCCTGCTAAAGCTCCATTTGTCCCATTGTACTCCTTCACCAGTATGGGACAGAGCTAGCCTTCTCAGGGGGTAGAACAATGGACTTATTACAGTGATAAAAAAATATATCTTCAAAAGACACCGCACACTGCTGTGCTCATATATGTGTGACCACAGTATAACCCCAATTTCCACCGGCATCGTCAAATCAGGGGTGTGGAATTGATCGAAATTAAAATGTACGATCCATACAGAAAATACGACATGCTACAAAAATGTTCCGGTGCAAAGTCACAATGTTTGGAGAAGAAAAACTTTGACAATTAATTTTCAGGTTTAATGGAGGTGAAAAGGTTGGTTACACTCCCCCCCTTTGGTGATATAATAATGATAGTTAATCTCATTCAATAGCTGGCTTTTGAATTAGCTTGATCAGAAGTGCTGCTGTCAATCAAGTTGATAAACAGTTGCATTTGAGAAGGGGAGACGGCTCATCCTGAATGGGAGTGGTAGTTCTTGCTAACATGAGTGACAATTTTGTCGGTTGGGTGCCTTAGTCTTAATTTAATTTTAGTCTTAGTGAAACCTGCCCTGTAGAAAACCTAATAATATATAATATACAACTACAGCACCGTTCTGTAGGTCTCACCACATCTCACTACCCCAACCAATGAAAAGAGCATGTGGACTCGGACTGCCTTAATGAATCGATTAGAGGTGAAGCAGCTCCAATCAGATTGATTTGGCAGAGGGAGTGAAGAAGAAACACCGTTCATTTCTATCAAGTGCACCACAGGGAAAAGACTATAAATGTAAACATAGGGTTGAAATAAAGCCCATACATGAGGATTTGTTTTTCCATCACCTGACTCCCTCTTACTGTTGTTCAGCTCACTCCATCTAACTTTCTGAATCTACTTTTAAGGCTAAAAAAAAAAAACTAGGAGCTCCCTGGAGTCTCCTATACCCGGTCCCCTCTCTAGTTGAATGTCTTTGTGTACTCAGCATGGTTGGCCCATACATAATATACACTTGAATCAGCAAAGGCTTCAGATAAAAAATAAATCTATATCATGCTGAGTCCAAATCATCAAGGAAAACCTGACATGAAACTTCTGCAACCAAAGATGTGAGATGAGTTAAGTACTCTGAAGGGGCCTGTTCTTTTCTTCTTCTCCTCCTTTTTTTTTCTTCTTCTTCTTCACAAGTTTCGCTTCATTATTACTTCTGCTGAACATCTCTTGACTTAGTCTGGTGAACAGAGAGATGAGTAGGGGGGAATTTAAGTCTACTGGGGTGGGGGGGGAGAGAGAGAGAGAGAGAGAGAGAGAGAGAGAGAGAGAAACGAGCACAGCAACCCACGGCGCAGAAACTTTTTTCAGGCTCCATTTAAACTTTGAACAGATACCCTAATGTGTTTTACTCCAGACTCTCAAAGGATGAGGGATTTTTGGTTTCAGTTCCTGCCCCCGTGCTCATTTAGGCCTTATTAATCTAATTACTTGCCCAATTGTACATATTTAACATCGCCCTGGTTCTCTCCCAACTCGACTATACGAAGATGCTCGACGAACTCAGCTGGCTATACCTTTATAAGGAAAATTGCTGAAGCTTGCAGATAGAGAAAAAAAAAAAGCTAAATGGCTGCAATTCATCACACGATTACACCAATTATGTCGCTGGAATTTGGACGGGCTCGGATCACGGACCTCTCCGTCTGGGATTCCTGGCAGCCAATCCCATGCGCACACAAGTCCGAGATACCGGGGCCCATTTATCTACCTTTGGGGAAGTCTGAGCCAATATTAATGCCCCGACCATGATTCCCCATCATCTGCTTCACCCGGTTGGTGACACTAGCGGTTTACACATAGGTTATTAATGGTCTATAAATATTCACTCTATGTTTAGTGGGACTTTGTGGTGGCCATTAGCGGAAGAGGTTTGTGTCGGGCGGGGAGGCGGACGGGAGTTTTTTATTTCTTGACGTGACAGTGCGATGGCGGGGCTAACCTTGGGGATCTGGCCTGATGGGGGATTGGACCTTGGTTTGAGGCACCACTTTTATTCTCCGGCTTTTCACGACTAGTGAGGCAGTGAATGATGAGCTGCATGCTTCAGACCCCTCATTCGTATCTTCCCAAAATACAAGGTTAGGGAGGGAAGGAAGGCCCCCCACCCCGCCCCACCCTACTCCCCCCAGTCACACACACACACACACTCCTACACCCCTTCCTACAACAAAACAAATCCATCAAAACCTAAATAAACTTCCCTCCCTGCAAAAAACATTTTTCTATACAAATACCAAAGATGAAGCAAAAAGAAAAGAGAAGAGAAATTAAACTACATTGTGAAAAATGAGTCAGCTGTCTCCCTCTGCATATTTCTTTTTTTCCTCTCTACAAGTGAGCAGCAACCGGATCTGCACAAATCCAAATGCAATCAGACAGCTTCCTGGAACAAGCGCAGCGCTACATACACCTTGCTCACCATGGATTAAATTGCCATTGACAAAGTCTTGTCGTTGCTACTCCTTTCTGGATATGATTTGAATTGGATTCATGTAGACTCTTCTGACACAAGGAAACGGAGACAGGAGAAAGGAAGAACCAGAGACGCAGAAGGAGAGGAGAGGTAAAAAACAAGGGAAACAGAAAGACAAGGGGGGCAATCAGAGAGAGAGAGAGAGAGAGAGACGGAGAAGGTGGGAATGAGAGACGGAGAGAGATAAAAAAAAAAAAAGGAAATCAGAAAAAGGGGTCGAGCCAGTTAGAGACAGAGACAGAAGAAGAGAAAGGGGTAAAAGAGAGAGAGCGCTTGTCTGACTGTTTCACAGGTTCATTCTGATGCATGGAGACAGACAGGAGAATAGATTGGTAGCCTTGGGTGGATAAGGACAGAACCATTCCCCAGAGAGATGGATTAGACGAGGGAGTGGAAATAAATGATCGCAGATTTTAATGGCCTTTTGGCTTGCTGTGGCCCCCCCTTTCCCATTTCCGTCTGGGGGGAGTTTTACAGTGATGACATTTTCACATGCCAACTGTCTACCTTTTGCAGTTTAACTTCTCAAAAACAATCATCGCGGTGCTGCGGCGGGACAGGGGTCGAGGGAGTGCAGAAGGAGCGCGTCTGTCTTCCAATCACAGATGCATGGTGAGATAGAGGAAACGGACACCTGAGCTAGAATTACATGTAGTAGGTGACCTATACAAATCAGGATGTTTGTGCAATAGCTCGCCCCCGGAGGTCATTATAGAGTATAAGGAGAGTCTGACCTTTCCTTTATCTTTTACTAATACACACACACACACACACACACACACACACACAGGCACACACACACACAAACGCACATACACTCAACCATGCAAATGCACACAGACATATTAAATAAAGGTTTGGGTATACCAACTCAAAAGTGTGTTTCAAATTCAAAAGGTGAATCTCTTTAGTTGAAAGCTTTTTATTTGAAAGCCTCTTCAAATATCTCAACAGCAATGTTTACCATACTTTTTTAGATACATACATTTGTAGATATAATACTAAACCTATGGACTAGAGGGCCGTTTGAGTTTGTGTTACCGTAACTGAACCTTGTCCCTCATAAAAAATAGCAGGTGACAGACGGGTTAAAGTTACAGTGGGGGAAGACAAGCTAAAGAGGAAGCATGTGCTCCGTGTTTCAGAGTAAAGGGTGAATGGGGACAGACTTTAGACAACCTATGGCGAATGTACTGTATGTGACTATTGGCTGAACGGAGTCTGTTGTAAAAAGTGCATGGGCTAATATAGTAATGTCATAGTGCAAGGGGATAAACTTACACTACCACTCTTTGCCCTTCTACCACTGCCAGAAAACTTCACCTTTCCTGTCTTTGTGCAAAGAGGTGTTGAGCACATTGAACACAAATGACAAAAATAAATATTACCCTGGTCCGTGCTATGTCAAAATACAGCACCACATTAATCTTGGCAATTTAAACATTATATATATATGTATATTTAAAATACGAGGGAGCCTGCACATAAGTCAGGATAGTTGAATATTATACTTGGCCATTACTTTTTATGGAAATGTAGCCTTGGGTTGTGGAATAAAAAATGGGTCTCACTCTTAATTTCTGTTATGATAAGTTCCATACCTGATTGCCTCCATAAGAGGCAGATCTGTCTTCATAAGGCCTCGTGAGGCTCCTGACAACTATTTAGCTGTGCTAATCCATTTGTTTGATTTATTTCTTACAGTATGTGGGTAATGTCTTTTAAAGATCTAGCAGCTACAGAGAGATGAAGGAAAACCAATTGCCAACAGATAGCATCAAATTTCTGAGCATCTAATCATTCTTGCATATCTTCTTTTCCTCAGATTTCCTTTTGGTTAATAAATGAGAAGCCTTGATGAGCGGAAGAGATATGGATGCCATTCCACGCAACAGTATTGCACTCCCTCTACAAGATAGTGATTTTGCAGTTGCGATAAGCATCGTCTAAATAATGCAACGCACTACACAAAATAAATTGATGACATGAAACATAGCACGCCACTCCAGCAGCTTAAAAAACTATTCTCTGCCTGAGAAGAAGGCACAGAGGAAACAAAGCCAGTTCAGAACTAGGATAGGAGAATTTAATAAGCTTTCTTCCTCCAACAGTCTCTTCTCTCTCTTTCTTCCTCCATGCTCACCTTTCCTACCCTGACTAGCAGTTCCTTCCATCACTCTCTGACCTCTGACCTGTGGTGGGGCTAGTCGGGGGACCTGGCCGGCAGGTTGAGGCCGGGGCTGAGATGACTTTGGGGGGGCTCCAGCCTTATCCATCCGCGAGCATCCGTCACCGTCAGAATGACCACTACCGGCGCTCACTCTAGCATAAGGGAGAGAGGGGTTGGGTGGGGGGGAAGGGGGGGTGGAGGGGAGGGCAGGAGGGAGAGATAAAGACTGATGGGTAAGGGGCTGGTGCTCCTCTATCATCATTTCACAGGTCTGGGACTGTGAGACAGCAGCCTCTCACACTGGGAATCACTGCTGGTCTGGGAACGGATGGAGGGAGATCGTAAGAGAAGAAAGGTAGGATGCTAAAGGAAGGCGGAGCGCAATCAGTTTGGTTGGCTAGACTCCGCCACTTAAAAAGAACCACCGACTTCAGCCGGTGAGTGAATTGACAGTCTGATTGAAACTGTACACAATGGCATTTGAGAGCCACTTGAATGGAAATGTATGTGGAATGCTAAGTTGCCTACTGAGATGCTGGGTGGCTTCCATCAGTTCCTTTGCGCAATTTCTGTGCAAATACATGCAAATAGAACTCAGTAAATACATGCATATACATTGTACACAAATGTGGAGACTTATCCTGTGAGAAATATAATGTAGAGCAAAATACAGACACATGCACACACACACAAACACATAGAAATGCGAGTACACTTTACTCAGCCACACACAAATAAGCTCTCTCTCCCTTGAGTAAATACACAACCGCACATTTGAGAGTGTACACACGTAAATGTACACACATGTGCACACACACACACACACAGGTGCACATGCTCACACAGTCATGTGCACACACACAAACGTGCGTACACACAGATTAGGCTACTGCTGGGACTGAGGAAAATGGCTTTAGGGGACCCAGGGCAGCGGCTGTGGTTCCCTGTCTCTGGCTTAGACACAGCCACGTCGATAACTAATCCTGACCTTTCCCCAGCCGCCAAATTGAAAAATAAGAATAAGAAAAAATAAAATAGATGGCGGATGCTATCGAGACGGCCTGTGCTGCTTCCTGCAGGTGTAGGAGGCGCTCCATCTAATGGATTGAGAGCAGGAGAGAGGAAGGGGAGAGGAAATAGGGATGGGTGTCGGGTCGGCCATATCTGCCTTTCGCAAGGTCCCTTCACATGAGCCGAGAGACTAATTCCATCCTTGGTTTGCCCCAGTCGCCCAATCCTAACCTGGAGGGCCAGTCATGGGGTGGATTGCAGTGGGGCAGGTTTTTTGGGGGGGAGTGTGGAAGGAGCGTGTCTGTCTTCCAATCACAGATGCATAGTGAGATAGGAGAAATGGACACCTGTGCTAGTATTACATGTAATAGGTGACCTATACAAATCGGGATGTTTGTGCAATAACTCACCCCCCTGGTTCATTATATGAAGGGAGTCTAACCTTTCCTTTATCCTGTGGTAATGCACACACACACACACACATACACACACACAGACTCCTTGCTCTGTCATACCTGTTAGAGCTCTAAATTACCTTCGCCACAACCATGGCGAGTGTTGCCAAGCATCTCGCTGTAGCGCATATATTTGGTTACATTACCCAACCACCCATGGTGTGGCACTGAGGAGGTGATGTGCTCTCTCTGGATTCCTAGATAGGCGACTTCATCAAAATACTTTGACCCCCTGTGAGTGTTGGATCTAACCATGTGTGTCCACCATCAGAATAATTGGCATATAGGCGCCATTACTGTCTTGTGGATAAGTGGGAAGTCCAAAATATATGCACTTTAGAATTTTAATAAGATATGGATGGGATTCTCATTGATCATGCACTTCGAACCGTCAAATTCATCATCTTGGGGACTGCAAATTACTTGGGGAATTTCTAAGCCATTTCACTGAACAATATAACCTTGAAAGAGAGTAAAATAACAACAAACTGGCATTTAAAATTACAAATGAAATTACCTTACTCGCTTACCCAGGTGAAACCAGACTCATTTTCCCATTCTGTCCACACAAAAGGAGAAAATATCATGTAGGGAATTTCTGTGCTGAATTTTGCAGAAGACTCATTCAGAAGTGCAAACACACTAACATGCACATGTACACTTAGAAGCACACAGAAAATACACACATACACAGAGACATGTGGATGACCAAAGAACGCTCATCCACCATGCCTCAAAGTATGCACACACACACATACACACGCACACACACGCACGCACACATACATGCACACACAGGGTTCCAGGGTGTCCAGATTGGCTGATACTCCACCAGGATCCACCAGGGGGAGTGGTAGTTTTGAGTCAATGAGGACTCGAAGGGAGCTTCCAAGTCTGCTCCAACTGAGTTGTATCATTTTTGCGGTGCTGGTGCTGTGTTGGGGCTCCAGCTCAGGTCAGTGCAGTGATTTGGGGGTCAGCTGGTTTGCTGTTCCCTAATTCCCTGTTGTTGGTGCTGCAGATAATAAGGTGCAAAGATCCGGTCCCGGGTCATTAGTCAGTCCTAATCCACCTCCACCAGCCAGTAGGACACAATGAGAGAGTGAATGAGAGGGAAACAGGAGGAAGGGTGCATTGTACACTTACATACAAATGGAAATACATGAGTGAAGGCGCTGTGCACACACACACATACATAAATGCAAAGCGTATGCACAGACATAGAAGCATGAACAGAAAAGTGCACACTGCCTGTTATGCAGATGCACCTGCTGGTATGCAGTAAACAAATGCGACAAAGCTGATAGATCAATATGCACACAATAGCATTCAGTGCTGTGGATAGTACAGAGAAGAGACAATTCTCTCTAAAATGATTGGTGCTGCACAGAAAACAGAAAGGAACAATATCATCTTCCCTTTCCTCATCCCCTCGTTCTGTCTGTTGGCAGATCAACAGGCTGTACCTGTAACTGCCTCTCGTTGCCAGGCGCTGGTGCGTCGAGCCACTGAAATGTGCCATGGCTTTTGATGCAAATAATACACGTTTGTAAGACTCATTAGTCACTCAGTGGGTAATGGTGCCAGACGGCGTCAGGAAAACAGGAAGGCCAGGTAGAAAAAAAAAAAAAAAGAATGAAGAGATTAAGGCCTTAACTTCTTACACAAAACACAAATGGACACATATAGAATCATACACAACCATGCACAACAATACATGCTCATAGACATACACACGCACACACACAGATAGACATGTGCATAAGATTTTAGGCCAAAAAGCTTGAGATAAACAACATGCAAACATGAGCATTGGAAGGCAAGCTTGCTAGTTTTCAGAGGAGAGAAGGAATGAAATGGTCTCCCTGGGGACAACCCTAAAAATTGCGCATTTATATGCTACAAATCTACTGGGTGAATCCAAAATAATTCAAGTAGTCTCCCTAGACAAGACAATGTGCTCTGAATTCATTTTCAACCATCAGACTGAAACTGGTAGCAGCTATCGTAAAGGAAAATAAGCAAGTGCTTCACATTGTTGTGTTTCACTTTCTCACCTATACGCTCTCATTTCACAAGGCTTTATTGCATTTAACTTCAGGTTTTAACACCCAGGTTGTTTGTTCAAAATGAGATTTTAAAAAAAAAATCCTATTAGGAATGATCCAATGAGGAATTAGATCAGTTTAAGATAAACTGACGTGGATTCTAATATTTTGCCTTTAAAACACACTTTTTATGAAAAGAAAAAAGTCCCTTGATTCCAGTTATAACATATTTAGAGTGACCACCTAATCCTTGGAATAATTTGGTTTCACTGACTCTTGAAATAAAGAGAAATCACATACACTTCTCACGCAGCCATGAAATTAATGCATTTCAATGGCAAAGATTTGTCCTCAGCATCCAACATTCAAATTCATGTGTTTTTTTTTTTCATTTGTAGCACAGAGGGAACAACAAACTTGCGTTTTAGGACCTTTATTGTTGTCTACCATTGGTTCACAGTGAGAGGTGAGATAAACATTGAGCCCAGTGGGTTGTTTTTGCAATTTATCCACTAAACTCTCTCTAACTTTGAAGTGACATTTTTGGAAAACCTTCCATCACATATTAGACATGGCAAGGGAAAAGATTTCATCAATTCAATTTGCATAATTTTCTTTCAAAGCAGGGATTCATTGGATAATAATGAATTGTCCAGTGACTAAACTGTTACTGGATGTCATGTTTAGAATACTGTTGATCATCATAGACAAATGAAGCCAAACCTGCTAAAGGGATATGATAAGAAACTAAACATAACCAAGCTTGTTTGCCTGTGCTGTCACTGAGTCTCACAAGGTTTGTCTGGCTGTGAGCTTTTCACATGCGGCCTATGTAGTGTAAGCCGATCCCTTCTAACCACCCAGTCTAAATTAGCTCAGCTCAGAAGGGTCGAAGGCAACAAGTCAGATGAAAAGAGATGCAACGTGGCCTGGTTCCAAACGCAATCCATTCTATACATTATCTCGCCTCCCTGGCCTTGTCAGAGAAGGTCACCGGAGTAGCGCCCTCCAGTGGTGAAGTGACAGCCATTTTCTGCTGCGTTTTAATTCTTTTTAATGGAATGTTTGCCTCCAGCTATCCACAGCATGCCTAATTAATCGGAGTAATTATTTGCTTAGGCAGACAAAGTGAGCGTTTTGTCTGTGTTCGGCAGTTTTCGACAGGGGAACATTGTGTCCGGATGAGGGCACGTGGAATGGAGCAGTATCGCCGGAGGAGAAAAGTGGGGATGACGACCCACGGATGAGGGAGCTTTTTTTTTTTTTTCTTCTTTGTGTGTGTGTGTGTGTGTGTGTGTGTGTGTGTGTGTGTGTGTGTGTGTTGGGGGGGGGCACTATGTCATCTTCCCTAAGATTTGGGAATATGGAGCCAGGCAAGTCTCGCAGTCTCTGGGCAGACACTAATTAACTATCCATGTCTTGACACCAAACTGTGGCTGCATGAGCTGCAATCAGCCATACTGAAGTTGAAATCCGATGTCAGAGATCCTTTTGAACTTTGCATGTTTTATGAGGGAATGAAAATGTTCAGACAGGAATGTGAATTTTCACAGTCTTATGAAAAGCCGAGGCAGACGGAGAGTTATCTTAAGATATGTGGAAAGGACAGAGCTGCTGCTTGGTGTTTGATTGACAGTGGGAAGAACAGAAAGACAAAAGCGGCGTCCAAATTGTGCTTGACCAGCTGAGTGAAGCGAAAACATCGACACACAAGCAAACACACGTACAATACACATATGCAAACACATGCACACAATGGGGCACTCACTCACACCCGCACACACACACACACATGCAAGGATACACACACACACACACACACACATATACACACACACCTACGAGCAGAAAGCGTGATAAAATAAGGCACTTAAGAAATCAAAGTGAGATGGGAGGGGCTTGGGAGAGAAGGACGCCAGGCAGGGGCAGAGGAGGACAGGAGTGTGTGTGTGTGTGTGTGTGTGTGTGGTTATCCCGTACACGTGCATGCATCGCTCCTCACCCACTTCAAACACTTTCCTTTGGCTCAATCACGGCAGTAAACATGATTGACGCACCCATATATCCCCGACCATTATACAACTTTATGTATCAATAATCAGAAATAAAGGCAGCATGAACTGTACATTTAGCAAATCTTAGCAGCCACATAAACGAGCAGTCACACACACACACAAACACACACGCACACACTAACACACGCACACTCCCTCTCCTGCCTATATTGAACGGGTCGGGTCCTTCGAGCACCCTAAATCTGTTCATCTGTCAAAGTGTCAGAGTCTATGCATCATCCCCTAGTCCTAGGAGCACACACACACACACACACACACACACACACACGAGACAGGGAGCATCTCTCAAAAGCAAAAGCAGAAGGCTTTACCATATTTTAAATGAAGGAGGCTTGCCGAGATATCAGATTGCTCTCCATCTTGGGGGAGACGGCTGCTGCTCTTGTGTTTGTGTGGGAGTAACAAAACATAACAAACTATTTCAGGGACCCTGTGGTGCCTTACGAGGCTGGATCTTAACACCAAACAGAAAATCAAAGGCATAAGACAGATTCACGCTTCCAAAGTAGTCAAAGTAATACTGATGATGCTGCGTAGAAGAAATATATTAACAGCCTCGTTCTATACTAACAAAACACTGAAGGTTTGAGTCGATTTTGAGGTGACTGTTTGGATCCTCGCAACCAAGCAGTTAATATACCGACAATATAAATGTAAATTTGCCTCTGAGGTACATACCGTTCTAAGTATAACAAGACTAGGTCAAAACCTAGTATATGGCTGGACAGTGTATGGGTGTGCCACGTGCCATGGCCGACCAATGGCCGGCATTGATGCTCCCGATCCAAGCCCCGGTCGCTCTGGTACCCATTTGTGCCGAAAACGCCGTTCGCCGGACACCCGGTGACGCATCGGCGTCGGGACCCCCGCCGAAATCTCGGCCGGATCACCGGGAACAAATCGGCGCCCAGCTATCGGCACCGACCGGAACCATGCCCCCGGGAAACTCCGGGAAGCGTCGGCAGTAAGCCCTCGGCGCGCCTAAACCTCCATGCTTGTCTGTGTCTCGCTCTCCGCCGACAGAACAGAGGGCTGTCAGGTGGGCTGAGCTCGCGCATATGCATCGAAATAAACAGCGATATGATATAATTGTATAGATTCTACTTTAGCTTCAGTTAGCTTCAGTTAGCTTCAGCTTACATGCATGATATTGGTCAGCCTGCTTACTGTGTGGGAGAAACGGGTTCCTGATCTCAGCGGAGAAACCAGATGGCGGAGAAAACGAAACTTAGGCTGCGGTCGAATTGTCTTTTTTGCTTAGGAAGGTTCCTAACTGAGTGAAATGACCCGGAAGTATCTAAGTGGCAGCCATGATAAGAGCTGTTCGAATTCTCTAAATGCTAAGGAAAGGTGCTTCAATGCTTCCTTACGTAGCTCCTTTAGCATAGGATACACTGGACCATCCTTTACGAAAGGAAAGGAGATAATGCTGTCCCACAATTCCTTGTGGCAGCAACATTTAAAGCGACGCACCATTTGGCCGTTCACGAAAACAAACGATCATGACCGACAAGGGACGCAGATCATCATGCAAGTTAGGGTTGCTTATTAAGCATTTTCCATCTTATGCCATAACTTGCTAATATGCTTATATGTTTTGAACTTTCAACAATATGTTAAACCCATAGAGGCGAACTATGAACTTTACGCTGCTGTCGTAAAATGATCAAAAGTGAAGTTAACGTTGTAGCGTAACCTATGCTCAGTTTGCATTAGTTATTTCTTCATTCTGAGCGTTGTTGTATTGCCAGCCTTTAGGAATATCATTAATTAATTTTACTTCAGTCACAGATGCTGAAACCCTTGCCTTAATAAAGGCCTGTATCAGCCATAACAACTTCAAAGCACAATCAAGTCAACATTTCAAGGTGTTTACTGAGTTGTGTGGTGGTTCTTAAGCTATTATATGCATAGGCTTATAATCAGATCATAATCAGCATATTAACCATAACAAAGAAGTCTGTCTTTCAAGAAAAAGGGATATGAGACGTTTTTAGCCAGATGATGTTTTTAATTCAACATGTTTGAAACTTAAGAATGATGATATGTACAGTAGTAGATTTGTAGGCCTAACATTTCATGCCTATCTTGCATGAATTTAACAAGCGTTTATAGGGCTGGCCCCGCTGTTGCGGTCCAGCCAAAAACGCACAGGAAAGTGTTACTTGAGGGGAATATCTCTTTCAACCTCCTGGAGAGGACTGATGCTGCTTGTGAGAAGAGCCTAATATCTCAGGCGCCTAAACAGTGCGTGGTTTAGGCGGCCATGAAGAACAAAACAGTTCTGAGAGCTGCAATTTCTGTACGGCGAACACGATGATGTCCTTGGTGTCATTGGTCTTCAAGCAACCCCACTTGAGGTACTTATGTGCTCGAATGCTACGAAGAGGTGCTCCACCGCCGGCGTTACCTATTCCTCAGAGGGCGGGATGCAAACGGGAACAGTGCGCTGCGTATGAATATGATTATGGTGTAGAAAAGGGCATGGCCTCCTCCATACAGGTAAGGACAGTCATAGATGCAAGCGTAAACAAAAACACATTCCCATGCTAGTTAGGAGGGGTAAAAGTCATTTGCAATATTACATTGTCAGTAGAATTGCAAAAACACGCGCACCTTCTGTCCCTCCCATCCTCTCTCTGTCCCTTTGTCTCTGTCTCCCTCACACACACACACACACACACACACACACAGATTCTGACGGCCATAACTCAAAGGTCATGGGAGCCCTGGAGCGTGTAGTATCTTACCACACCTCAGTGGTCCAACACAGCTCCCAGGTGAGAGGGGATGCTGTGGGCTCAGCATGCTGATGCAAGCACGTCTCCTAAAGAACAGAGCAGAGCAAGGTAATTTGTTTATGTGTGTCATTGTCTTTGATTGTGTGCAACCCTGTGCGTGCGTGCAATGCGTTTATGTGTCGAAGAACTGCAGGCTTTCGCACTCTTGCCAGGTGCCTTTCCGGAGCGGGACGGTGTCATGGCGGACGAAAAAAAACACAAGCGTCACCTAAGCGCTGCAATCTCTCTAATTGATCGCGGCGCTGTGCTTTCCCCCCGTATCGCCTGAGTCACCGGGCTTCTGCGCGTCGCCGCTCTGACAGCCGTCACCTTGGTCCGCGCAAACATCGGCCGGGAGACGTGCAGCAGAGGTCTGTCCCCCGAGATGCACGGCAGCGGAATTCAAAATGAATTTGTTCCGTTCAGCGTTAAACATCAATTAAAAGGAATGGTTTGGCCAAGATGACAATGGTTAAAAATATGCAAAAAGCAAAAATTAGGGTGACGAAAGATGATGGAATGGTTAGGACTCCCTGCCTCTGAAACCCCTAAAAAACATCCATCTTAACAAGTCATTTAGTCTCATATTCAGCCTTCAAATCATATTTTTCTTAAACCAATTCTGCCAATGAGGTGAGATAACTCCACTTGTCTCCAATGTAATTTCACTTGTTTCAGGAATTTTCTAGAAATGAGTGTCAGTATCTTGAAAAGTCAGAAACAAGGCAGATCACTGCACTACTATCAAGAAAATGACACTTGGTTCTACAAAATTCTTGAAACAAATTGATTTGCATTGGGAACAAGTGAAATTATCAAACCCCACTGGCATATTTGTTCACTTATTTTCAGAAAATTATGATTTTAGGACTCAATAATAGACTAAATGACGTGTTAAGATGGAGATGTTTTGCAGTGAGCTTCCACTGGCCTCAGATCACCTCACCCCAGAGCTTTCTTTTCTGTCTCCCCAACTCTGCCTCCCACTGTCTAAAGAATAAACACACTAAAGGTGACTAGACAGCCCACAATCCTTTTTAGGAAGAAAAAAAATTGTAGACAAGGTATACAGCAATTATGGAGAGAGCTATTAGGCAATTGGGTTGTAATAGGCCATTGGAAAGTTGTCCTTAAAGTTTTTCACAACCTTTACTTCTTCCCCGCTCTGCCTTTTTCTGTCTGTATTGCTCTTTTTCCTGCGTCTCTGAGGCGTGTCTGTCCAACTCTCTTACCTTATCCTCCCTCTGTTAACTCTCCCTCTCTCTCTCTGTCTCTCTCTCTCTCCCTCTGTCACACATACAGACATAATCATACTCTGTCCTGCTCTCACTTTCTCTCACTCCTTTCCTCTCTCCTTCACCACTTCCTCTCCCCTTGTGAATAGTAAGATGAGAGTGTGTGTTTGAGGGGGTGGGGTGGGGGGGGGTGGGAGGGGGGTTTAATGTCAGCCCAGGCCATGATCCGCTCTGAGGAGTTGATTTGCTGCGGCTCAGCGCCCCAGAGGCCGATTAGCATTCCGCCGCTAACTCCCCAACTCCCTCATACTGTACCGCGCACAACCGTATACGTCTGCCTCCGTCATCCCCCCCCCCCCCCCCCCCTCTCTCTCTCACTCCCTCGTTTTTTACTCAGACGGTCCTTCCTTGCCACCCCATGCCAATAATGAGCCCTACAAATATCACTGTCACACTCACTCCCAGTTGTCCCGGAGCAGCCCTATTGGATTTAGCAAAGTGCCTCGCCAGTATGGAGTAATTATCAGTCGGAAGAAACGGTCTTATTCCTTCCACCTCCGAGTGCGAGTTTTACTTATTGTGACTGTGTGGTAACTATTGGCTTACCCCCGGGACAATAGGCTCAGACAAGGGGCTGAACTTGTGGCCCTCTTAAAAGACTTGCCAGTCTCATTGGCATTGAGGCCCTGTCGCGGCTCCCGGGGTTTGGCGCTTTTCCTCTCACTCAATGAGACAGCTTTAATGATAGGTGTGCCAAGGCGGCGCAGTAACATCGATCGGAAAGAAATAACCAGATTAGTCCCTCATTGGGTCTGGGACTACGGATAAGCTGCCCTCCCCTTCAGGACTGGCCTATCCTCTCCAATTGGGTGTCAAGATGAATTGGACCTGATATCGAAAGATAAATGATAGCTGAGAGTTTCAGATGGAATTTCGACCGTCGGTGCCAACAGAAAGCAATGAAATAACAGTGAATTTGAACAGGTTGCCTTTGGATAAACACTGTACTTTTAAAGTGTATTGTCCACTGACATGTGTGAAGATTATTTTCCGTGTCGACATGGGTCACACTCCATTTTATTTTACTCACGGCACGGCACTAATGGGTGCTGTACGTACATCATCCTTATTTAGATAACACTCATCACAGAACTAATAGGACACTCCTCTGAAATTGACATGAATGAAGCTGATTGGGTGAAGTCCAAAAAGTGCATTTGTCTTCTAACTTGGGATATATCATTGCTTGAGCATGTGGCAATTCACAGGCAGTTATGCGAGACATATATCTAATGGGCAAATTGGCAAGGAGCGCTGCTTTATTGAACTAAAGCAGGAACAAACTTTAGGCTTATTGAATACACCCCAGGTGCTCAATAACCGTCAGACTCCATCAGATGACAGAAGCTCTCTATAGAGCAACAGAGATTAGGTTTCTTGACTTGAGCCTCTCCAGCTGAGAAAAAAAGATATACACCCGAGCAACGTTGAGGAGGGAGGTTTAATGGAAAATAAGATAAAGAAGAATGAAGAGAGAGTATATATTGGCATCTTATTGGCATCTCTCAGCATCTTTACACTTGCCCATTAGTGTGTCCTTTGACATGGTGAATAGGATGCACTGGCTCAGAGAAATAATCATAATAAAGAATACAAATTTACAAATGCCAAGTTCAAGGGAAAGTGCTCCATCATCAGCGCTGTCCCCCACCAGCCTCCTTGGGCAGGTGCAGTACGAGAGCGTCCCGGCATTCTGTGCTGGCATTAATTCACCTGAGCACTGTTGCTTTATTCTTTCATACATCAAAATAAGAAGAGAGTGTGTCTTTTTTGTCTGCAAGTGTATATTTACAAATGAGTGCTTTTAATTTAAAAGAATGACCCAATTCTTCTCTGGTGTCAAAGACATGATGACTAATGCTTTGCCTGGAGACTCGCTGCAAGTGATTGGTTTTCTATTGCATCAAAATCAGAGATTCATAGATCATGATAAAGTGGTGCGGCCGGGACAATGCTTCATTAATGACTAGGAGGGGACGCAGGCTCAGGAGTGTTTCTGAAGAAACACCTTTTTCTCATCTGCAGCTCAATACGGCTGTAAAATAAAGCCACTTTCATCCGCGCCGAAATTTGAAGCAAACGCAAGGTGAAGGGCAAATTTACAACAGAGACGGCAAACTTTTACTCATTAAGGGAATCTACACAAAGTATTTGCGGAGGAACAGTATTGTTTGGATAGGTATAAATGACCAGGGCTTAAATGAAGTCACTGCATGCCTTTTTGTGGACACTGGTGTTCATTTTATCTTTCCTCCAACTGCAGCGAGGCCTGAAGTCCTTGAGGCCGGCCCCCTTTGGCTCCATCTATGCCCCTCCTCTCTATGTGTCTTTAATAGAGATGCCGTCCCCGCTTCCTCCCCACCCCCCTTCCGATTCACAGCTCTATTTACAGTTCCTGCATGGCCCGGCCAAATCAGGGGCCCTCAAATTGGGTAGTTAAGGAGCTGCGGGCGGAGGAGCGCATTTTATCACCAGATATGCCCAGAAATCAATGCACCCTCTCCAATGGCTGTCTCTTTATGGACCGTCAGGGAAATATGAGTGGAAATGGAGAAGCGGGAGGGCAGTGATGTGATATGAGTGAAGGCCTTCATTTCTGAGTATCGCCTCCCTGTTCAAAACAGACATTAACACCAAGGGTCCCATTGGTTACAACCACAGTCTCTGAGTCCATTGTGTGCAGTCGTGCAAGATTTTGAACCTGATTACTGGACATAAAATAAGAAAAAGGAAAGTTTAAAAAGACGAGTTAAGCCAGGTGTTCTTGGGATGTCAGGGACAGCTTAGTGTACTATGGATGAACCACCTATAAAAGTATAGTGGGCAGGTGTGTATGCAGTGGGCTGGGCGATATTGATTCCATTATTATTAGGTGTTTGGGAACTCCTCTATAAGAGCCGTGTTCTGTGTGTTCATTGGTTGGTTGGTTTGTTCGTTCATTTGCTTGTTTCATATGTCCTTAGGGGAGCCCTGCATAAGGAAAATACAGTGTGCGCTCGTACACCAGACAATACGGTAGAAGTCACACAGGCATGAGCCAGCTTTAGCTTGGTGTGCAGTATTCACATACCAGGAAGCAGCTTGGTTATTTTCTAACTGCTAATTAAATATTTTGTTCAGTGATTCTCTTTACAACAGCACTGTGCTTCCACAACTCCACAACTTTGGCATGAACAGGTGGAGTTTTTAAAGTCAACAAAGTTTCACTCGCTCCAATAAATATAGCACTTGTTAGGTGCATTGCCACTGCCGAAGGGGGAAAATGCCATTGTTGTAGGCTCGTGTGCCAGTCACACTGACTCAATGGCAGTCTGGTCTTTATTTAGAGCGCTGTCTCTCTGGTTCAGACCCAAGGTCATTGCATCACACTATGGACGCTGGCTGCCAACAAAGTGGCCTATCAGTCATCAGCCTTAATGAATAGGGTGCAGTGTAAAAATAGATACAAAGAAAGGGAGTCAGAATGCAAGCTTTCACAGGCAACACAGGCATGGCCACTTGGCAACTTGCACTTCTGATTACTAGTCCACATAACTGTCTCTGCTCCTGACCAGAAGGTTTATCAACAAAGTGATATCCTTAGTTTATTTAGTGGTTATTTTAGTAACAATTTATTTTGCATCTGGAAACCAAGGGAGAAGGCCTATAGGTTATTCTAAGTAAGCTTAGGGTTAGGGTTAGCCTGGCCAAGTTTGATCTGCTGTAACTTGGATGTTACCCACCATTGTGTGTGTGAATAAAGTGTAAGAACCCCTCTCATATGGGAGGATGAACCTACAGCACAGTACAATTTTAATCACCATCAGTAATGCTCAAACTCTGAGATTTAGTTTGCAATTAACAAAGCATAGCCATGGCCTGTGACCCAGAGGAAAGACAAAATAAGTGCTTTGTACACCACTCTACTAAAGTAACATGGGCTCTGTTCAAAAGCTATTCAAATAGCAGCAGGGTATAAAGTAGCAATCAAGCCCACAGATTGTCTCAATTACGAAGATGAAACTCACAAAATTGGCACTGTCCTAAAATGAGGTACGCACCATAATCATTGTACTTAGCCAATGTCTGTCACTGCCCGTTTTTGGGTGACAAACAACAATGGAGTTAGGCTAATTGGGTGTTCAAAAAAGGTGAAAGCTGCACACAAACTTGAATAAAATATGTGTCTTTTTTTTTTTTTTCAACCTTTCTTTATCCAGGGAAATTTGAGCAGGCCTTCTCTTTTTCAGCAACACCATGCTTCACATTCACACAGTTACACACATACACACGTGGGAGCTTCCCAGTACAGCAGCAGTCTTCTCCTGTCGGCCACTGAGCAGCTCCACTGTAGCAGTTGGGGGTTAAGTTCCATGCTCAAGGGCACTTCAACAGTAGTTGGAAAGGAAGGGGGGAGAGAGTTTCTCATTCTTTTTCCCCAACCAGATTTTCCCAGCCGAACCAGGGATTCAAAAACAACTTTTAAGAAATTGTGTGTACACTACAGACCTCAACAGCCTTGCAATGTAACTGAAATATTAAATGCATGATGTTCTCCATGTTTTGTTAATGCATCCTGTGAGTACATGCAGTTCTAGAGATTTTCAAGTGTGATCAAGTTGCAGTAAGCTATTTTTTTGTTCAACACACTTAAGTGACTTGATTTGATTAAAAGTAGATATCACGGTGAAGAGTGGCTATTGTTTAAAATCATTTAATGGTAAATTATCTGAATTCTGGATGTTTTGAACTAATATTCCCTGTCACCTGCCTCCATGGACCGGGCATGTACTGAAATAGTGTCATTTGACAGTATTGTCGCTTCCTTTTGCCGAGCTCAAATTGGTCTTTAGTCTTTGGAGGTACAGGGTGGCAGATGGCCGGCCCCCTCGCCGAGCGGGTACGGGTTAGCATATCCACCAGCCCGGACTACCACACATGTTCCCCCAGTGCAATTAAGTCTACCTGACCCCTCAGAGCCCCCTGCATCAGCGGGGTGTTTCCGTCGCGTTTCTCCATGCAGATGCTAGCACCAGCGTGTCCTATGTGAAAGCCCTGGGCACGCGTGTCACACTGTGCACATATGGCCGCTCCGTGTCCAGCATGTTTAATAATGCTGACATGTTTTAGGAAATAATGTTAAGGCACGGCTGGAACGGCAGCAGGAGATCTAGACAGACTTGACCATCTGCATGACAAATAAAGCTGTTAAGGTTTTGGTGCTATGGTTTTGCGCTGTGTCCTTAGTATGTGCACAATGACAGCCATTGGTGATACTCTAATGGTGCAAGTCAGGAGATGTGTGGGCATGCAACAAGTAAAATAATGGTGTATTGCAAAGAACATGAATGAGAAATGGTATGTTCATTCTTACATTTTTTTTTTTTTTTAAGAAATCATTTTGCATGCATTGTTCACTCTCAACTCTCAAAATCAAACACCATTGGTACTGTGAATCTACAGTTGCCTTTCCCACTGAAATTAAAGGATAAAGGAAATTAATTAGTTGTCACACACACACACACACACACACACACACACACACACACACAATGTCATATGTACTGTATATGTGCACGCACCTTATGCTCCTGCACACCCGATACATACAACACACACACTCTCTCTCTCTCTCTCTCTCTCTCATATATATATATATATCTGCACTATATATAATATATGTATATAGTGCATGCACGGGGTGCACTGAAGCACAAGAATAAAAGAAGCAGCTTAATATATCAAAATGTGTCTGATTTATTGGCATCTGAAGTGTTTGCTAGCAACAAAAATCATTCGCACACCAAAGAGTCCTGTATGCTGTGACTGCTATTTACTGTCATGTGTCTCATTTTAGTGTTATGGGTGATTATGATGGGGAGGCCTGCGCAACCATATATTAGCATGTGCTGAATGAGCCGTGGGACATGATGCCCCGTGACTGCAAGGTAAATGAAAGCCGCTTGCTTATGCAGATACATTTACAACCCAACATGAACTGAAAACGGCCTCCAGCATTATGCGGAGATGGAGTGCTATGTAGATATCCATACATTTGGTGTATTTATGATGTATCAATCCGTCCCTCCATCCATCTTGTGTAACTGCGCCTCCTTATCCATCAGTCTGTCCAATCATCCCCCTGAAGTCAGTTTTTTTTCCAGTCAGTCAATCTTTCTATCCAACATCCATCCAATTTGGCAATGTAGAAGAGCTGATCCATTGTCTGGGCAGCAGGCCTGGCCCCTCTCTCTCTCTGTGTTGAGCAGTGCAGGAACTTGAGCAGAGCGGCGCGGCTGTCACTCTCTGAGTAAATTACTGTGGTTCCCAGTGATCTGTCCTGCTGCATGGCCCAGGTCAGACTGGGCCTTATCTGCCCCTTTCATCCAATTAGGAAATGAGTTAAAACCCTTCACTTACACTGGGACAAGCTGACAGACACACACACACACACACACACACACACACACACACACAGACACAGTGGCCGCAGCATCTGCCCCATCACCCGCACTATTTCTTAATTTAGATCTCAGGTAGGATAACCGGTCAAAACACACATACAAACACACTGAGGGATAAATAGACCGTCTGTCTCCCCGGTTCCCCCTCTGTCTGCCACATGGTGCAGACACACATCAGTTGATTCTGCATCTCTCTTCCCGTTTCCCTCTCTCTTTCACACACACACACATATACACACACACACACACACACAAACCCAAACATGAGGTCCCTCCCTTGGGGATGAATTCACTTACACACACACACATACACACACATACACATACACACACACACACAAATGTCGGGTGGCTCGTTGCTGGAGTGGACAGGCCTTTGTGAGATAACGGGCAAACGCAGGCTGACAGGCTCGGCTGGGCCATTATTGAATTGCAGTGAAGACTATATTACTTTAGAGTGAGATAAAAGACTACATACAAGACGGATGGGTGGGGGACATCAAACAAGACTGTGTCCGGATTGTGCCAGGAGTAATCCGGCTGAAGGCAGCGCTGATTTCCCCCAGGCCAGGTGCCATTTCTCCTTGAATAATTCTTATGAGGAATCCGACAGCAGCTCCGGCTTTGTGCCTTTATTTGTATCGTCTCCTCGATTCGCTCTATCATATCGTTTCTTTTTTTTTTTTTATCCTCGTCTTGCCCACTCTTCTATCTTGTTTCTTGGATTGCCGTTGCACAAAACTCTGATGTTATGATTGGAATTCTTCAAAATCGTTTAATTTCATGTGGTGTGCCCTAGGCCGGGGATGTTTCTCGACTGTGAATGGAGAGGGAGGACCCTCAGGGGAAATACTCGCGATGGTGTTTGGAAGGTTCGGCCTAGAATGCAATATGGATCGGAGTGAAGCCATCTGATGTTGAGGAAACATTTGGCACCTTGTGTCGTCTGCTGAACTTGTTTGCAGTCAGAAGAGTCTTTGATCTCTAGACAAAAACAATGTAAACAGATGCTTTGTGTTTGCTCACTCCGAACATCTTAGGCTGCAAAAAGGCTGACAGGTATGATGATGATAATGATGTCTGTGAAGTAAGGCGATCATTATTCACTTCAAAGAGGAAATTAGCAACCATAAAAACAATGCAGAAATCGCTGCATGAAGCACTACTAACAGCTTTCCTCCTTTCCTCCTCTATTCCTTATCCGTTGCAGGGTGATAGCATTCTTTTGTAGCTGGCAGTGCTGAATGGCATTGGACTTGACAGTGATGCTGGCATGTCATTAATCAAATATATATGCATGGAAATCATCTAGGCGCCCCGCCATAGGTTACGCTCAGGTGGCAGAGGAATAAAATAACTGGGGTGAAAAGAGGCTTTTTTCACCAAGATCCAATGCAACTCCCACAGAATTAAAAAAAAACCTGAAGGCTTGCCTCAACATAAATCTGGAGTCTACATTAATAAAACATCAATGCTCACTGATATGGGAAAATCTATCTATTTGGGCTGGTTCTCAGAATTACAGCGCACAGTCATGACCATTTAGGATTCTCCCAATTGTGGAGAATGACGTGTTTCTGGGGGAGATATCAGCAGCGCCAGTGTCCTCTGAAAGAAACATCATGTTCTTATTACTGTATATTCCACGTGGTTGCCGTGTCGGATTTGCATGCAGGTGGTTTTTTGTGTGCGTGTCTATTGAACCCGACCACATCATCTACGCAAGTGTTCAAGATAGAGTCATGACACAAAAATAGAAAGCTCAGTGCGGCTTTGGAATCAAACATGAATCCATTGCCTAACCCCAGTTAGCTGGAAGACCGTTAAAAATAAAATCTATATTCCCACACTGTGGTAATTATTAACCTCGGTACATGTATTTACTTTGCTGAACTTGGTCTACAAATTTCATCAGCCATCAATGTCCTCCATGACGGATTTTCTGCCAATTAAAAATAAAAAAAATTAAAAATTAAAAACAAGTATCTACCTAGAGATTTCTTGTTAGGCAGAGTGGAGAGTTTTCTAACTGCATTTTTTTTGCAAGCTGACCATTCACAATGTAGTCATATTCTACCTTAGACAAGCTAATATTATCCAGTGAATAATTGCACATCCACATTTAGTTAACCACTCTCTTTCAGTGGCATTAAAATGTGGTTGATTGAATGAAAAAAAAAAAAAAAAAGAGAGATATCTGTGTGTCTGTGGTAAACAGAGCGGTTTGAGATTCTGAGTGCACTGTGATGAGGACTACTTTCCTCCATCCTATAATGGATTGACTTCCCATTTAATCCCATAGTTTGTGTCATTGATTACGAGCCGAATGCATTATGACCGCTGTGCTGAGAATTGCAAGGCAAATAAACATTGGTTGCTCTGTGATTAAAAAGCGGGCCGAATTGCCGAATAGATTGCCGCACACATTCCAAGTTACTCCTCCCCACCGACACTCTTTCTGTTGGGGGTTTGGGGGTTTTGTAGCAAGACAGTTCCATTGTCTTATTTATCCGCTGACGTGATTCACAACACGATAATAATAATTAACTGAGGTTATTAATTTTTAATGAGAGACCTAAATGGTGTGCCCCAAGGGCCTATAACCTCTGGTTTTAATTAATATGCGGTGGGTGCACATTAGGCTTTCAATTAGAGTGGGGGGAATGGCCAGGCAATCACTGAGCGCTTTTAATCCATATGCTCATCAAGGGTCCAAGTCATGCCTTTTTAATCAAGCACTCCAGACCTGAAAAGAGGGAAAACACACATCTATCAGTCATTCACTAAGACCAGCTAGAGTGATTTTGGACTTCAAGAAAGTGCTCTCTTTAATGAGCTTGGCTTAAGACAGTAACATGGCATGAAATAGCGAGGGAATTCAGAGAGGGGGGGAGGAGGAAAAAGAAAGTAGAATTCTTCAAGAGGAGCTGGGAGAGGTGGTGGGATTAATGAGATGCAAATTAGTCCACATTTGTTCAAATGCTGACAGCTGAAGCGTCGCTTTGACAGGGGACACTGTCAGTCCAACAAGCCCAAATAAACACTTCCCTGTTTTACCACCCAAACAAATGGCTTTGCTGTGCCAAGATGTGGCACATTCTGTTGGCTTGCCGCAGGTGACTTGATGCCATTCGTGAAAATGAGAATGCCATGTGGAGAGAGTCAGCAAATGCATGTTGGGCAGGTGTGTTAGTACATCTTGTAAAACAATACCCCCCCTCCCCATGACCCACCTCACCCCCTGCACCCTACACACACACACACACACACACACACACACACACACACACAGAAAGAAAGTGGAGCCACACCTTAACCTGTATCTGTGTTCTCTCATTTGAGAACACAGATACAGGTTGAAGAAAAAAAACAGATTGGTGGAAGAATGGTGGAGGTGAGGATGGAAAAGTTGATTCAGAGGATTAGTTACCTAGGAAAACGGATCTGAAAATGGCAGGAGACGAGATAAAGGCATATTTAACTACACTGGACTCAGATCATATGCCATAACATCGTTTTACCAGCTGAGAGTAGATGACAACATCTTGCTTATATGCTCCTGAGCAAGGGATTTATCCCATAGACAGCAGTGTTGTGTGTGTAATAAGTTGTGTTGGGTGCAGTGATGGCAAAAATGGCAAGATTCCATAAAAAGGACGATATTAAGCTCTATTCTATGCCTCCATATAAGAAATTTCATCAAATCCACAATGAGGAGAAATATTTTCAAGTAAGGACTTAAATTCATCAATTCCTCGCTGTCACACACACACACACACACACACACACACACCCACACGCACACACACACACACACACACACATACACACATAAACCTTGGCTGAATCATTAAATATCCCAGGAGTCCTGGGGAGATGTATGCTGCTTGTGAATAACTGTAATTTTCTCAGGCGCTACTGTGGAACCTTGGCTCTCAAATAATGTAAATATTAAAACTGAATAAAACAACACAACAAAAAGTGCGAGACACTTCAACAACACAGCAGTCCCTGACATGTTAAGTCCCAACACTGCTCAAATGACTTAACTGTGGTTATAATTAGAATCATTAGATGGATGGGACGTCTGTCATCAGGCTTAATCACGTTCGCCACTTATGATGCGACGCATGCATTCAACGCGATGAGCAACGGCAATGGACATCAAGTGTTGACTTCTGAAGTGTCTGAAGTGTCATTTTCAAACAGCATCAGAAAAAAGGGAGTACAGCCTTGCTAGAACATCACCAAAGTACAGTGTATCAGCGCTAGAAACACTAGCCTCACACTGGTGAGAGAGGAAGAGAAAGAGACATCGAGACGGAAAGAGAGCAAGAAGGTAACAGGAAAAAAAAAAGATAGATAGACAGACAGATAGACAGAGAGATCGGGGGGGCGTTGGCAGCAGCTAATGCACACCAGCAATTACGGGCCATCATAATCACAGCATCCAGTGACAACATAATCATAGCACAATCAGGTGGTGAATCAGTGGCAATTTGCAGAGTACCTCTAGAACTTGGAGGGGTTGGCGAAATTCCCCATTTGTGCGTGGCGGGCTGAAAAGGTTTAATTATCCTGATGAGGGGGTGGCGGAGAAGGTAACTGCGACCCCGGCGTGCTCCGAGCCACCTATGAGACAAACGGCGGGCTGGCGTTGAGGCCGCAGAACACCTGGGAAGGGGGTTCCACGTGCGTCTCGATGGATTCCTGCGCCGCACAACGAGCAGGTGTCAAATTGGTCTTGATTGAGAAGACAAGGAACAGCAGATGCACAAGTTGTTGTTGGTAATTTGTCCTGTGATTTCCCTCTTCTGAGAGTCTGTGTGTATGTGTTTGTGTGTGGATGTTAGAACCCTCTCATCTTAGTGATTTTGTGTGTGTGTGTGTGTGTGTGTGTGTGTGTTTGTGTGCGTGTTTGTGTGTGCACATACGTGTGTATTTAAAGAAGTGTGATAATGAGCGGCGTGAACATCTATTTTTCTTCCTACGGAGGCTGATTATCTTGTCAAGTTCTGGCTGCTGGCCAAGATGTGAAGATATTGATAAGCTGATAGTGTGGGAATTCATAATGTATTCACGTATAGGGAACTCAAAAAAAATTGGAAATCTACAAAGAGACAGACAAAAATAACTGCTGAAAATGCTCACAAAATTTCAGCTTGTTCCCTGAAAAAAAGAAATACCTTTGGGGTTATGTTATTAAACTTAGAAATGAACAACAAGGAAACTGAATTAATCTCCACCAAGAAGGGGAGCCAGATAATTCCAGTTGAGCAAATTGAATTGGAATGTAAATGTTAAAAATGATCCACATGCTGGCCCTGAGTTCCCTGCGTATGGGCTCCAAATTCAGTCTGCGCCTCTCCCTCCGCTGCTCAAATATGTGGATAACAACAAAATTAATTATACATATTAATGCTTGCTTGCCAATTTTTCACGCGCATCTCCCTGAAAACGGCTTTCTTCAAAAAGCGCCCGTCCAGAATTTGAACTAACTAATCTCCAGTTGCCTGGGGAGAGAAAACAAGCGCCTTTGAGGGAATAAGTTACATTCTGTTGCTGCGTTTACACGTGTGGCTGAGCACAGAACTTCAGAGCTGGCATTTCAATCAGGAGCCATCAGAGGCATCCTTGGCAGATAAGAGGAGTTGCACAAGCTCCTCCGCTCTAAACTCTAATAGCGTGTTTGCACAGGGGATACACACTGCATACAGTAAAACAAATCAGGGGCTGCACTGAGGCCTTACAGGGAGGCTGAGTTCTGACTGACCAATGTTCTGATTAGGGGAAAACTTGATGTGTAATGCTATTTAATGAGTTCTCCTTAACAGTAAAGAATCAGTAATTGGTGAAGACAAAGGTGGATAAACTATGAGGTTCAGTAGGCAATCACCATTAGGCGAACAACCACTAATATAAACAAAAAAGCAATTATATTTTTTGAATTCAATTAATTTCTGCTCTATCTTCTAGAAAATACCCCATTTTTCATGTACTGTAACTTCCATCAGTCCAATGTAACTTACATTGGTCGCACACAATTTACTATCATATATACTAAGGATTGGTATCATAAAGTTGTAGATTAGCTTAGATACATGTATTTCAAACTGTATTTAAAAAATAGAGCTTGGGTGGGTTAATCTCTGTTAATCAAATCAAATTGTAGCACGGCGAGGTGTTGCTGTGAGCAGGATTTAGTCTGGGGAATTACACACTTTAGAGGCAGGGGCTCTTACCCATTGCATCGACTGCAGAAAGCTGATGCAGCCCCCACATACTCGCATGATGAAAAACTATTGGATCACTCACCGTTACCCCAAGAGCAGGTGAATATCTGCCAAGTGTATACTGTAGTTTCACCATCATTTATCTTGTTAAAATTGTAAAACATCAAGCTGTGGTATTATCATTGCCAAGAATTGACTGTTTGCCTCGATGCATGAAAGGCAATAGGAGACATTTTATAATGCTGACATGCGACTAAAGTTATGACCTTCTTATGCTGATAATGATAATGTACAGTACGTTTCCTGCGGTGATGTGATACTGGACAGTCACAACTGCACAGCGGAGATATGTGTACATACGACTCAATAACTAACAAAACAAAAAAGTTACGCCTTCAATGCCGTCGGGGCCATTCGCTTTTGCTCTTCAAAACTCCTTTGTTATGTCAGATGTATTTGCTGGATAGCTCCCAATATCCTTAAGGCTTATTGGAGCACTGCATCCACACAACTCGCAGAGGACACCCAAAGATAACAGGGAAAGTTGGACCTCTTCCTAAAGTGAGGTATTACTGAGGCTAGCTGTGTTGTGCATTGGGGATTCGTAGCCACAGCATAACAGGTTTATATCACCTGGTGTAAAGATTCATTGGCGTGATCATTGGAATTGACTTTTAAGTGACCTGCTCGCTATAAAAATGAGGCTAATTACGCCGGAATGGGAGAGTGTCACCTTTGTGAAAATATCTCATCTATTGATGCCTTCATTTTAATGACACGCGTGACCTTTGTAAGTCACACCCTTGAGCTAGACAAATACAGAGGGGGGACGTCTTAGCTCATTCCTGTGAGCTACGGCGTGTTTAGCTGTGAAGAGTCTTGCTGCAAGCTTGCTTTATCTTTCATGTTTGGAAAGCCTCCTACCTCTTTGCTTCCTCTCCAAGTTCTCAAATCAGCCCCTGTCCACCCACATTGAAACTGAAGACATTTTAAATTAAGATTTGCTGTCTACCTGAATATCAAGAAGATTATTTTACATACAACATTATCTTGAAATACAACATTGTCAGCGGTGATAAATGTGTTGAATGGGCTTGGGAGCGACTCCACTTCTGATACTACGCAGCATCGTCTTACTTTATAGCCAAAAGGCAAACATTGTCATAATACATAACATAGTGTGACTTTGCATAAGCATAACATAAGAGGCTTTCAACATGATGTCTGACTGGCACCAGGAAAACAGACAGAAGAAGAGAAGAGGTTCAGGGGACCAGATCTGAACCAGATGAACCAGATCTGTGGTTGAGGGCAACAAATCATCCTGTTGCTTTCCCAAGATAAGCCTCCTACACTGCAAAAAAATATCAAGTCATTTGATCTAGTGTTGTTTCTTAAAATCTCATTTTTCTTAAAACAAGCAAAAGTTTCAGGTAGACATAAGCACATTATAAGTTTTCTAGGTTCTGAGTGGTTTGTGCCTGACGAAGAGCCTGTGTGGGCTTGAAACGCGATTTTTCTGAATAAATATTGTTGGGACATAAACGAGTGTTTTTTTTTATACTAGTGAAATAAGAGAAACTGCACTGGAATTTCTAAGTGGAATCATTTCCCCCCAATGGCTGAATTTTGTGCTTGTTATCAGCAAAATAACATTTTAAGACTGAACTGAGAGACTACATTCTCTAACATCTCCTACATGAAGTCTTCCACCTGCCCTCTTGATAATGTTTCGACTAAACTTCTTAAAGATATTTTTAACACTGTGGGCCCTATATTTTTATCTACTGTCAACAATCTCCCTGACATCTAGTATTTTCCCATCCAGTTGTAAGTATGCAGTGCTTTCCAAACTTCTGTTTTTAAAAAAGAAAGA